>NC_140589.1:154047580-154365080 GCF_964204655.1 Triturus cristatus | reverse complement strand
ATATAAACTTTGCATATCGCAATGTGGCAATAAACCTTGATTAATATAAACTTTGCATATCGCGATGTGGCATTTTGTGATGTGGCAATAAACCTTGATTAATATAAACTTCGCATATCGCGATGTGGCAATAAACCTTGATTAATATAAACTTCGCATATCGTGATGTGGCAATAAACCTTGATTAATATAAACTTCGCACATCGCGATGTGCCAATAAACCTTGATTAATATAAACTTTGCATATCGCAATGTGGCAATAAACCTTGATTAATATAAACTTTGCATATCGCGATGTGGCATTTTGTGATGTGGCAATAAACCTTGATTAATATAACCTTCGCATATCGCGATGTGGCAATAAACCTTGATTAATATAAACTTTGCATATCGCGATGTGGCAATAAACCTTGATTAATATAAACTTTGCATATCGCGATGTGGCAATAAACCTTGATTAATATAAACTTTAGAGATTTCACTGCATTGATACGCAGCCAGGATTGGGCTATGGATTTGGCATGTATATTGAAGTGTAAAACCATGCTCTGCACATTGTTAATGATGCTCAAGAATCTTAACAGTGAGTTGGCTCCAAAAGAGGCAAATAGCCTCAGCTTTAAGACCTAGCAGCTTGTGCACCAGTGCAGAGCACACTCCATTCCTGCGATACAAGGCTCGCGGCAGTGCCTTACGGAAATTGGTTGGAGGCTTACATTGTTAACCAGCCAAGAACTACATTGCCCTTACAACAGTAACACCTTGAATAAATAGTTGTACATACATATTATTCTGTGCTCTTTTGAAGTAAGCCATTAAATCAGATGAGTTTACTTTAAAGGAAAAAAGAAAGAAAAAACTGTTTTCTTTACTCAGTCCTGCATCTGTAACCTATGACAACAAAAGGCATCTCAGAATGTTGCCTTGTTCGATTACGTCAGCTGGAGCTTTGGAATGCACTGTGATGTCATTCAGAAGATGAACCATACAATCCTCATAGTGATTCCTTTTCGTTCCAGGTGCTGTTGTTGATATTTTCCATCATAAGAAAAAGAATGTGGGACTATGGTCGGCTGGCGCTGGTGACAGAATTTGATAGGTAAGCAAGAAAGTAGTTTATGCACCTCCAGCCATATGGACAACATGTTGGCTAGTTTTAGTCATTCATTTTCTTTCTTACTATTTCTACAACATGATGTTCACGTTGATTCATAAAGCCGCAAGTTACTTTTAATTAATCATGTCTGACATTCCCATTCCCTATGCCCCCTTCCCCCCCACCCCGGCAGGGTGAGAGGGGGGCAGAGGGTAAGGGCAGATCCGGCTGTATGGCCTAGTTTTTTCTTAATTTGAAACCGCAGTAGCTGCCTCTCCTCCATCTTGTTCAGCTTCTTTCTCCCTACAGCCCCGGCAGCAGGAAGCACCTGGCTCTCGGGCTCCCTTGAGCCAATCACAACGCTGCAATGCAGCATTGTGATTGGTCTGAGCACCGTGGTTCGGCGCTCAGACGGGGACAGGGAGGCTTTGCATGTTCCTCACCAGGCTGTTTAATGCAGCCTGGTGCGGAACATGCAAAATGTGCATGTCTGTTTGGTCGGCTCAAGAGGGCCGGCCAAACCGTCATGTGCTCTTAGGGAGTGTGCAAACCACTCCTTCCCCTCTGTCATCAGCCCCTCCCCGCCCCCGTACTAACCCAGCCCCGCAGCTACAAAAATATCGAATGATAATAGCGATGTTATTATCATTTTATTTTTGCTATTCTGCTCTGAGAGCAGTGGAGCGACGCGCCTCCTCATCAGTGGAGGAGCCACCCCTGGCAAAACCACTTCTTATTGTGTACGTCCACTTGAGAATAAAGAATCACAGTCGTTTAGTGTTGTTATATATAATGGAAAATGTTAGTTTGTACACAACTGAAGCAAATCTGTTTTTATATTCCAAGTATAAATTCCAGCAATGTTGGTGCAGTTGTGTGTCTGTCGTTGACTGCTCTCCTGCGGAGGCGCGTTTCGCATAGCAGAGTGCATTACCCGGTACTGTGATACTAGAAGGGAAACAGTATCACATCATCCAATCGAGCTGTGACTTTCAAATGTGATACTTGCCGAACAGTCATGCAGCGTGTACATCTGGCATCCTGACACATGTTTTGCATCTGCATCGTGCCTCATCAGAGATCAAATGAATGCACTGGATTTCCTCTACGAGCCTGTATCACATTCAAGACATGCTGCATAGTCTACAAAATGATCAAATCCAGCCTCCTGCCTAACCTGTGGAGTAGGGTCAAGCCTAGCGGAGAAGTCACACAAGATGCATACCAGCAGCACAGGTATGTTGGAATCCAAGACCTTCAAGAAGGAAGAGACGAGGTCTGGACCTCCATGCAAGTCTGGGTCAGCCGGGCCCCCTCCCTCCTTCTCTTCAGGAAAGAGCTAAGGGCCCTCTTTTTAGGTCACATTTTGTCGCAGTTTAGCCTCACAGACAGACCCCCTTTGAAGAGAGACCCTTGTTCCTCTGTTCTTTCTTACCACACCCACCCTTAACATCTCCCTAACTCTATACCCTCAAATGGGCTTGCAGTCTGAATATCCCAGCGTCCCTCCCCTGTAATTTCATCTTCATTATTTCCCCTCCCTCCTGCCGCCCACCCAGAGTGCACTACTCCTGCCTCCCCACTTCGTCCTGCAATGCCACTCTTCCCCCCATCTCTGTTCCCATTTATCCCCCACATGTTCATCTACACTCTTATAATACCCTTGTCTTGTACAGTTCTCCGGTACCATTCTCGCTGGCTCTGCACTGTACAAGTCACATATGCAAATAAATACATGTGATAGAGCTATGGCCCTGTACTGCAGTACCACAGAAGCGGTGGGCACAGAGCTTCCAATAGATCACAAGCCTGCAGTGCTGTACTGCAGAGATGCCAGCCAACCAGCATCTGATCGACTGTGTGACCCTCTACTGTGGGTAGCAGAGGGGGAGGGTCATGCAGCATCTTCTAGAGTCTGGCACCCTGCATCAGGCAGACCACAAAGGTGACAGTCAATGAAAGAATGAATCAATCAGGGATTTGTAAAGCGCAGCTACTCACCTGTGAGGGTCTCAAGGCGCTGGGCAGGGGATGCTGCTGATCCGTCTGGACGCTGGGGTTCAGTCGAAGAGCCAGGTCTTGAGATGCTTCCTGAATTGGGTAAGCAACAGGGATTTCCTGAGGTGGAGAGGTAGGGTGTTCCAGGTCTTGGCAGCGAGCTAGGAGAAGGATCTTCTTCCTCCGGTTCTGGTCTTGTGGATCTGTGGTAAGGAGGCCAGGGCCGATTGAGCGGAGTTGTGTGGTGGGTACGGGGAATGGGAGGCGGTGGTTCAGATATGCTGGTCCTGCATCGTGGAGGGCTTTGTAGGCATGTGTGAGGAGCTTGAAAGTGATTCTTTTGTTGACTGGGAGCCAGTGGAGTTCTAGAAGGTGTTCGTGATGTGACTGCGGCGGGGGAGGTTGAGGACCAGTCTGGCTGCGGTATTTTGAACACTGTGTAGTTTTCTGAGGAGTTTCTGGGTGACACCGGCGTTGAGTGCGATGTCGCAGTCACCGACGCATCCTTGATGGACCCTAGTACCAACATGCTTTTGTTGCATACCCTGCAGCCTGAATCATAGAGCCTGGCCAGAGGGCTTCTTCAGTTTGCACACCAGTAGTGTGCAAGCACCTCCGTCTAATGCAATCGCACATGTGTAGCATGTTCCTGTCAGTTGGGATACGAGTTTACCCCTGCTTCTAGATTAGGAGTCATGCACCAAGTTATCACAGATATTACTTCCTTCCCCCACGCATGTCACCATATAAAAATATTGCAAAATTATTGCAGAGAGAATCTCAAGATTCCGAGTTTTGTATCTTGGATCTCAAGAAATATGCATTTTCCCATGCCGTTATACTACATCCTCATTCCGACATGTACATAGGGTGGTAATTGTGGCAAAATTCTGAACCCTGCCCTATCAATAATTCTTTGAGGCTAAAGTGCCATCTACACATTTTGCTGCACTTTAATATACCCCCTTCTTCTTTTTAAGGGTTTCACAAAATCTCCATATGTGCCTCCTGCTGATCAGCAGTGCTGGTAATATGCTTTTCTAGTTTTGTTTTAATTTTTTTTTTTATTCTGTTTATTTTGTATTTTGCAAAATATACAACAGTATATGCCTTTCTAGTTAAGGTGCAATTGAACCATTTTTCTATTTTTTTTTTTTACTCCTCATGCAAAATATTTATGAAATGGTAAGAAATCCCTTTCGCTAAGAGCAGCTAAAAGTATGGGGGTTAGGACATGTTTCTGTCCTAATTGCACACTTACTCCAAATTTTCTTAGAGTTTCAAGTTAGAAGTGCATTCAGGGTGGGAAAAGCCTTTGAGAATGTTTCTGGGTGCTCACAAAGATTATAATTATTCTGGGTATTTCTGCCATTTTATTAACGAATGCATTTTTATGTATTTCTTTTTTACATATGACTGCTGGACTCCAAAGGGTGGCAGACCACTTGATTTGCAATTAGGATGCAAGTTTGACATGTGTGGAAGGACATTTCATATTCTCGCAGGCATTCCCAGAGGAGCTATCTTTATACGTGGATAATTTTTTGTGGCAAGATGTTTAGAGAAGTATTTAGACTTCCTAGAGTATTGTTTTTACAAGGTAATACTGTTTATTGTATAAGGTGTTACATGTGAGACAAGCAGTCTTTTAAGTGGAGCAACATTTTAGTGTTAGCCACTTAAGAAGGTTTAAACTAGTGAGAACATTTCTTAAATATTAGTATTTAGTCTGGCTGCACAGTAGATGATGACTTTGAGAGGGATTAGGCAGCAGTTAGGCAGTCCAGTTAATAAAGTGTACTTGTGTTCAAGTACTTTTTGGGCAGCAAGGACCTTATGTTTTGGTGCAACTTCAGTTGGAGGTTCAGACTGAGCGCTTCTTCCATCACAAGGCCTAGAGGTTTCCCCTTCTTAGGAAAGATATCCAGAGCCTTTTCTTCAACAATCCAAGCCGGGGATAGGACCTTCAAGCTGCTTAGCGATAATCGAAGGAAGTGAGTCTTTTGTGTGCTAAGTTTGTTTCCTCCAGGGCATCCATGAGCCTTTGTCTGGGAGGCATTTGGGCTAGTGGGTGATTGTTGTCGGTACTATCAGTCTTGAGGTACAGTTGTGTAACTTGACACCAGCACTGATGTGATCTCACTCCAGCTTTCAAGATTCAAGTTGAATAGAAGAAGCAGCGATGAACCCGTGTGGAATTTCAAAGGAAACATTGTGGGATCCAATCTGAAGTTACATGTTTTAATGCCCTGAACCAGCCTTCAATGTCCATTCCTTTGTATAAGGTGTGCATGAGGATGTTGTGGCTGATGGTATCACAAGCGGCAGATGGTTCAGGAGTGCCAGCATACAATATTTATCCCCATCAAAGATCTCTAGGAAGGTTTCTGTGATTTTCGGCATGGAGGTTTCAATTCTGTGACCAGGTCTAAATCCTCATTGGTCCAGTTCCAGTAAGTGGTTCTGAGAACTAATCTTTTCCATTTAGGTGGCAAAACATTTCTTCTTCATTTTAGCCAAGAAGGGTGGCCTTGTAATGGTTATGTATTTTGTTCAGTAGAGGATTGCCTTGGACTCACTTCTGGTGCCTCTGGAATGGTATAGTTGCCAGACAGTTGTTTATAATAGATGCATGAGGGCATACAGGTCTGTTCCTTGACAAGGGATGGTGGCACTGTCAGAACTCATGGGTGATTGTTGGTGCTTGACATGGCTATTGTCAAGTCAGTTTGGAAAATGGTAGTGAAACATGATCATGGCACAGAAGGGAGCTTTCCTGGTTAGGAGATTAGGCTCAGGTCCTAATTGGAGTGAAAAGCAATTAACGGCATCACTTATCTTTTGGATTTGTTGAGAGGGAATGTTTGCCATTCATTTCGATTGGGATTTGTTGGTGGAGCAGTCCTACTTTTCTGAGATTGGTCAGGAGTTATTTTGCAACTAGTAAGCTGGCAAATGAAGATTTGGACTGGAAAAGTAGCTTTTTGTAGGTTTGGTTTTATTTTATTTGTTCTGTTAGTTTTAAGGGCAAAGAAGATTTCCCCCATCTCTTCTTGTGTAGGAGCTCTCATTGTATTAATTTCCTTGCTAAATATGTGTTTTGTTTTTTTAGGATTTTTGTGCTTGCTTTTGGCTGTAACAAGGACATTTTAATATGCTGAAAGTTTTAACATTGCATATTTCTAGTTCTTAGGTTGCCAAGGAACTCATAAATTCCTTGAAAATCATATTATTTCAACTTGTATAGCAGTGGATAGGTGATGTGTAATCTAGCTTTAGAGGGTATAGTATTGCCTATTTTGACAGTAAGACGTACATATTTTAGTAGTCAGAATTTATTGTTGTACAATGTGAGGATGATTCTTTTCAATATTAGCTACCTGATCTCAAGGTATATCAGTTCTATGCAGGTGGAGTAATTTGTAATAGATCAAAGGTAGGTGTCAACTGTGGTGTGAACCATATTTCTCTGAGTGCCAGCAAGTGAAGGCTGTTGTCCATAATCAAGGTAAAGATAGCTGTGGAGCAGGAGGTCGCAGACCCTAAAGTTGTTGATGGCTCATTGAATGGGTAGTATGTCTTGTAGATGTGTTGCATTGTTAAGAGCATGTATTGATAAGACTGCATATAGATTTACAATTCAGTCTGTGAGTTTTAGGTCTGTTAAAGGTGGGAATGTAGAGAGAAGAGGTGTTGTAGCTTCTGGTAAAGAGTGTTGATGTGAGCTTTCAGAGGTGTTTATTTACATAGTCTAGTTTAGTGTTGATAAATCAAAATCTTTCACTAAAATCATTTTAAAAAAGCATTGTTCAAATAAAAAACAGAGCAAAATCCAAAATGAAGTAAGCAATCATGTTTATCTTGGTACTTCAGCTATTTAAAATATTCCGTAGGCAGACAGTTTAATATCAAGCAAAAGTTAAGTAAGCAGGAAGGTCCTTTCATTTCATTGGTAGAGGGTTCTTGCGCCACTATAAAATTGAAAATTCACAGTACATGTGAATAAACTGTGCCAATAAGCCCTTAACGTTACAAACATTAAACTATCATTGATTATCTCTTAAACCATTGTACAGCTAAATAGAAATGTTGATTACATAGTTACTCTTTTGCCTCTTCCACCACCACATCAATAAAAAGCACTTCTACATTGCATAATTAATTGAATAGGGTAATGGCTACTTCTAAAAACTTCACAGTAGATGCTGTAATTTTTGGATGGGTATTTATTCAAATAGTTTCTGTGCTTTGAGTGAGAAAGGGATAGTTGACATGTGGAAGACTGGCATGATTGTTGATTCCAATTTTTACTATATGAGGGTTCAGAGATATTTCATGGTGAAACTTCTCTTAGTTTGAGCTATCCATTGATGTGAGTCAAGAGTGAGTGTCAATGCATGAATTTGGAATGGTGATAAACCTGATAGACGCACTCTTCAAGACAGAGAGCGCGTTCTGTAAATTCTGTATAGCATAAACTTTTCAGTTAAAGATTGTGGTGCGCATGTCGACATTATTGTCGGTAGACTGGAGGATAATCTTACTGTGGTTAAATAGAAAACAGATAAGTGTCACAAGCTCGATTTCCAAATGCTCTCGCTCTCATCAACTTTTATGTGACATTGAGGAGGTTACCAGCGGTATCTGTTAACGCTTAAGTGTCTGAAATGATGTCCTCAGTGACCCTTCTATTTTCACGTCCCATTATTACACGTATGTGTGGAGAAAAGTAATCCACCGGGTGGAAAATTTACCCAGCTAGTGGAGTTTCTGAAGGTCTAATGCCACCTACACTTGTAAATGTTCTGAGGTCCTGTTTTGCAAATTGTCTGTTATTTGCGGGTGCATTTGACATTTTTTATAGTTAGGTGCACTAGTGGTTTTGAGTGGATTTGAGAGTTGGATGCTAGATTTTTCGCATTGATTTTTATCATTGGCTTGGTAGTAAAAATGTTAATTCTTCAATTACCTTGTATCACCTGAGGCTAGATAATACATTTATTGTGGATTATGTTTGGTTTCTAACAAAACATCATACAAACTGTAAATATAAAGCAAAACAGTCTGGCGTAATAGGGTCTTACAACAAAGCTTAAAAACTCTTGTAATACAAACATTAGACAGAATGTGTTTCCCCAAATCGGCAGCCCTTTCTCAAATACTTTCATAGATTTCAGAATGTTAAATTGTACATGGTTCAGGCTGCAGCCCATAAAAACATAGACCCGGCTCCTTTTAAGTCGCTCCCTATTATCCTCCTATACAGGAATCAAACAACTTCAAATTCATCTACAACCAAACTCTTCAGGTCAGTTGTAATCTGCTTTCATCTAACGAGTACATTAGCATTGGGATGCCTGTTACATCACACACTTTCATAGACTCAAATTTCATCTATTTCCTGAAATAAAGCACAGAAATATTAAATGGCATTTCATATAATATTAAAATGAATATCCAATATTTACTTACCTTAAAGTAGACACCCACAGCTAACACTAGCAGTGCTGCACTTATTGCTACCCATAGCAATACTATGCCTACTACTGTTCATACTGGATCTACTGATATTACTAGCAGTGATTTTCCCAATCACATTCATAGTGGTTCTTTAGAAGTACCAGATCCACTACTGCTATTAGTAATATGCCCATAACTTCTACTAATACTGTATCTGCAATTGGCATTACTACTGTAAGCGCCACTACAACTACTAATGGTGCATCTAATCAATTCCCACAGTCAGAAGAAGTGTGTAAAGTACTACTACTGGCAGTACTACTACTGCAACTGCTCATAAATACTTCAGCTGTTATTTCTACTGCTGATACCACGAACTCTGGTCTCAGTATTACTACCACAGCACAGACTGCAAGTAGTGCTTTGCCTAATTTAGCTACCAATACTTCTACCACTGGTGATATTACTACTAGCCCCACAGTTACATTTACTAGTAATGCTAAATAAAGTTCTTCAAAAACAAATGTACAATTAATAACACCGCTACTGCTTGTTTCACGATTACTGCTGTAAACCACAGAAAGAATGCAATAATGCACCAGATACACCGGTCTTGTTGACCAGGCAAGGACCCCAGGAGAAGCACTTGTTTATAATTGATGAGAGAACTTAATCCATACTTTCATCCCAACCTGAAAAGATGATACTGTTGGGGGGCCGCAACCTCAATGAGAGGGAGTTCAAGATAAATATAACTAGGTAAAGCGAGGGATCCAGATTACTGCTAAATCAGCATCTGTGTAGACCCAAAGGAATTCCTTTATTCAGTGATGCACAGAACAGGATTAAAATTAAAAAATAGAATGAATTTTGCTTCAAAACTAGGCAGGAGACTGATTGCGGCACTCATGCAGTTATATCAGGCTTAATGTGTTACCAAAGCTTCCTATGGCAGCGAAATATGGGGCTATGTTGCTATGGACGAACTACAAGTGGCTGAGAATAATTTTTAGAAACATCTTTTATGTGTGCCACAGGGAACATCTAGCATGGTGGTTCATGCAGAGCTGGGGGTGCCCTATCTTTCCGACCTGTTGGCCTTTCACCCCCTAATATTATGGTTGAAGCTCTGGTTGAACCAAGGATTGTCCAGAAGTAAACTGATCCTGAAGGAGTGTATGGCCCTTGACTATGCACATCATATTTCGTGGCCTAACCACATAAATAATTGTCTTGGAAGACTGGAAAGAGCTGATTTATTCACCAATTCAGATTCAGTGACTAAGAAAGACCTGGGCTGGGTTCGGGAGATTTTTTTACACTCAGAGGACAATAGATAGGGAGAGTGTGAGCTGAGGAAACCTAGTGTCAATAAGTTTATCATTTTGAAAACTGTGCAGTCTACTGAGCCATACCTCCTAGGGCCTCTTAGTACCTATGAATGGTTCTTGTTGATCAGGTTTCGTATTGATCTCTTCCACCTTCTGTTGGCACAGTAGAGGTCAGATCTTAGAGCCCTGTGGTTTTCACTGTAAGTCTCCACAGGACATGCTTCACTTTTTAATGTTTTGTTAGTACTATGTGACTCCCCGGAAAACGTTTATCATCCCAATTTTTAAAAGACTGAAGTTTAAGCAGGTGCGACCAGCTTTTTTTTTTTTTTTTTTACAATTGTTATCTTTTTTGTTCTTAATTTTTTTAAATCAGCGGTGAGGCTAAAAGCCTGCTGCGATTAATTGATAGTGGCCCATAGTCGATTGTACAGTATTTTATTAGGCATGTTCGTGACATTTACAGCCCAGTTAGGGATCCTGTGCTTATTCCCCTTCCTTCTTTTCTTATTGTATATACACTTTATAATACACCTCTATGTACTGTATGAGACTTTTAAGCCTGTTTTTTTTTATTAATGTCACTTTTCTGTATAACATATTATAATAGATTAATATCCTGTACTACGCACGGTTTTAGATTACTTTTATGGTTTTATGCAAAAAACGAATAAAGTGCATTTGATTGATTGATAGAATGAACCATGAGAGTTACATCTCAGTCATCCTTTAAAGTGCCAACATGTTTCAGCCCAGGAATTAGCCCACAAAGGGTCTCGGACCTTCATCAGGGTAAACAGGATCCCTTCTCTAAGTGCTATGTGTTGATTTGTGCACAGGTAGGAGTAGGTCTTATCTTAAGAACCAAATGGTTTGAATTAACACATAAAGGAATATAAATCAGAATATGTTTAACAGTAACTATAATTCGGCGCTTCAATTATGCATGCATTGCACATAGTTGTAATGAAGCCCTTATTTATTACAACAGATAGGTGAGGCACTTGTGAGTACATGACACACACTGCAAATATAAGGGAAAACTTGAACACATTCACACTTTAGTCCTACTTACTCTACCTTTGGATTGATCACACCACCTGGTTTCAGCTGAAGAGGACATCCTCTGTAGTCACATATTTTGGGAAATGAAGGTTAACATTATGACTGTTATCTACTTAAACAATACTCAAGACATGGTTAGCATTGGCAGAGCTAGGGGGGGCGTCATCAATCGCCAGCAACCCCCCCCCCGCCCCCCCGCTCTTCAATCAGACCGCTGTCGGCGGCAACACAGCGGCCTAAGGTCTAGCTACGCCACTGATGGTTAGGGTAATGAAAGCGTACTCAGAAACTAATCCGGGATACAAGTGGGCTGTCTGCTGGAGGTATATTATGTGCGATTGTCAATACTCAATTTTCTTACACGAAAATACACTAATGTTTCCATGGTTAGTAATAGTGTGTCAATGAACTTGTTGCACTTCTTACATGTGAAAATACTCAACAATACCACATCCAAGTATAGCATTCATGCTTGCATAAACACAGCAATGGTGCCAATAAGCACTGGGGCCATAGGATGGGAAACTAATCCTGAATTGTCCATAAATCCGTTCACTAACATTTGCACATTGTTACAAAGGGCGTATGAGATCTTAAAAGATGCCTCAATCATTGGTGGCAGGGGGAGGTGGCTCTCACCGCACTCAGCACGATTCCATGTGCACACGTGTATAGACATGAACACATGCAATCAAAAGGGGTGAGAGGTAAATCAGTGGGCAGCTATGAACTAGTAGGCCTCTGACTATTAAAAAAAAAAAAAAGGCACTTTCAAGTGGAAATATTTTTGACATGAAGGATACGAGCCACCCGATCTTACAATATAAAATATTCATCAGGTTGGTCTCAGCAAAAAAAAAGGCAAACATTCATCAGTCTAACATAGACCATTAACTACCAGGATATATAGGCGTATTTTCCATGTCGCTCCTGTATGCAATGTTGAGTGCTCGATTTCACATCATGGGACTAACGGCACTTTCCTCAAATGCCAGAGCAGGAAAACCGAGCAGGAGCATACCTCAGTAGAAAGTGGAGATTGGCTTTGGGTACAAATTCAGGAGTAAACTCTGATCAGTGAGATTGAAATTATGAGTTGATAATTTTCCATTGGTGTATTTCCCCTGATATATTCCAACAGGTGAAACCAGCTGAAATGTATTAGGAGAAGAACATGCCTAGAAAGGCAACACAAGTGGAACTTGTCATGTAAAATACAGATTCTGCATTTTGGTGCTCATTTTCATTTGAAAATTGGAGTTGGCGGTAAATACCAGACCTGTTCAATACCTCACCCTGAGCCACTGGTACTTACCGGGTGTGGTAAGTGCACCAGGCTGGTCTGCCTAACTGGGAATTAGTCGATTGGGAAACAAGGAAACCCTACCCACAAGGAGCCTGGGTATTGTGTGCTGTAAGGAAACAATAGCTCATGCGGATTAATACTTATCAATATAGTATGTAATCAAAAATAATAATAAAAAAAGAAACGGGGATTGTAAAAGATGTCAGAAGAAAAGGCAAAGCCATACACGTTGGTTCTTTTTTTGTGAAGAATGATCTTCGTTTATATTACTAGAATATTTACACAAAAGGTGCACATAGATATACAATACAATTTTGACATTAAACAAACAAATTACAAATTAGTGTCCCAATGAAAAAAACCTAAACAGACAATTAACATACCATACAACATACAAACAAGGTTTTGATTTCACTTTACAAAGGCAATCACATACAATTAATAATTCAAATTAACAACACTTAATTAATATAGGTGTTGAATAGTGATTTGCCTATCGCGTCAACGGCGTTTCGACCCTGTTCCAAATTAGAGGGTCTCGTCAGGACTGTCTAATATAGGGACACCTGAAAGGAGAATAACGAATGTGTGTCAAAAAAAGGGGGGCCAAAAAGTATCAAAAAGAGGAAAGAAAAGAAAATGGGTGGTGCTACTCTCTACCTTAACGTCCAGGACTGGTGTATATACAGTGACACCGTGTTCGAAGTGAAAGGATAAAATATACTCACAGGTACCCAGCCGGGTGCTGTGTAAGAACAGAAGAGAACCATTATTATCCTTACCATGATCTGATCATTAATTTATAACCATTATTATCCTTACCATGAACTGGGAATTAGGGCCTGTGTGTGGACTCAGACCTCTTGTCAGGGTTACTCCTTTGTCCTACACATAGTATCACAAATGTTGCATTCTGTTATACAATAACATGCAATTTCTTCACATTTGTTTTTGAAACTCTACTTCTAGCTTTAAATGCCATACTGTCTTACTGTACACGTAACTTGCATACAATGGCACTGGAGAGCCTCAGCTGTAGCAAAGGCAAGCCACGCCTGGGGAAACATGCATCCAAATCCAAGGTGTAACTGACTTGCTGTTACTCTTTTTTTGCAAATCTGTTTTTATTAGTTTGTAGTTTTGGTAAAAGAATACATGTTACGGCAGCATACTTTACACACTGAGATTCATAAGCATATACAGATTGGTAAGCCGTGCCTGCAGTCAAGAGGATATTATAACCTGCTGTCGGGTTATGCGCCAACCACCACCCACTTAGGAGCCGGCTACATTGTCCTTATCAGTTCTGGTGTCGTCACTTGAGAAGGGGCCATCGCCACCGCTTACCAGCCACTGAGCCGTACATGGAAACTTATATCGCCCACACAACTTAGGCGTAAAAAAAAAACAGAAAAGTTACGTACAATGCAAAAGAAGAACCCATAACAGAGGCAGCGTGAACAGTGATACACATAGTTTGCTCCTTCCCCCTTCCTACCCCGACTCCCTCCCCCCCCCCCCCCCCCACCCCCTGGACCGCCCCCCCCCCCCCCCAGCTCCCACGGATGCAACTATCCCCAAGTGTTCGCAGATGCCCCGTCTTTAGGCCAGAGATAATAGGGGCTATGCTATCCCGTCAGCGAGACTGCCTGCACTGCGCCGCCGCTTGCGCTGTCATGTCTGACCACCCCTATGCAGCCCGTGGTACCCTCCCCGTCCAAGCGCCGGAGCTCAGCAAGCAACTGCTCCCAGTGGTCCGCCATGGGCTCCCTCCGCAGCCCCAGAGTGTCCTCCCTACGGATGGCAGTCCCCTCCGCCCTGGCCCATGCCTGGAATGAGGAGCTCCAGGCCCGTGTGTGTGGTGGGTCATGCGCCTTCCATCTCCTGGTGATGAGGCGCTTTGCTACTACAAGCCCCAGGTCCAGGAATCGGGACGCTACCTTGTCTTTGGGCGATCTTGTAAATTGGTGTAAGATGTGTTCAGGCCAGTCTAAGGGGATGTTACGACCCACACTCCCCTGTAACAGCCCACTGACCGCCCTCCAATAGGTGTGCAACTCAGGGCAGCTCCACAGCATGTGCAAAAACCCCGCCTCCAGCTCCCGGCACCGAGGGCAGAGCGCGTCGTTGCGGTGGAAGTACCTATTAATCAACTCAGGTGTGAGGTAGGCCCTGTGAACTATGAACAGCTGGATTTGGCGGAACCGCATATTTCGGGGGATACGCACTGGGCTTTTAAGGACCCTCTCCCACTCCTTGTCCGCCAGTGGCCTCCCCAGGTCCAGCTCCCATTTGCCGCGGAGTGGGCCCAGACCAACCGCCGCGTGCTCCCGTAACGAGGTGGCGAACCAGCGGACCAGGTGCCCGCCCCTCCCCATGACGTGCAGGTATTGCATAGTTAGGTGCTGGCCAGGCTCCGTAGCCATGTTTCCCCATTTGGCGGTCAAGCTCGCCAGTAGTGTGCGGTGCGTAAGGAACCCGCCGGGTGGGAGCCCGTCCTCCGACACTAAGGTCTCATACGCTGACTTGCTGTTACTCTTAATTGCGAGATACTCGCTTACAGAAATGTAGCGCTAATGTACCTATTTTAAAAGGAGACGTGCTGCTAAAATCAGTGAAGCTTAAACCATCTTGGTTCCATAAATGTCTCACCCATAATGAATCTAGAGGCAGGAAAAGTAGAAATCTTGAGAGAGAATACCAATTGTTAAAAATTACTTACAATAACCTATGTCTTGGCTGTGTATGTTCTGGACATCGGTTTTTAACAAGCACGGGCAAAACTAAAAGGTGTGGCTGGCATTTTCAGTTATAAGCTACACCCATTGGCTTCGCCAAAGCCACTGGGTGCACAAAATTTGTATTTCTGCAGGAACTCAGTGCCAGGAGCAGAGGGGCTGCTGGGCACGCTGAACCTCATTAGAAAACAAGCATTGGCATAGCCAATAGGTCTCGCCTTTGGGACCTTATAAGTGTTTAGCCATGCAACAGTTGCATAACTAAATTCTTATAAGGTCCCAAAAGCAAGACCTATTGGCTATGCCAATGCTTGTTTTTTTAAACGGTCGTGACATACAAACACCAACCGTGTCGATACAATACTGGCCAGGATGCAACACTATGCCGTATTAACTTCTATGTTGTCTATATTAAGTAGCTTCCACATACAATGTGGGAACACCACCACCTTGTGGACAGCTGTAGTAACAAGGAAGCTATCGACTTCAGGAATGTGAAAGAAAGCTCTTGAATCTTGAAAGCTGATGACCCATGACGAGAGAGGAAAGCCATACGGCGCCTCTGCTCGTAAGCACGTGCCTGCGCACCTGCACGCAAGCTCTAGGCCACAGTGTAGCAATTTGAAAAGCCCCTTACTAAAAGTCGAGCAGCAGCGCATACGCTGCTCTAGGCTCGACCTAAACAGACATTCGGAATCCCTAGCAAATAATTTTTGCTTTAAAGTGTACTAATGACTCTTGAAGGGCAAAGATAACAAAACTGAACTACTTTTGATATGCAATATATGTATGAGATAAAGAAGTTGTTGTGACAAAAACTGGTTATTAAGCCTTCTCCTTATATGTAAAATAATCCCTCATGCATTCCAGCAGAAGTACTTTTTAGGAGGTGAAAGGATACACCCCAAAAATAGCATGATAATGAGACTAAAATATTTCTCTGGGCTGATCCATAATGTGATTGAAAGAACAAGCTAGTGGTTTGGAAAAGTCTGACCTTTAAGGCCACCCTGCCTCTACCCGATGTGAAAATGAGGCTAGGCCTGGGTAGGTTTGTGATGATTAAAGAATAAATTACACTCTTGCCTATATCACAATCTGGATTCGTCCCAAAGCGGTTCATTTTAAAATTAAAGAGAAAAGGTATACATGGCAAAATAGATATTGAAAAATACAGACTGCTGTAATACATAGCGACATGCAGCAGTTTTGAGCATATAAAACAATTCTGATATCCAGCAACACTTGCTTCTCACTGATTCCATGATTGAATTAAATTACTATTTTACCTCTAGGCAATCTATTGATGGTAGGACAAGGTGCATGTTGTAATATTTGCCGATAAAAATGTTTCTCGTTTCTTTTTATAGCCTACATTGTTTTATTTAGTTTTAACATTCCATATTTTAGTAATCTACCTCTCAAAACCAGTATCTGTTGCATGAACAGGCCCCTGAGTATAGTCCTGCAAAAGGGTTCACTATTATATATTCAGGGTGCGTAGGGGACGTCTAGGACATATGGAGTCCTACATCCCTCTTGCTGCCTGGTCAGGATGTTCCGGGTCATTTTTGGATACCTGTGTGCTTGTAATGCACACTTCAGCCTTTACTAGATAGACTTGTTGTGTCTGAAGATCACTTGTCCACTTCCTCGACCTGTCAAGAAACTGCAACTGGAAGTAATTTTACCTAAACCATTTTAATTTAGGATCTAAATAAAATATTTCTGATTGTACAAATGTGAAGGTTGTGCAGTATAATTGTTGTTACGGAGAAATCCTCTTTGCCTGTACTGAATATTTATACATTCTCATCTATTTGAAAACACAAATTCTCCATATGTGTGTCTGAAACAGAGATTAACTCTTTAGGGAATAGTTTTGTTTATGACAATTAGCCATCTTTTCTAGAAGAGATTGGGCGAAGATAAGTAAATTTAGCTTCTGGGCCAGTTAAACTTACCTAAAAAAATGCAATATTGTGCGATATCTCAAACACCTATTCTGCTGCTCACTTGGCGACTTGCTTTAGCCGTCAAATCGGATACAAGCGAACTGTGGAACCCCTATCCCCCCTCTTCTGAAGAAAGCAACCAAAACGCGTTTACAATGTGATAAATCTTTCTGGACTTATTTATTTACATAATGAAAAAGAATTCTCTTTAAAAGTCATAAATTCAGTTTTATGCAAACATCTCCAGACATGCTAATCTAACATTGTTCATAAACCACTTTCAAGCTGCAACTTGCGAGTTCTCGCAGTTACTTATGGCCATGCCTGTTTGCTTGACAAGCTCCACCCGCTTGCATAAATCATACTATTTGACTGTCTTGCACAAATATCATCATGCTTGAGTGCCCATACCACATTTGAACACCCACACTATGGGACCACTCCCTAGTAGTTGTCTGTAAATGCTGCTGCCTCAGACATGGTATGGTTTGGACCATACTTCCCTGGGCTGAGGACACAGCGGTCAGAAATATGGCATCTTTGTAAACCAACAACCACATCCCAGGCCCATATTGGAGCCAGCAGGAGCAAGAAAATTCATCAGCTCAATAAACCACACCAACACATTACTTATCCCCGCTGTGTGTAAGGGGCTTCCGGCGATGCGCACCCTCCACCTTGGCATTCCCAGCCTTGGCGCACCACCCCTATAATATCATGTTAGTGTGTGGGCACGAGGTGCCATTTTTTTCTTCAAAGGGATGGTCAGTACAACGCAAGCCAACGATGTGCATTGCAGGTTTTCGATGCTCTGCCTGTGTGGCCTTGAATCGAAGGAGCGCCTCCACTGAGGTGCATCGCAATGCTCTGGATTCCTATAGAAGCCAGGGAACCCTTCAATTGCATCTGTGTGCAACCATTAAATTGTGCAAAGAACCGTAGTAATGTAAAATGTGTACATAAATAAAAGGTCTATGTGCAGAAACAAGCCTGACGTGGCCAGTTCAATTGCACAGCCAGAGAGCGTCAATTGGATTTGATTCACAAAGCAAGCCACACTTTCTCACAGAACAGGTCCAAATCATCCCATACTAAGCATGATATAAGCAATTTTTAAAAAATTACGTAAAAGTTATTAATATATTTAATTTCAATCTAAACCATTTATTTTTTGCTTTCTTTAGTGAACCTGGATCGCGATATTACCGTAGCCCATCGGTTTCAAATGCAGACCTCGACAATGATGCGGTATGTATGTGATTAATGAGACTGTGGAGGAATCGTATGTGTATTTTTAAGCACCTGAGAGATTTAACTTGTTTTTGGATACACTCTCTACACTTGACCATGTGATTTAGAAGAATATAATGAGACATGGCTTTCCTATCCCTGTTCAAACCTTCAGTTCTGTTCGTGTCTACTTTTGTAGATCTCAAAACCGGTTCTAAACATTCACACTATGCCTCATTACCTCTCTTTCTCCATTTCATATCATCGGCTACCCTATGTCTCATGCTCTAACATGTTTGGCTCTCATTACTGATACCTCTGCCTTCCCCCATTTATCCTGCTTCCCTCAACCCTCGTCTCCGTGACGTGAGTACAGGCGTGCATGTTGAAGGCCATTTGTGAGTTCCCCATTCTTCCCTCAAAAGCTCCAACATTTGTAGGTATAAATGTGGTCAAGTGGCAATTTGTCTATGAATGAATGGGGTACTTTGGAATGCTTGTTTACCCGGGGCCTCTTGGCACGAAGACTGCACTACCCCACTATTCACACATCCACAGGTCTCATTGACGCTCATGTGGGTATGTAATGTCAGTCAGTGATACAAGCAACATTAGTCCGCATCTCTGCGCCGAGAGAGATATCAAAATCAGCAGGTAGTAACCAGTTATTGGCCTGATGTACTGAAGATTAGGCCACAAAGCACTCCGTGTTTTTACAAATTGAGTGCTGTGTGATATTACCTTGTTCTTGAGCTGCAGCAAATGTTCTCACCTAAACAGTACAAAATGGCCATTGGGTGGGATCCAGAGAATCCCGCCCCATTAACATGAATTTGTTCTGTTTGTGAATCCCATTGAAGGGGCTGCAAATACGAGGGAGGCCTATGAGGGACAGCAGACCTGCATCCTTGCTCTTGCTTTGCAGATTGGATACTATTTTATTCCAACTCTTACCCAAAAAAGGGATCCCTGACGTAATCATATAAATTATATAGGTATTCAGCAAATGGCATTGGAGGAGCATGCAGCTAAACCCTGGACCAATGTCTACTACCTGAGTGCTGACAGTCCACATTAAGAAAGTATATATCACTTTTCGGAAGTCAGTACCCAGTCGATGGTTTACAACCTTAATAGCAGTCACAAGCTATTGATACCTGGCATTGCGACTCGAGAGGAGAGGGAAGCCTCTTTCAGCCCTCTTCTTCCAAATCACGGTGAATCTCAAAGTGCTTTTTGTGACTTGGGAAGACTTTTCTCAGTCTGCCGTCGCATTGCGACGCGTGGTTCTGAGGTCTCAAAGCCTGTGATTTGGCAAAATGAAGACTTTTTTTTTTTTAACTTATTTTTATTGCCATTTTTATATTTCATACATTGTACATCATTCATATTCTTCAAGTGGTCGTATCCGATCATACATCCTGTAATGGTACTTAACAACTGTACTGATTGATGATTCGTCACCAGGAAGCATAAATAATGCATACAGATATTGTGGTAAATAAAATAAATATTACCGGACTGAATTTCATGCGGAATCTTAAATTAAAGTAAAATAGCTCAAAATAACGAGAGGCAGAATCCGTGGTATAAGAGGTTTCTAATGGGCTTTATTCCATTCAAAATGGCCGACTCGAGTCGCGGCCCTCAGGTTCCGTCACCACGAAGGTTCAGGAAGTGAAGTACAATAATTCATTAACAGACATGTATTTTTATAATAAGTGCATTACAATGAAACGAATGTAGAAGGCGTAACATTTGATAAGAAAAGTGACAAAACAGTGACATAATCGAAACTAGGCGTAATAAGGAATAAAAGAAACATGATTGGTTAGAATTATCAGACATAGGTGGATCTATAAGATAATACTTGGCATAGATGCGCGCGCGGCAGCATGACGTGTAATTGACGTGCAACTAGGGGGTGAAGGGGACTTGACATTTAGCTCTACATGTGGAGACGAGAAGTCTGGGGTCAAGTCAACCTAATCCCAAATCATATCTAACATCCTATGTTTAAAGAACTATGTTATCCACAAGGAAGAACTCTCGGACAGAATCTATTCTATACTGACTGTGTGCGTGTACAAGCGTCTAAGTGTCTATATGAGATGCGAGGGATAGAAAACTTTCCATGGCAACAGGGCTATGAATCACTTGCAGGAGGACGGAAAGGCTGAGTCCTTTGCTTGTGAGCTAAAGGAAATGTTTACCTAAATCACTGGACAGGAATGCATCGGCTGAAGAGTAAAATAGATAATTCGAAGGTGAAATACAACTTCTTGGCAGACAGGTGAAAACTAGCCGAGGCAGGCACCGTTAGCTGCACAGGGAGTAGGACAAAGTTCATGGATACAGATGCGAGCTCAAGCTGAAGCTGTCAGAGACAGAGAGCAGGGAAAGGCTTTGAGGACAGAATCGGGCCTACTTGCCTGAACTGTAAAAATGGAGTAACTTAGCCATATAAAGTCGGTGGCTTTTCATACTTAGGAATCGAATATCCAGCCCATTGATGGCGGATCTGACAGAGAACATGTTGACGGTAGACACACATATGTTTGCGTCTTAGAAACTGGAACTGGAGGGAACATACATGTACTTGTAACATGCATATAGAACCGTTGGGGTCCAAGATAGGGGACATAACTGATCAGGAAAATCCACATTTCCACATTCCCTCCTTGTCCCCTTCTTGCCCTTCACGAGACATCAATCTTCATCATTCCATTGATTTGCTCATGGAGCATCATTTCTTCTTCTTTCTTCTTCCGGGATCTTGAGCGAAAACCTTGATGTGGGATACACGATGTGGCACACAGACCACAAATCGCTGGTCCACATTGTAGGCATAGACAACAACTGAAGAGCATAAGAAGGCCAATACCTAGGAAGGATAGAACTCTCCATCCCCAGGCTGATATCACACTCCTAAACCACCCGGACCACGTCCAAGTGCCTGGATTCTCGTGTATCTGGCTTACAATCTTATGAAGGCGTGTTATAGCTTTATATACAGATGGCGAATTTTCTGGTATGAATATGCAGCAGCTGGATCCGATGACCCTGCAAGCTCCGCCCCTATCGGCCAGGATGACGTCAAGGACAAGACGATTCTGGAGAACAACAATTCTCATCACTGATTGTTCCTCTGTCAGATTGCCTAGGGCGGCTATAGTCTCGTTTACTACAGCTTCAAGAGTCTTGGTGAGTCTGCGTATCAGCTTACTATTTGATATAGTACCTATATAGGGAAAGATACCTTTATTGAAATCTACATACTTGTCCCATGATGTCTCAGTATAATCGACAACTGGGAGATCTCTTTGCTCTCTATTGTGTACTAAATGAACATTTCGATAATAATCAGGGGGAGCTAGGAAAACAGGTGGCAAAAGGAATGCTATGTAACAGGTACCATCCCAATCTAGAGGCAGACGCATATATGCAGTCTGACCACATATGAAGTAGGAATGGCGAGAAGCTCTAAATGAAGATTTACCTTGATCACTATATTCTACTGTAGTAACGCATTGGCTATGGCCCATGTGTTTGGAACCAACTTTTCTAACACATAATTCACCCTTAACTGGAAATACTGACATAGTGGGCGGAATTAGTTCAACTTCGGATTTGACATTCAAAATCATAAGATTAGGCGTAAAATTACCTAATTGATACACTTCATTTTCTAAATCAGTTCCTGTTCTACTGGGGTGACCCTCCTTATTAGGGTGACAGACTTTGAATAAAACTAGATTCAGATTTCCCCATATCCAATGTTGTTGATAAACTGCTGTGTCTGGGTCTATGGAATTTAATAAACTAAACCATGCTCCACAGGAGCCATTGTGTGTGAACGGATGTGGAAAGAAAGGCAGAACTCCTTTGTTATTCTGATAGGGAGGGAGTCGGCCACACACCCAACAATTGGTGGCATTACTAGTCTGATGGGAATGATGTAACATACTAATGAATGTGTTATTGCGCAGCGCAAGTCTATAGGATAATTCATGTGGCGGTAGGTCACTAAAAGAATGTTCATCAGTTATATTGAAAACACGTTTAGAAACAGGATAATACATATGCAACAATATACTTGCAGTAACTATTAAAAAACTCAATAAAAACAAAATTAATAATGTCACAATACAGTGGTTACGCAGTAATTTACAATAAGCATGTCGTTTCATTATGATTCTGGACTCTACATGATTCAGACCTAAGGGGTACATGTCGGGACAGATTCAACCGCTTCACCTTGGAGAGGACTTAAACAATCAAATCGTCCGACAGTTTAGATCTGGACCTGAGTTTCTGTTTATAGAGTTCGGTGCTACTGGCCTCAGCCAAAGGTAGCTTTGAGTCTATGGGGGAAGACACACGGGCAGTACTGTCTGTGTCAGGAGGAAGTCCATGAAATTTTTTTACGTGACTGGAATGAATCCACCCTTTTCGTCCCTCGATCTTCACGGCTGTTCTTGTGGTCAACAGGACCAACTTGGGTGCTTTCCACCGGGGCTCCAATTGACTCTTCCTGTCGAAATTTCTCACAAAGACAAGATTACCCGGAACAACGTCATGGGGTTTCGCCTCAGTGTTGTCGGGAAAGGCTGCAGCTACCTGTGAACGAGAAGATTGTAGTGCAGACATCAAGGAAGCCAGGTAATCTGTCAGCATATTACAGTCAACATCAGTTATTTTACGTGGTATAGGCGTCCCCCACATATTCGGCGGTCTACCAAAGATCACCTCATACGGGGATAGCCCTGTTCTAGAGTGTGCTACCATTCTCATGTAAAAGAGTGCAACTGGTAATGCTACTATCCAGTCGACACCTTTCTCTCTACATATTTTGGACAGTCTGATTTTCAGTGTCTGGTTATGTCTTTCTACGAGACCTGCTGCTTCGGGGTGTCGGACACAGTGGAATTTCCACTGATATCCCAACAAGAGTGAGACATGTTTCATTAATTCGGATGCGAAAGGCTGACCGTTATCTGAATATACAACACGTGGTAAACCGTACCGTGGGAAGAATTCTCGAACTAGCTGCTTGGCAGTAGTCGGGGCAGTGTAATCTGATACGGGATACGCCTCTGTCCAACGGGAGAGAGCGCAGACAACTACGAGGACATATTTGAATCCTCGACAACGTTCCATCTGAATATAATCCATCTGGAGGACTTCAAAAGGATGGTCAGGAGGCTGAAATCCACCCTGCTCTACGGGAACACTCTTTCCTGGATTAAACTGACAACATATCATACAGGTACGAACTTTTTGTTTAGCTGCTGCTCGTAAATGTTTGTTGAACCAAATGTGCTGAATGCTGTCTAGCATAGCCTTCTCTCCTAAATGTGCTGGACTGTGAACTGTAGCTATAATGGCTTGAACCATGGAATCGGGGAGAAACCATACAGATTTCTCCTTCGTCATCCATCCTTGATCTGTCTGGATCCCTCCTAGTTCAGTCCATTTCTTTATTTCTTCTGCTGTGGCATGTGTCTGTATGTCAATTACGTCAAGTGTGGGATCCTTAATTGTCATACACTGTGTTGGTGTCTGAACTATTGGCTTTGTCATGTCTAATGTGCGATTCTGAGCAGTCTGTTTAGCTGTTCTGTCAGCTAAATCATTGCCTTGAGAAATGGTATCAGTAACCTTCGTGTGTGCTTTACATTTCATAATCGATATAGCAGTGGGTAGATGTATTGCGTCTAACAAAGCATGAATGAGGGGTCCGTGCTGAATGTGGGCACCATGGGACGTTAAATAACCTCTCTCTCGCCACAGCACGCCGAAGTCGTGTACAACTCCGAATGCATAACGTGAGTCAGTGTATACATTAACTTTCTTATTTGTGGCTTGAATACAGGCTTGCGTTAGAGCAATAAGTTCTGCTGCTTGGGCTGACAGAATATCTATACAATGTGTCTCAATAACTTCAGTGTCTGTTGTGACTGCATACGCGGCCACTAAATCTCCTGTACTTGCTCTCATGCATGATCCGTCTACATACAACGTCAGGTCTGGATCTAACAATGGAACGTCTGTCAAGTCTTGTCTAGGTTTCGTCTTTATTTCAATGATTTCAACACAATCATGAGCTAGTGGGTCTGTTCCAATTACAGGTAATAGTGTAGCAGGATTCAATGTATTACACCGTCGGATCTCTATGTGTGGTTGAAACAATGTCAGTTCATAACCGGTAAGTCTTGCTATGGTCAAGTGTTGTGTTTGTGTTCGGTTCACAAGAACCTCTACTGCATGTGGTACTTGAACTGTCAATGGGTGTCCTAATACTATGGCATCGCTTTGTCTGATTGCTAAAGCTGTCGCTGCCACTGATTTCAGGCATGCAGGCAAAGCCTGAGCTACGGGATCTAATGTACTGGAAAAATAAGCACATGGCTTGCATGATCCTGCTTGATCCTGAGTGAGTACTGACAAGGCAGTACCTTCGCGTTCTGTAACAAAGAGTGTAAAATGTTTGCTATAACATGGCGTTGCTAAAACAGGTGCTTGACATAAAGCTTCCTTTAGGCTTTCAAAAGCTTGTGTATGTTCCTGAGTCCAAGGGAGAACAGTCGATGTGGCTGCCTCCTGTGTGGTTAACTGAATAAGTGGTTTTGCTAGAAATGCGTACTGAGGGATCCACTGCCTACAATATGAAGTGAGGCCTATGAAGGCTCGCACCTCCTTTTGTGTCTGGGGTATTGACATGTTAGCAATTAACTGAATGCGATCTGGTGTAAGCTGCCTTCCCTCCTTGGACAGCGAGTGACCAAGATAAATAACTCGCTGAACACAGAATTGCAGCTTAGAAGGGGACACCTTGTGCCCCTTGTCGGCTAGGAAATGTAAAACTGTCAGAGAAGCTTTTTCACATTCTGACTCGCTTCTTGCGGTGATCAGCAGATCATCGACATATTGAAGCAGTGCAGTATTGACTGGCATGTGTATACTGTCAAGTTCTCGTTTCAGTGCTTGGCTGTAGATGCTGGGGCTTTCTGTAAATCCTTGGGGAGCGCGTGAGAATTTAAAGCTGCGCCCATTTAAACTGAATCCGAACAAGTATTGGCTTTCCGGATCTATTGGGACGCTGAAAAAGGCATTCTTGAGATCAATTACAGTAAAGAATGTTGCTTCGGAATCAATTGCTGTCAACAATGATGATATATCAGGGACCACAGGGAATTGTGGTACAATACACTTGTTTAGTTCACGCAAATCAATAACCAATCGGTATACTGGCGGAGCAGTAGGATCAGTTCGTTTAAGAATCGGAATTATCGGTGAATTACATACATTGGAGTCTGTTTCTACAACTACTCCCTGGGCAATTAGCTCATCAATGATTTTCAACAAAGCCACTACAGCATCATGCGGTAACTTGTATTGTCGCATTCGTGGTAGTACCACTCCTGCTTTCAATGTAACTCGATAGGGTGTAATGTTCATGCAGCCAACATCCGTAGGGCCTTGTGCCCATAGATGTGCTGGTAAAATCTGTAGTCGGGGATCCATGTCTCTAGACACATAGTGACCTTTAAAATCACGCAAAAACAATCTTACTCCTTCCGGAGAACAACATATTATGGCTCCTAGTGCTTTCAGAGTTTTAATTCCTAACAAATTTTCTGGGCATGATTTAGTAAGCAATAAATCTGTAATTCGTGTCAAAGGTCCTATCGTAAGTGGTAGAGGCTGTGATACTTCATTAACAATAGGTTTTCCTGAAAAACCAAGGGAAACATTTTGAGAGCCTGAGAGGGGTGCCCCTGGAACTTCACTACGTTTTATGGTTGTTCGACTTGCCCCTGTATCGAGTAAGAATTTTCTATCTTGACCTAATAATTCACTATGTACATAAGGTCCTTCTTGATCTACCGGAATCTCGATAAGCGGTAAGTCAACTTCCCTCTCTAGGCTGGTTCATGTGTAACGCTGATACTCGGGGTATTCATACTGTGCAGTCTGATACATTTGTTGTGTTGTGGTTTGTGTGGCAGTAGCAGGCAACGGTGGTGCAGCTGGCACAAACTGTATGGGTTGCTGTGAGGCTGGCATAGACTGTTGCTGAACTGGCACGGACTGTCCATGCTGCATAGCTCCTTTTTCATCCTGATCTTGTCTAACTAATCGTGGTCTCTCTTTTGCAATACCTATAGCTATATTTCGTTTCAGGACTTGACAATCATGTACATAATGGCCTAGTTGTTTACAGTAATTGCAGGTTCCTTTTACAGGAACTGCAGAATCACCAGAATGTGTCACACCCTTTTTGTGACCATCTGCTGGTACTGTCTGAGAAACTAGCATTTTCATTTTTGTATCCTTCATGCGTCTATGCTCGTGTTCTTGTTCATCCCTAATTCTATTGTGATGATACTGTAACATTTGTAGCATTTGCGACGGAGTGTTACTTTGCCAGGTACTCTCGAATTTCAATATTCTATTCTTCACTGGAGGCAATGCATTTTCCACTAATTTTGTCACAAATAAATGTGGATATGAGTCACTACTTGCTTTTATACCACTATTTATACCAAAACATTTTTCAAATCGAGCATAATAATCGCTTGTGTCTTCATCTTGCTTTTGTTTACAGGCTGTGATTGCACCCCAATCTTCCTTTTTTGTAGTTAATAAACGTGGCAGTACCTGTACTAGTAAACCTGGTAATAGTTTAACTTTATCTCCGAGCCCTGAACCTGCGGCTCGGCCCCTTTCTTCCTCTGCTAATGCTGTCCAGTCTATCTTTTGGTCTCCCACTTCCCACTCTTTTTCTTTCAGTTTTTCATATATGCCAGCAGGTAAAAGCACTTTTAAAATCGTCATAATATCAGTAAAGGTGTACTCTCCCATCAGTAACATGTCTTTAATTTCTCGGTGGAAACCCGCTGGGTCTTTGTCATGACTAGGTACTACTTTCTTCATTTCTAATAATTCCATTTTTGATATGGGTGTGTAAACAAATACACGGTGAAACTCATTGTCTTCGCCTTTTATTGGGTGCACTTCCCGTAAAGGATTTTGTCTATCCATGTAGTACGGTGCTCTTTCTCTGGGGGGCAGGGAGAGAGAATCTGGATTTACAAAAAGGACGTACTGCTTACGTGACACTAATATCTCTTTAATTAGCTTGTTACTAGAACCTCTCCATCTGTACGTAAGTAGTTCCGTTAATATATCAGGTAAAGGACCAGGGTCAGCATGTTGGCTCTTATATAATATGAGGAGTTGCTGAATCATATAGATTCCAGCTAAGCGTTGTTCATCTGTACTGAGGTTGAGAAACGTGTGTGCTACGGTCTCATCACCGTATTTTTCAGGACTGTCAATCCAGTGAACGGCTGATCTGGCTAATTCTTGCTCATCCATGGAATCGAGGAGGTGATAACCCCTTCGTTCTCGTAGTATTTTATCTGCGGCTTGAAACGAATGTTCAGGAGATTTCAGATTTATTACAGGCGTCGGATACGTTCTGCTATTATTTGGACATACGGAGTGTATGGGATCAGAAAAACATCTAGTATTTTCACAAGATCTTCCTCTGCCTACATAAGCTATGGTCTCTGACTGTCTTGCGGAATTCCCTGATTCGGACACTTCATCTTGCTCAAACTCGTCTGTTCCCAATCTCTCTTCATGAATACGCTCTATTTCTTTACGTATTTTTCGGCACATGGCTATTATACAATTTTGCTTATCGTGTCTCCCTTCTGATATATTCTGACTCCATCTTGTAAGAATAAGCATTGCATTCGGGTCTACCCCCGGACGATCTTGATTTCTGATTACACAGTTTATGAGGAAACGTAACAGTTCCCCCTGTATCTCTACTTTCTGGAATTCCATAGCTCTGTTAATACATCCTGGATCTCGTCCTGTTTGAACAAAATGATATATGTTATCTAGATGCGTAGTCATCCCTGGTAACCTTGCTAAATATTCTGCGGCTCGCCTGATACGTAATGATGCCAGGACCATTTCGTCCTCTTTACCAACCACTGGGTCATATCTACAATTTACAAGGAGTTCTTTAAGCGTACGTTCACTTACGAATTTAGGTGTACGTGAATGCGCTGACTCTTGAAAGACAAGTTTATTTATTCTAGGTGGTGTAAAAGTACTGCTAGCACCTCCCGTGGCCCTATCTGGGGCGTCGGGTGTGAATGGGTTCGTTGAACGTGATACAGCAACTATGGGCGTCGATACCCCTGTAGAGTCGACTGCGGAGACAGATGCGGAAACAGATGTGCTTGCCGAAGCTTGTATCGGGACTTGCTGTTGCACGGGGACAGATACCTGATCCTGACGTTGAACCCCTCCGCCAGACGTTCTATGTGGTGTGGCGTTAGCATACTCGGGGGCTGCATCGTCTAGATATGAGGAAAGAAAAACATCTTCTGCGGTTCTGGGATGCCCCTTTGGATGTACCTTAATTGGAAATAATGGGGGTGGCAAGTCTTTTGGCACCTCCGTAACAGCCTTAGGTAGTCCTTCGGCTAGAAGGGGATACATACCATTCATAAGAGCATTTCTTTGTCTATTTACTTGTTCTGATTTCACTCGGATACCTTCCTCAATTAATAGATTTTCTTGAACTTTATTTGAACTTTCTTTACTCCTCTCTTCTTGTCTACGTGCTTTTTCTGTTCGTCTATGAGATTCTTTACGCCATAACTCAACAGCGTCTTTCTGTGACTGTCTGACCTTTCTTTTCCATAACTCTTCCTCCACTTTCATGATGCACTCTGCATCCCAGGTTCCCGCTATGGGCCACCTTTGACTTTCCGGTAATCCTTTGGTATAATCTGCCCATAGATCAAGAAACAATATGGCATCTAAGCCATGTTTATGGTACATGAAATGTCCTGGAGTGTCTCTAGGAGGAATAGGAACTGCTTCTTCAAGCACCCCTTTTCTGGTAGTAATCTGTCTTAACTTCGAGAAGAGCGGCATATTGACAACTGACCTGATACTTACTCTTGAACTTGCTTAATACGAGAAACACAATATGAACAGTGAACAATGAACAGTCATTCATACCACAATATGCAAGACATTTTCTGAATACTTTAAACATTAAACATTAAACATTATAACAATGATCGACAATGATGACAGTCTGCCTAACTAATCACCACGCTGAATTCTTGACAATAACTGAACACTTCGGAATACTTGATATACTGCTAAACAGTACATATACACTGCTAAACAGTGCAGACCGGATTTGTGTACCCAAATCCGTCTTGACCGGCACAACCTATGTGCGCGTCAACACGCCTCCCCGGCGATGGTACTCACCGAGTAGCTCCTTGAAACGGAAGGCCTCAGAGAATGGACAGGACTCGATAACTGCGGACATCGGACCCTCTGGACGTCGGGATTTCGGAAAACCTGGTGGGCCTCTGTATACCTCGGATCTTGCTCTCTCAGCTAGGCTCTGGTCGGGATACTTCGCACTTCTCACCGCCTCGTCTGGGTTGATCGCAGCCTCAGTCGCCCCCGCTTGACCGGAGGGAGCTTACAGGAAATCCTGCTGGTACGCGTTTTATGGTCCGTCCAGCTGTGGCAGGAGACCGGGCCTGCAACGCACCGCCGGCGCGTGAGATGAGAAAGTGTCCCTATTCGGGCGCCATTATGTGGTAAATAAAATAAATATTACCGGACTGAATTTCATGCGGAATCTTAAATTAAAGTAAAATAGCTCAAAATAACGAGAGGCAGAATCCGTGGTATAAGAGGTTTCTAATGGGCTTTATTCCATTCAAAATGGCCGACTCGAGTCGCGGCCCTCAGGTTCCGTCACCACGAAGGTTCAGGAAGTGAAGTACAATAATTCATTAACAGACATGTATTTTTATAATAAGTGCATTACAATGAAACGAATGTAGAAGGCGTAACATTTGATAAGAAAAGTGACAAAACAGTGACATAATCGAAACTAGGCGTAATAAGGAATAAAAGAAACATGATTGGTTAGAATTATCAGACATAGGTGGATCTATAAGATAATACTTGGCATAGATGCGCGCGCGGCAGCATGACGTGTAATTGACGTGCAACTAGGGGGTGAAGGGGACTTGACATTTAGCTCTACATGTGGAGACGAGAAGTCTGGGGTCAAGTCAACCTAATCCCAAATCATATCTAACATCCTATGTTTAAAGAACTATGTTATCCACAAGGAAGAACTCTCGGACAGAATCTATTCTATACTGACTGTGTGCGTGTACAAGCGTCTAAGTGTCTATATGAGATGCGAGGGATAGAAAACTTTCCATGGCAACAGGGCTATGAATCACTTGCAGGAGGACGGAAAGGCTGAGTCCTTTGCTTGTGAGCTAAAGGAAATGTTTACCTAAATCACTGGACAGGAATGCATCGGCTGAAGAGTAAAATAGATAATTCGAAGGTGAAATACAACTTCTTGGCAGACAGGTGAAAACTAGCCGAGGCAGGCACCGTTAGCTGCACAGGGAGTAGGACAAAGTTCATGGATACAGATGCGAGCTCAAGCTGAAGCTGTCAGAGACAGAGAGCAGGGAAAGGCTTTGAGGACAGAATCGGGCCTACTTGCCTGAACTGTAAAAATGGAGTAACTTAGCCATATAAAGTCGGTGGCTTTTCATACTTAGGAATCGAATATCCAGCCCATTGATGGCGGATCTGACAGAGAACATGTTGACGGTAGACACACATATGTTTGCGTCTTAGAAACTGGAACTGGAGGGAACATACATGTACTTGTAACATGCATATAGAACCGTTGGGGTCCAAGATAGGGGACATAACTGATCAGGAAAATCCACATTTCCACAATATAGTGACGTTTATATCCTGCGATCTCGGGTTCCATATATGGCAAAGGAACTGAGGTTTAACATAGGCATAAACTAGGGAATGGATATGGAAGAATATGTCCAATTACACTAGTGAGGGAATGTAGCGTCGTGATGGTGAGGCACCTCTGATACTTATGTTTGCCTATCCTAGTCGGTGCGACCGAGAATCGTAATAGTGTGCCTGAAGCTAAGGCTTGTCAAGAGCTCGCGTGGTTGGGTGTCTACGGAATCAGGTGGGCAGGGCCTGTAACTGTGTACTCTGGATTAGTTGTGCAGATGCGTCGTTGGCAAAATGAAGACTTTGACAGCAAAAGTACTTCATATGCTGGGTACTGAGTTTCTACTAGAATGATAGTCAAGTTATTGAGAATTTCTTGAGAATGAAGGTGTAAGCCTACTCCTCTTGAATCCAAACCTGTAGTGTACAGGTTGCTCAGAAATTAAAACAATGGTCCTAAACCTCACTTAGAACGATATGGATCAAACTTACAGTAATCTTTTGAGCAGTTTAGAGCATGTACGATGTTAGCTCACAGTAATTAAGACAAACAATATAATGATGTGCAACAACCAAAAGTTTAACAAACGTTTTATTCAATCATAATTCAGCTGGCAGTAGATATCTTACTGCATTAAAAGAGGGATAGAGGAAAAAGGGGTTGCACCAGGGGGACGTGCGAAAAGAGAGAGTGCTCTGGTGAAAAGGAGGGTAGGAAAAGAATTCCAAATAGTGTTTGGAAAAAGAAAAATTAAGACAAGCCATAGGATGGACTGATAGGCAATTATCAATCTTTTTTATATAGACTGCCCGCACTTGATCAATGATTCACATAGATTCTGTTTACATATACTTTTGGAATACAGAGATGCATCATTAGGCACGTTAGAGTTGGGGGCTTGCGGTCCAGGCTCTGTTGATGTGGTCATCGACGTTTCGACCCAGCTTGGGGCTCTTTGGGTGAGTTAGAGCCTCAGCCTGCGGGTCTTCCTCAGGACAGGGGTGGGCAGCCTGGGCAAGTGTGTGGTGTCCGAGTTCCACACCTAATGGATTTAAATTGAGAATTCAGGGTTGTGCACAAGGATAGTTTTTTTTTTTTTTCTTTTTTTTTAAAGTTTCAACAAACCTTTATTCAGCAGGAAGAAACAACACACAGCCCTTATGCCTACAACCACCGTGTGGCCGGCAGCGGAGTATACAAGATAAAAGATGGCAATGTACACAGCTGTCCGCCTACAACCCGCTTGGGGCCGGCAGCGTAATAAGAATCTTTGACACATGTTACGGCAGTTAAGGGGATTGCAGCAGTCTGTGTGTCGTGTAACCTGTATTCAATCAGTGAACGTAGGAACATGCTTAACGTGTCTTTGATATATAATGCATCATAGTCACAGTGGTAGCCCCATAGGTGTCGGAAGCGCCGTGTACGGGAAACTATCATCCGCCACCCCTCCACAACAGATGAGTGGGCTGCGTTAGCACCTGGCCAACCCGTCAGTTTCCCACTGGAGCGGTAGTCCGCAAGGCATGAGTGAGAGAAGCGGACGACCTGCCCCAAACGGACCATCCCTTCAAGCTCTTCAATGCAGTGGAAGCAGTAGGTTCGGGTCTGAGCAATAAACTACGCGGAGCCATGTCACGTCTGTGGATGTGATAACAGATCGGTTGTGAGAGGACTCCAAATATCTACCGGTCTGGACGCTGAGGGCAACAGTTCCGCATATCTAAGCAGGGTATCCTGGCAGTGTACCATGTCTTTGATCCAATCTTTGAATTTAGGGGCCCTGCCTCTCCCCCACCTACAAGCTATAAGTCTCTTCGCTAGAAGAAGAGCGACTGTGGTGAACCTGCGAAACGGTCTCTTGACGTTTTTGGTGTAGCCTAGAAGTGCCTGCGTTGGAGACGGAGTCATAGGGATAGCAATCATTTCCGAAATGCCAGAGTATACCTGACACCAATAGTCGGCGATTTCCCGGCAGTTCCAGGCCATGTGCAGAAAGTCCGCTGCTGATGAGCCAGCTGCGCCAACAGAAATCATCCTCTCGCAGGCCCACCCTACACATGTGGGCGGGAGTACAATAAAGCCTATGTAGAAACTTGTAGTGAATAATCCTGAATCTACTGCTGGAGGAGATCTGCTCAGTCTGTAGGCAGCAAAAGCTCCAGAGTTCGTCTTCAATGGGTACCCCTAGTTCTGCTTCCCATTTTGTACGTGCCCTGCAGGGTTCTAGGTCCGGTGTAGCGCGTAGTGTGTGATAGAGCTTGGAGACTGCGTGTGCTGGAGTGGTAGCCTGTAGCAATTGGTGTAAAGGGTCTAAAGTGGGTGGTTCATCTGGAAATCCCTCCGTAAGTGCACGAATACCACTGCGGAGTCGAATGTAGAGAAATGTGTCCATTGGGGTAGGTGTGCTGTCGGCTAAAATATGTGTCCGCGAACGAAACTGTCCGTCTTTATAGAGCTCGCCCCAAGTCTTAATGTTAAGTTTGTCTATAAATTTCTGAAATAATCGTTCCTGTAGGACGGGTAACATAGGATGGTATGCCAGGGGAAGTAATGGGGAATATATGAAGGACGTGCGGAGTGTTTTTGCGATATGCCGCCAAGCTAGGACTGAAGAGGAAACTGTGGTATGGTGTGCGATCCTTGCCTCTGGTGTACTAAATATGGCACCTTCCAATGGGATGGGATCTGCCAGCCAATGTTCTACCGCTATCTGCGGCATGAAGGGGGTGGGGTGGAACCAGTGATAGACATAGTGCGCCTGAGCGCTATAATAGTAGAGCTCAAACTCTGGTAAATCAAATCCACCTTGCGCGAACGGGCGAGTTAAAACGTCCCAGCTCAGGCGTGGTCGTCTCCCCCCCCCAGACTAGACGAATAAGCTCGGAGCGCAAGCGTTGGAAGAAAGATTTGCCTGGATAATATGGGATATTTAAGAAGAGGTATAGGAGTTTGGGAAGTACCACCATCTTAATGAGCGAGGCACGGCCCGCAAAAGAAAGCGGCAGCGTGATCCATCTGGTCACACAAGTCTGAATATGTTCAAATGTGCGGCCGTAATTCATTCGCATCAATTCTTCCCGATCCCGAGAGAGCAGTATGCCCAAATATCGGACCTCATTGTCGCACCACTTCAGTGGGTAATCAAGTTGGAACGGCTGAGCAGCCGCAGTGAGCGGGAATATAGTGGATTTCCCCCAATTAATATGGATACCGGACATGCGCGCAAACCGAATGAATTCCCTCAAGATAGGGTTAAGGTTAGCAGCAGGGTCGCGGAGATACAGCGTAATGTCATCCGTGTACAATGATATGAGCACCTCTCGCTGCAAGCAGCGCAGGGCCTTGTCCCTGTGATGCTGTCGGAGCCGAGCAGCCAGCGGCTCCATCGCTATGGCGAACAGCAGTGGGGATAGGGGACACCCCTGACGTGTCCCCCTCGATATAGCAAGGGCTTCGGATATCCGACCGTTCACCCCCACCCTAGCTACCGGCCGACTATAAAGGATACCTATCCACCGCGTGAATCCGATCGGCAGTCCCATGTTGCGCAGGATACATTGGAGATAGTCCCATTCCAGGGAGTCAAATGCCTTAGTGGCGTCCAAAAAGACTGCCACCAGTGGCAAGTCAGGGTCTACATTCTGCAATATGGAGAAGAGGGTCCGGAGGTTGTGGGAGGTAGCCCTGCCTGGGACAAATCCCGCTTGATCTGACAGCACCAGACCTCCCAGTAGCAGCTGCAATCGATTAGCCAATACTTTGGTCAGAATCTTGGCATCACAGTTGATTAAGGAGAGGGGGCGGTAAGAGTCGCAATATTGAGGTGGTTTCCCGGGTTTCAGCAGGGAGGTAATCCGAGCTTCCTGCATTGATGGTGGGAGTGCACCGGTTTCGTGAGCCTCCATATAAACCTCGCGCAGTACTGGTGCCAGGATATCCACATAGGCTTTGTAGAAATCCATGGTTAAACCATCCAGGCCGGGGGCCTTACCCGGCGCCATCTGTCCAATTGCGTCTCTAATTTCCTCCAGGCTTATGGGCTCTGCCAGGAACTCCCGCTGCCGGTCCGAAAGCCATCCCAATGTGAGTTCCCTCAGATAGTCATCCATATCGAGATCACCCACTCTGGTGGTAGAGTATAGGGCCGAATAGTGTGCAGTGAAGGCATCAAGGAGCGATTTAGTGTCTCGCAAAGGTGCCCCTTCTACGCTTTCCAGCTCCAATACAAAATTTGAGCTCCGAGGAGGGCGAACCACTCCCGCCAGGAATCTCCCGGGGCGCTCTCCCTCCCCATAAGCCCTCGCCTTGAAGTATTTACCCCTGAAGTTAACCTCTCTCTCCGCAGTAGATTTGTATTCCGACAGCGCCGCCCGGTATTGTGCTTGCGTATCCGAGTTAGTGGCAAAATCGGGTTGAGTTTCTAGTGTGTGCAATGTAGTTTCCAATTCGTGCAAAGTGGTACGTAAGGTTCGCAGCACACCTGAGCCCTTGGAGATACAAATACCCCGCACTGTGACCTTCAGCGCCTCCCATAGGGTGGCGACTCGTTCTACTGACCCCTTGTTATGCGACAGGAAGTCCTCAATGTCTTGACACAGCTCGGTGCGGAACAGTTCATCTAGTAAAATGTTGGGTTGGAGGCGCCAGGAGGGCGACCTCCCCATCATGTCAGGTAAGCGGAATTTAGCCAGCACCGGGGAGTGGTCAGAGAACGTACGGCCTACATGTTGTACTGTGACCAGAGAGGGAGCTAAATTTCTGGAAATGAATAGGTAATCCAGTCTGGCCCATGTGGCGCGTGCAGTATTCCAGTGTGTGCCCTCCTTCCGCGTCGGATGCCAATGTCGCCACGTATCTATGATGTCCTGTGTATCACAAATGTCACGCAGGTATCTGTGTGTGTTGGTGTAGTGCAAAGTAGAGGGATTGGACCTATCGAGCGCAGGGTTAAGCACTGCATTAAAGTCGCCTCCCCATATGAGGTGCGTGGATCCCACTTCCCTGATTCTGTTCCAGAGAGCAATGAAACTACTAGGGCCATCCCAGTTAGGGCCATAGGAGCAGGCCAGGGTGATGGTTTCAATTCCTATCCTTCCCCAAGCCATACAATATCGTCCTTCCCGGTCAGCTACATCGCCCAGGGGAGTGTAGGGGACTCCTCTTTTTATCAGAATAGCGGTGCCTCTCGCATAGGACGAGTAGGGCGCAAAGGTAGAGTGGGCCGCCCATCTGGCGGCGAATGTGCCACCGCGACGGGGATCCATATGGGTCTCCTGCAAGAAGACTACCTGTACCCTCAATCTATCCAACGCTCCTAATATGTGTCTTCGCTTCCTTGGATCTCCCAGGCCTCTAACATTCCAGGTGATAGTAGAGAGGAGCCCTCCCCCATCTATGTCAGTGTTGACGGCGCTACCCATGTCTGTAGATAGTGGAAGAATAGGTCAGGGAGCATACCACGCTATTCCCTTTCTTATGCCACTGGAGTTCGAAGATGTCAGATGGTGCAACAACACGATGCATGTTCACTTTCCCAAAACTGAATTCAACCAAAACAAATGCAACCCCCTGAAAACCACCCCGCCCACCCACACCGACATCCCAATCATGTCGAGCATCACCCCCACCCCATATAAACTCACAATACCAAGTCATTACCCTACTGGGGAACACCCAATTGGGGGACACAAGGGGTCCGGACCTGCCTTTCACCTCCCCCAATATTTCACCCGCTGTCCGCCAGACGCATTAGCCAGCGGCAGGTGCGGGAAGGGGAGGCAAATGCCGGGGCGAGGTCATAGTTAGGGAACATCTAGGAAACCCATGAAGGCGGCAGAGTCCGGCTAGCGGCGGTCCACCGTGCGAGGGCCAGGGCACTTACCAAAGTGCACAACAATCGCCCAGGCCCGAGTCCACGGCGTGAGCGGAAGCAATACTGGAGGAACTTAATGGGCCCAAGTATTGGCCATGATACCTTTAATCAATCCAGTGCAGAAGTGGGCGATCGGGAGCCAGATCTCTCCGATGGGGACCCGGCCGCTCCTCGGGGGCCCCTGTGGTCTTTGAGAAAGAGTTCCACTTGAGCAGGGTCTTGAAAAATGTGAGGCTTGCCATGATGGACCACCCGTAGGCGAGCCGGGTACAGCATGGAGTATTGAATTCCGCTTTGGAGTAGGCGTTTCTTGACCGCTCCAAATTTACGACGCGCATCTTGCACTGATTGTGTAAAGTCTGGGAAGAAGGAGAGTGTAGTGTTTTCAAATTGTACAGGTTGTTTCTCCCGGGCTAGACGAAGTACGAGTATCGCGATCCCTATAGTTCAGAAAGCGGATGACGATAGGTCTTGGGGGAGCTCCAGGCACGGGACGAGGGCCCAGGGTGCGGTGGGCACGCTCAACCACCAACTGCGGAGAGAAGGCGGCTGCGCCAAATATATCGGCCAGAAGCTTTTCAATGAAGATTTCCATTTTGCCTACAGATGTAGATTCCGCCAGACCAATAAGGCGCACGTTATTGCGGCGCGACCTCGCTTCCAAATCCTCATTTTTGTCGGCGATTACCTTCAGTAATCTCTCCATGTGCGATACTTTGATGGCGGTGCCCGTCGCCCCATCTTCCAGCCCAGAAATTCGCTGCTCCGACTCCTTAACGCGCTCCTCTTGTTGGTCGAGCCTATGTACTACAGAGTCTAGGCGTCGAGACATTCCGTCAATTTTCGTGTCAATGGAGGTGAGGCTAGTTTGCATGTTGAGCAGGAGCGCTCTCCAGTCCACTTCCGCTTCATCTCCTCCCTCAGAATCGCCGTCTCCCGGTGGAAGATCGCGGGTTTTTTTTTCTTTCTTTTTTTGAGTTTCGAAAGGGAGTCGGGATTGCTTAGTGTCTGTTTTCCCCATTATATCCAGGTATCTGGGACAAATGCCCCTACAGGTCACTAGTAAGAGGAACTCACTCCGGAGAAGTTGGGATCTCGGTGTGTATCCGGGCAATGACTACACACGGCCCTACTCGTAGTGCGCGAAGAAGGTGAAGGGCGCGATGTCACCAAAGCGGGGGGACCACCCCACAGAGAGCGCCAAGCCCAGTCAACAGGATGATCGATCTTCTAATGGCGTACGTCTGAGGTGACAGCAGTCAGTATTGGTGGGGCAGAAAGGTCTGCAGCTTCCTTCACCGCGAGCAATTAGCTGTGTCCGGGGGCCAGGCGGCGACAGTCAGCCCCCCCCAGCTGGACTCTGGTAGGTATGTGGTTGGTGGTATTCGCGGGAGCGTCTCTCCTCAATGGAACAGGAGGGGGGGGAAAGGGGGGTGTAGGTTATCGGGGTTCGTGTCGTTCAGCACCTCCAGGGGCGGCTCCGGGCAGGTATCGCACCTCCCCCCCCTCCTGTCTAAGAATGCAGAGATCCGGTAGGTATCGTCCGCCATGCAGCTCAGAGCCCCCATCAGCGTCCCAGTACGTTACCGCCTTACCGGCCCCACCGCAGGTCCGCCTCAGCAGTTGGAAGGTCCGTCCTCAGCGCCAGCCACCTCTCGCCGTTTTTCCTCAGCCGCCGCGCACCGCGGCCCTCCGTCCACGTGTAGGCCGCGGTGTCGCGTAGATATGCGCGCCGGCTTCCACGCTCCGGCAAGGACTCAGCAGCCGCCGCTGGAACTTTCGGCTGCAATTACTCCCGCTCCGCTAGGCAGATCGGCCCCAGACTCGCCACAAGTATTCGCTGCCGCCAGCTCAACACTCGACGTTGGTAAGGAGTTTATTTCCCCAATGCAGGATGGGCTAATGCAGTAATAACTTGCCCGGCTGGCGAGAGCCTCACAGGTGTGCGGCCATTGCAGTCCGGCGCCCTCTAGCGCCCCCGTGCACAAGGATAGTTGACAGGGTTACAGGGTAACCATGGGGCTAAAGTTTACCTGCAAGGATTTTTTGCTTTCCTTTTACTGGCTTTTGGCTTTATTTAGCATTAGGTGGGTGGCACAGCCGCACTGGTAGAGAGGGCTCCACCTACCCCATTGTTTGACAGCGAGCCCCTCGTATTTAAGGTTTCCTGCTGTGACTCGATTTGATTTTGCCGAAGTGGCTCCTGCCTTTGTGGTGAAACAATTGTGCCAGCCAACGCTTCATGCCACACATAGTAAACAGTCAATGTCCCCAACATGCTATGAGTTTTCATCTGGCGTACTGCATTTGTTTTTTGCATTTTTATCTAGACATGCACAGTTCACATGGCAGACGGGAAGAAATGTCCGAAATTGCGCTGGAGCCCCATTCTAAATAAGCCAAGCCTCTCAATGCCATGCCCTCTGCCAAATGAACATATTATAAAAAACAATGGTTCACTAGGATATAAATAGTCATAAACAAAGAGGGACTTCTCGTAGTAGGAGACCGAGAGTATATCTTGATTTATACTGTACAGAGGCATATCATATAGGCAGGTTTATTTTGCAACTAATTTATTCATTGCATATTTGCGATATCAAAAACATTTTGCTTTTATAGAAGATCCAGTGCTGATGCTTATAATGAAAGAAAGTGCAGTGGGGAGAAAAGGCATAAAAACAAAGTGCATCACAATTAATAAGACACATGACTCCTTTTTGATTATTTTAAAAAATATGCTAGGAGTCTATATAAGTTTGTTGTCGATGGCGTTTCGACCTAGTTTAATGAAAGGTCATCATCAGGACAAGAGCAAGAGCACCCAGTATCTGGAGATGAAAGAGGAATAAGAAAAATATGTGATACTGAACAGCAGGAAGAAGATCAGGGCACTAGAGAGCCTGCACCAATCAAATGAGTACAAAAAATGTAAATAAACCAAAATATGGTCCAAGGAGCCAGGGACATGACCTTCCTGCGTCCCTAATATTTGGTGTCACCCAAATAAAATACAAAAGACAGAAGTGGCTCAGCACACAACTCAAATTCAGATGTAATAGACAGAAGTATATGTCAAAATCGATAAACAAACAAAATTGTAAAGTATCCCCAAGGATTCACGGTAGACTTCAGTATCTGAATGTTGGTATTTTCTTTATTTTGTTGTTCAAATTATTCTCAGTTAAAAACACAGCATACAATTCATAGCCGACGCGGCGCGTTTCGTCCCAACGGGACTTCTTCAAGGCTCACAGAGTGCTTATACGGTCCAACGCGAATCAATATTTTCCTTTTCCGGGAGGAGCCAAGATGGCGACCGGAGCAGACGCTTGAGCGCCCGGCTCCGTCGGTCCGTGGCCTCGGACTACTATCCTGATGCCCATCCTCGCCGATTCTCGAGGTGCACCGTGTGCGAAGACGCGCTGACCGCGCTGCTGCTTTCCCGGAGTCTCAACCCGCCCGGATGCCCGAGTTCTGGGTGCTTTTGTCCTCGGCACTGAAACCCTGCGCCCTTACGGCCTTTGCCGGCCTCCTGGAAGCTCCGCAGTTACCAGACCAGCTAGCGCTAACCTGAGCCCCGCGGTCCCGATCTCGCCTCGCACCATGGATCGTTGCCGGATGAGCCCGGGGAGAGACGGCCGGACACCTTCTGCACCCTGTGCCTGACGGGCTGGAGCGGTGGGGTGCGCCCCGGTGCGGTGAGTCTCCTGCCCCGCTCTGAGGACCGAGCTGTGGGGGGCTGCTGCCCCCTTTGCCTATTGCCTAGCCAGCGGCGAGGGGGACCGGCGAGAAGATAAGCGACTGTCGGCCTTTCCTGTTGCGGCGTAGACCTGAGGGGAATTGACCACTTGCCACGACCCCCCCCCCCTGGCCATTGCACCGTATAGCGGCAAAACATGGCGTTGAGTGCCTGCTCGCGGCTGGGGGGTGATACTCCGGTCTCGCCCGCTGCCCACTTCGCCCTCCCTCTTCCGGACACCAGCTCCACAGTGCCGTCCCGGATTGCTGCCGATGTTGGGGCCCAGCTTCCGCTGACATGCAGCTCCGTTCTGGCTGTCCTGCGGGACTTTCAACTACAGATGTGCGCTGGCCTGCAGGCGCTGAGTGAGAGGTTTGACCCCATATTGTCGGCTGCGGGCCGTGAGCGCACTGTTTGTCATCCACAGGGCGTGGGTCCTCCGGTGCTCTTGTCCTCTTGCGGCGACGCAGCGGCGGTGTATGATTGTGCTACACTGGTGCCTTCATCTAGCGCTCCCGGCGCCCAGGGTCCACCGCTCTCCACCTCAACTGCGGATACTTTGTCCCCCTGGTCATGGCTGCCTGCTTCATTGTTCCCTGCCTCATCGCGTCCGCGAGGCTATCCTGCTGAGCGATACCTAACGGCTTCGAGGGACCGTCCGCGGTGGCCCACTGCTGCCTTTTTGTGGAACTCCTGTACCTTACTTGCCAGGTTTGGATTTTATGTGGTGCAACAAGGGACCTCAATCGATGGTCGGCGGCCATTTCGTGATCCTACTTCCCCATCCTCTCACAAGCGGCCATCTTGTCTTTGTCTGCTCGGGACACGGGGCCTTCACGCAGGAGCTGGTTTAATCCCAAGCCCGCGATCGGGCCAGGGCTAGTCTGACTTCTATCGCTATGGTTTATGGACGGGCTGGCCTGGGACTGGGACTGTATGTATGTTTTGCACGCACTTGTCGCGACTTGTATCCCTTGCTTAAACTGTGGTGCCATGGTATCTTTGCATGCCGTTTTTGGCGTAGAGGGCTCTCAGTGTGTGGGGGCCATAACTGGCTGATGGTTCGGGGCGCTCTGGTGTCTAGTGGGCTCCTCCCCACCTTCTTTTCTGTTTTCTTCCCTTCTTTACTCTGTTCCTACTTTCTCTCTTCTCTATATTTCGGGTTCCTTGGGCGACAGGCACTATGCTGGGGGGGGGGTAGGCCGTAGCCTCCGCATTGGTGTAGGGTGGGGGGGTAATACTCTGTTCTCAATTAGTTCTATGGGCCTTTCTTCTTTTATGTCTCTGTGCTCTACTTTCTTCGATTCGGGGTCCGGGTGTGGGGTGGATCGAGTGGGGGCGGCTCTGGAGGGGCGCGTATTTGCTCATGTGACTATCCTGATATATCTCTGCACCGCCTCACTGATTGAGATTTTCCTCCCATTGTTGTTCTTACTGATGTTGCTGCTCGCCCGTGTGGTGAAGCTATCTTGCGGACTCGAATCTACTTTGCTCTTATCCTTCATTGACTTTTTTCTCTGATAAAATTATCAAAAAACTTAAAATTAACCTTCACTTCTCCTTCCCCGGGTTTCAAAGATATCTCCAGTATGTGACTCATAACCTGTTGTTAATCCTGACCGTTGATGCACGGGGGCTGTAATGTGGGTATCAGTGCTTTACTGTATCGTGGCCGGCCTGACGGTTGTAGGCCCGTATTTGTTCTTTTAAGATGCACGAATAAAGGTTTTTAAAAAAAAAAAAAAAAAAAATATTTTCCTTTTCCTTTCTGTGATTAGTTTTTTCAAAGGTCTACAAACTTCATACTGACAGACACCTCTGTATTAGTATAATATGGAGGTGGAAGGTTCAAGGTACGATGGCCTTGGTCGTGATATACGGTCTAAATGTCACTTGGTCCGCACTCAGCGTGTTCGAACACGCTGAGTGCGGACCCTGTGACATTTATGACTGTCTATCACATCTGAATTTGAGTTGTGTGCTGAGCCATTTCTGTCTTAGGAATAAGAAAAATGTAGGGAATTATCTGCCTAAAATGTATGGTATCAAGCAAATGCCACACTTGACTGGTATCAAGGAGAATGGTCATGATTTTTTATTTATTTTTTTTGCAGGATCATACAAAGGGGCACAAGGTGTCCTATGATTAGTAGAAAAGTAGGTCAGTACGGGTGAACAATTTACAGTTTAACCAATCTCAAAATTACTAATAAAGAGAAAAATCTCCCTTATCTCATATACAACCATTATACTGACCCCAAGGTCGTCAAAGGGTGAGAGAGCAAATCGCTGGATGTTGAGAGATAATGTCCACTCACAGGGTGCTGCCTTCTGCGATATTTAGGGTTGTGCGGTTGTTCTAATGGGGCCTCAGCATCTACTAAGGAGGAAGAACAACATATGAGGGCATGCCCCAATGTGTGACTGACTGAGGATGAGAGGTACGCTTACCCAGCATTAATTGGAAGTGTGAAATCAAGTGATCCAGTATATACCCAGGAAGTATGCGTCATCTGGGTAGGGGAAGTAAGCCCTGGATCACAATAAATTAAAAAACAGATAAAAGACAATTTAGCTCATGACAGCGCAGCGTGAATGAAAAAAGTGGCCTAGGAAGTCACTGCCCTTTTGCACGCCAATTAGAATTACTTCGCAGCCTGAATTAGTTTCCTATTGCATGAGGGTAAGCGCAGTTCTGTTTGTTACGACGTTTTAATTCCTAGTGAACCATTGTTTTTTATAATATAGCTTATTACCCCAAGTTCTCTGAAATTACAGGCTGACCCATGTCAAACCTTATACACTGCCAAATGCACAGCGGAGAGGATTTTCTTGATGGCGTAGCCGCTACCTGTCAGGAATAATTATGAACATCGTGAGACTGTATGTAGGAATCTAGTACATGCCATCTGATGCCCATGTCTGTCCTTCGTAGAAAATAAGAATGGGTCAGGCATGGAACATATGGTAGACAGGGATGTGGAAACTAAATTTACAGCTTTTTGACCTCACTTATGGTAAAAGGACAGTACTACCCGGGAGGTGAGTGCAGCAGCAATATACAGGACTTTCACAGGCATTGCGTAGGTACCTGGCACCATGCCTAGTTGTTTTAGCTTCTTCACTTCTGAACCAGTTTGTTGCTGGGCATTGTTACCCAGCACTGTATGACTTTTTTCCCTTCTCATTTCCCAATCCCACTGCTTCGCTCATCTTATCCTTGCATCTTGGTTATTCCTGCACCTTTTGACTGCTATAGGATTTCTACTTCCTTACTTAGCATCATTGACCATGGTCAAGAATCCATTTGATTGGCGTCTTCAGCTCTAGGTCTGTATCCTGATGAATCCGGAGCTAGATACGGTACTTCCAAGCAAATAAGAAGTAAGCTTATAAGTTAGTCTCTTTGGGGTGGTGGTACTTGTCTGCTTGCAAGAGTTCTAATGGTCCTTGTCATATTTTTATCGTCTGTCAAGATTGCAGAGCTGCGGTTCTGTGATGATCTGACAGTACTGTTAGTAACATTCCGAACCACTGTCTGTCGTGCCTTATTCCTTACCCTATTTATCCCCCGGTTTTCTAATCAATGTATGTAATATTATACATTACTTTGGTTGGAACATGTGGCAGAGAAGGTCTACATGCTATATCCTTTGGGGATATATAGCCATACATAAGGCCAGGTACTACCTAGCCCCCTCCTCCCTTATCAATATCAAGATAATAACATGAGAAGACTTTGGATTAAGGGGTTGTAAACCCCCGGCCGTATTTGTTTACATCATTTTTAAAAAGAAACAAAATTAATATACAATATTTACACAATACACAGAAAACCATTATATTACATTGATTTATTGATAAGTACAGATGTCAGATGGCCAACCTTAACATATCTCTAATACAAAGGTATTCCTATTCGAATCTAAACATACCTTCATCAATAATCATACTAACAACATTTCATATTTCATTTTCTGCGTATCCCTATTTTGAGCCTACGGCAAGGTCAATAACTGGCGGCAGATCCTTATCAAATTATGCATGCCCTCCAACCGGAGTGCGCATGCGCAGGGGGCCCGTTCACCGTGAGGGTACCCCCCCCCCCCGTCACTCCCGTACGCCCTTATGCCCGCCCTCCAACCGGAGTGCGCATGCGCAGAGGGCCCGTTCCCTGTGAGGGTACTTCCACCCCCCGGTCACCCCGTACGCCCTGTAGATTATCTCCATAATGGGGCCCTTGTAGTTATGCGCCGTTTACTTGCGCCATTGTGCATGTGCGGCGTGGCCAAGCAGCCTACTGGAAAGCGTAACTCCCACTCCCCCGCACCCATCCAGCCAACCGACTGTAATTGCCCCTGGAGTTCTATAAGAGACCACTTGTCCCTCCCCCTTGGGCGACCCCATTCAAGAATGGTGCCGCCCTCTAAGGACCTTAAATTTACTGCTCAACAATCATGACCTTACCGCCACAAGACTGCATAGTTGCCCGGCTATCAGGCCCCCCCCAAAAGCGCACTTGAAAAGGTCATGCCCTGTCCCTATACGCAACTAACTATGCCAGAATTTTCTCCATGAAGATTTCCTTCCCTAAGTCGGACAAATGGACGCCGTCTTTTTAAGAAGCACGTCTTCCCCCTACATGCACCCATGGGCTATAATCTGCAGGTGTAGAGCCCTAGATAGACGTGCCGACCAACCCACTTCAGTGATTAATGTCTCGGCCAGCCCCCTTCTACCTAGGCGCACCCGCCCAGTTGTCCCCCTCAAGTGAAGGATAAAATGCTAGTGCTGGCTGACTAAGAGGAGATTGACATACCGTCTTGGAGCCACCAAATGGCCTCAATTTGATAGCAGCACGATGCGCCCGATAGACCTGTTGCCCCAGACAATGCTAATCATTGCTGGTGCAACTGCACCCATCTCAACATTGTTGGTGCCCTATCGGAAATAATTGAATGACCCCAGAATTGTAACATTCTGAAGACTACACAGGGGGCGCCCCACAGGCCGCAAAATGTTCCATGGAATGCGTGAACAACCTACCCCTGGCCCCTAAGTTCTGGAATAGGCTCTGCGTAAGCTTCTTCCCCTACTAAGGAGCATCGCAACACTGTGCAATGTCCGCTTAAATGGCACCTGCGTGCACAAGCGCCGTAATGGCAGAATAAGTTTTCAAGACAGGGGTGTTGAGGTGTTGCATCAGCCCGTTACCCCTGGGTTTGGTCAAGCTGGCAAGACATGCATCTGTAAAGCAGCGTACTGCTCAAATACCCCGGTTGGCAACAACATATGGTTGGCATACCTATAACTCAATGTAATACAGTGCATGGGCCGCACCATCTCACCCCTGCATGCTGGCACCTCTTGAGCCTTTCTATTGATTGCTCATTACACTTGACGCCGTCGCTTGACACTCACACATCTTCCGGTCCCATTGCCTGTTCACAGCTTGCAGTCATTGCGGTGTGGAGCACCTCCCAGGTATCACAGTTGTGGATCCAGCCATACATAAATGAAAATCAAACACAGCTGATTAGTGTTTTTTGCCTTTGGCTAAAAAATACAGTTTACATGCCAGTTCCATGGATTACATCATGAGACTGTACCCCCCCTTCTCACCCACACCCCCAGCCCAGGGTGCATAGGTACAGTATGACACAACACGGCTGTATGACCCCATGGGCATCCAAATGCACAAAATGCGCACAAGCCCGAGGGAAATAGGTACAGTGTGACAACACATTAATCGAATGCTTAAGTGTACAGGCCCGAGGGCGCGTAGGTAGTGTGTGACCCAACATGGCATCTACTGCATAAATGTTCAGGCACAAGGGTGCAGTGATACTGCGTGACAAACCACAGGCATCTAATGATTAATTGCACCAGCACAAGGGTGCACCGGTACCGCATGACACAACACGAACATTCAATGCACAAGTGATCCAGCACATGGATGCAGAGGTACTGTGTGACACAAAGCATTAATATTATGCATACGTGTACAAGCACTCTGGTGCTCTGGCACTATGTGACATAATGCGCTTCAAATGCATATGTGTACTTGCAGTAGGTGCCTAAATGCTTTGTGACACCGACCCCCAATTCATATGTGCATCCGTACCCGCATGCCTAGGTACTCTCGAAGTTGTGACAACAAGGTCTGGAACGTACTGATGTGACATCCTAAGTGCTGATAATGTACTTGAGTGACATCACCGAGGTCAGCGCCTCGCAAGACTGACCTCAACACCTTGGAATAGATTGTTGTGACATGACGGCTGGGCATATCTTGATGTGACCCAAACAGTAGGGCAGTCATGTTTCACACTGAAAAAGCGTCCATGGTTTGTCCATTCCGGCAGCAACAAATTGTCACCGGCAAACATCCCGTACTAAAGGCCTGCCGCTGGCATACTTAAAATGCGAACATTAAAACCACCATGGATGTGTAACTTTGAGTCCTCGCACTCTTATTAACCAACCCCCTTATCACGCTAAGCGTAACTGCCCGAGTAAGTAATACCACAAAATGTGGAATGAGAATTCGAGCGAGCTAACCCGGCTGTCATAGATCTTTAGCCAGCGAAGAGATGTTCGCTTCAGCAAGGGTTTGTTCATGGGGGAAACCATAAGATAAACCGGTAATATGCTGAATATATACCCTGCATTTCTAGTGAACTGGCCCAAACTCAATTTAACAGTGCATGACTGGCTGACCCGAAACTAGGTTTTTTAAAACACGCATTGAAATCAAAGGTCTTATTGTGAGAGCCTAGCATAGCCTCAGTTGCATTCCATAAAGAACTTTGAAATCGTACTTTCAATGGGAGCGCCTAGCCTAACACCAGTTTCATTACGTTTCTCTCAACAGAGCGCTGTGCCCGATAAATGAAACCTTTGAAGGGGAAAAACAAGTGACATCTCCCCACTTGGAACCCCCTGAGAAGAGCTGCAAACAAAGTGAAAAGCCCATGGCTAATCCACTGTGTCCAACGAGAGGGTAAATGTAACCCACTAATTCCGTTATAGAACAGGCTTATCTTTCCATGCATACCATGTACCTGGCTCCCCTGAAGGTATACACCAATTGTGCGCGCCCAACTAATTAAAGAATGGACCTGGAGTACCAAGTTGGGTGCAATAACGCCTCCATGGTTACTTAAGGAATGCTGAAGCCCCGTTAATGGCATGAAAGGCACACTTCTTGTTAAGCCAAAGCTAGTGGCATTGCCCAAGTACTGGTATTGGGGTGAGCTACAGTGCAGTGACCCAACAAAAAGCGTTCAAGTGACGACATGGCCTAAGCAGCACAAGAGAACTCTACAGATAGTATAAGCCGCTCTGGATATGACGGGTGCAATTGATCACAAGCCTATGAACAGGAAGAATTAAAGCTCTGGGGATATGCAGAAAGGGTAATACTCACGCTCAATATGACACAGATGGTACCCAAGAAACATAAAGGTGAATCTGCACGACAGGGCATAACACATATAGCAGATATACAAAATAGAAGGTGTAACTGCTGCCCAAGAAGTGATGCACACAGTAACATGACCACCATATAAAAAGGTGGGGCTACCACCCTCCCAGGTGTCAAACATGTGGGATACAGGTATATACAGAAGTTCTTACTGGCCAAAACATACATTAGATGCAACTACACCCCCTACATCATGCATACGGAGCATATCTAATTAATTTATGCAAAATAAAAGGGGTAACCAGAGATGGCACGTATGGTACACACCATAAGAAAGGTGTAACCACTGCGCCGGTCATGATCAGTACAGGACATAAGCATACACTAGCTGTAAGTACTACACCGTGCACCATGCATATGGGACGTATGAAATACACAGAATGTATAATGACAACCGAGGACATAGGAGTTACAGCCAGGCCTATAGAAGGTGCAACTATCGCTCAAGCCACGATACATCCGGTTCGTAATCACCATATAGAATGTGTGACCCTCGAGTACATCACAAGTACAGGGCATAAAACCTCATGAGTACAAGGCAAACACAAACAGGCCCAGGAAATGTGTGGCACATAACATATGTAGTGTATTGCATATATCTTGGGTGCAACCGCCATATGTGCATCATAAGCTATAAAGAGAAGATTTAACGTCCCTCCGGGAATCATAGTTACAGAACATACCATCAGAAGTTTTAATTACCGCCCCGGGCATAAGAAGTGTAGTATGTGACGCAAAGAAGCTTAAACTACCGCACTGAGACGGAAGAGACACAAAGTGTAACTAAAACCTGAACATAGTATGGATAGTACCAAAGAGGCATGGAGAGGTATACCTACCCATTCCCCCAAGGACACGATACGTACAGCACAAGAAATATATCAAATGTGTAAGTACGGCCCTACACTGGGTATGACCTGCATATACACACACAAGAGAACTACCACCGAATGAAATACAGTACATGGAGGATAACACTGCTAGCCTCGTACCTGAAACGCTATGGAAATCACGGGAGGCGTAATGGCGCCTCGGTCAGGAAACATACGGTACATAAAAAGCACTTGCATGTGATCTAATTGGCGTCGCATCTATTATGCCTAGGGTCACCCAAGGCTAACTAAGGAGCGAAGCATTCAATGGAGTTGTCATAAGCAGGAGCATTAATTACTTTTCAAGTGCTGGAATAAACTTTTGTACAGCGCTTTGATGTCCTTGAGACTAGCTCACGCTATGACAACTGGAGAGAAAGGACAACGAACACGGTCGGGATTACAAGTGTTTCCAAGTTTTGCTTGATGTCAGCTGCCGAATTATTTCAGCACTGAGAGCTATACTTAGGTAGCCCAACCGCGCTTTCACTGCGCTTGTCCTGCTACAAATTGGCGCTACACACGCGCCCTCCACAATCTCCCTGTTCTAAAACAAAACCACGTCCTCCTTAAGTGAAGGACGCGTGTTGCTGCTGTTCAATGGGTTTAAAAAATTGGAGCCCCGGGGTTTCAGCGTTAACGACTGCGCTCACAGTTCTGCTTTAAAGCAACTGTTGCCACTCGCGCTGCTCAAGCGCACATACCAAATATGAACAGCGCACATACCAAATATGAGCAGCGTACTAAATATGAGCAGCGCACATACCAAATATGAGCAGCGTACCAAATATGAGCAGTGCACATACCAAATATGAGCAGCGCACATACCAAATATCAATCGCACTGTGCCCCGCGCGTACCAACACCGCTCTGTCCCTGGAATTCGCGCTGTTCCCCGCGCGCACCAACACCTCTCTGTCCCTGGAATTCCTTTGCTGCTCCGACACCAATCGTCGCACAATGCCGATTCCACCATGGACCTCAATGCACCAACGCTGCTCTGCCCTCTGGACTTCCTTCGCTGCTCCGGACACCACAACAACTCCGCACGACGATGGCACCTGAAAGAACAAAAAATAAATTTAAAAATCCATCCTCCTAGCGAGGCTGGCGTGACTAATGGCAGGCTGAGGGAGCGGCGAGCAAAGAGGCAGACTCCGCCGCTCCCCAGCCTTTTATTCAAAAAATGCCCGCCAGGCCAGTTCTAACCGGCCTGGCGTTGGCCCCAAATGCATGACCCGGAAGAGTTCCAATCACTTCCGGGTCACGCCCCGGAGTATGGTAATCTGGGGCCCGCACGACCGCCATACCTTCGGCGTGGCCGATACCGACCCCGCCTTTCTATTCTAACGCATTTTCTTGTTGCAATCCCTGGGATCCAGTATATCACAGTGTTTGCAACAAGAGGACGTGACTGTCGATGTACTAAACCCATTGAGCGATTCAGTAACATGCCACCGATTTGCTAAATTAGTTAGCAAATCATAAGGAATCGCTATTTGGAAGGGGTGTGTTTAGGGTGTCCTTTCCAAATAGTGATTCCTTATGGTATGTATAAATGTATGCGACTGAAATCCAGTCCCAACACATTATTATTTTACCGACACCTCAAAGGAGGTAGTAACCCATTCAAAACAAAGGGATCCCCGGACACTGCTTTTTTAACCACATTCAGGTTTCCTCTATGGAAAACAGGCTGCATTCAATAGTAAAAAAGGTTTCTTTATTTAAAAACAATCCCAGACACGGTGGTCTGCTAACCCCAGAAGACCACCATCACTGTGATGGCTGTAAATCATACTAAATCGCATTTTACGGCCTATCTCATTAATATACATAAGGAAGGTCGAATTGTGACCCCCTGCGATTCGGTATTTTGTGAACCAACCTGTTAGTACATTGGTTGTGTGCAAAATACCATATGATTCGCCAAAAGTCAGTGTGCAAATTTTGACCACTTTTTTAAAGTCCTACCTTAGTACATCTGGCCCTATTTCCTTAAACCAAATTCTGACACTGCCAGATATGATGTTGAAAACAAAAGCCATATATCTCCACCACTAAATGAGGTAGGGAATGTGAAAGGCGTGTAGACTAGGCAGCTGTCTGCTACTGTCCACTAAGCCCATTGTTATTCTAACCTCGCCTAATGACACCAGTTTGCGTTTCTCTGTTTCCAATATTTTCATCTGTGCTTTCATTTGTTTCTAATATATTGTGTTGCGCATCATCTCATCCTTAGAAGTATACATCACATCAATCTAAGACACATTTATTTAGGTTGTGTGGAGAAACACAACCCAGCTTGTTTATTCTCAATTTCGTTTTTGTTCTTTTTTCCTTTTTAAAAAAAAACTGTCTTCCTGTTCTTTATTCAGGCACTTAACAGTAGAATGAGTCTTTAAACTCCAGTGAGGACAAAAATGGAGGGACTGCACTATAATTAGATAACTAACTGGAAGCTTCCTCACAACCTGCCCCATATGGCCAAATTCCAAGGTAGTGCATACCACTGTCATGGTTATTATGCGCTATGTGCGTGGTGGATTTGTTCGCTTCCAAATTTTTCTTTTAGACTCTCTTGTGCTTTTTGTAAGTGCACTTTTACAAACCATTACAGTGTATGTATTGATGTTCGTATAGCGCTCAAACACGTAAACGTTTCTAGGTGCTGAAGAGGAGACAGTCTACAGCAGTGGTTCCCAAACTTTTCACTCCTGAGGACCCCCATTGAGTCACTACTGGCAGCCGGGGACCCCCAGGCAATTTGTAAGATTTAAATGTCAAACATTAAAACTAATTCGAAGAAGAAAAAAAACCACACATGTGTGCATCAAACATAGACTAGACTTAAATTACTAAAGATTTTAGTACTTTTATATTAAAATATTTGCAAAAATAGAAAAATCCTAATGGGAAGGTTGGTGCTGCATCTCGCGACTAACTTTCCATTGTTTGGTTTTAGTTCACAGCCTGGGGCTCCTGCTCCTGCCAAGGCTGGACTGGAAACTTAAAGCTGCTCTGGCAAATGTTGGCAGACTAGTCCCTATACAGTGCACACCAAGTGAGTCTGACCACTACAAAGGGGGCATTGGAGGCCTCTCCCCCAAGAAAATTTTGGGGGAATTTGTGCATTTTACAACAAATTTGGCATTATATATTGAATTGAAATGATGACATTACTATGCACCAGCATACAACAATCTCTTGTCAATCTTCATCGATTCCCTCACTACTACCCTCCAACAGTGCCTCTCATCTCTCCATAGCCCCACTGTCACATGTCTTTAATTTGTTTTATAGCACCTCTCATACCACTGTAGGGTGTCAGAGCACTTTACATCACACACATACAGAGAGAAAGAATCATACGTCTGTAAATCAGTGACTAGAAAATGTTACATAAGGCAAAGGAAACTACAAGGTGTAGTATTCACAAGTCATCCATACTGGTAGGCATTTTGTAAGAGTGCTTGGTCTGGAGAGCACAAACTCAGGATTCAGAACATAACACAGGGGTTCGCATTGACTTTACTAATAAGGATTTATTTCTAACCAAACAAACCTTTTTAGCAGCATCGGGTTAATGAAAGACTGTGAAAAAGCATAACTTACTAACTTGTACCACGCGTTTGCTTGCTGCTCTTTGATGCCAGTTCATAGCTCACTGTGCTAAATGCGATTGGAACTTGTGAACTGCATAATAACAAAAGAGTCTCTGTAGCAAAAGTAGGAACTGACTGAGCTATGCACAAAACAATATACTGTTTTTTTGCGTGGAAGACATTTTTTGCAGCAGGCATATTAACAATCTGGGCTTCCTGAGATGACTCAAAGCTGCCACTGGACAAACCTCCTATCTCTCTGTAGCAGGTACATTAATCACTGGAGTTATCTTGACCCTTTTATTGCTGCCCAAAAACTGCTGTTTATACAAGGAACTTTGCATTGCTTTTAAAACTGCTGCCTGCGGACCCCCCTGGGTATGTGTCACGGACCCCTGGGGGTCCGTGGACCCCAGTTTGGGAACCACTGGTCTACAGTGTAAGGCTGTCTTGGCATTTTTTTTTTTATTTTTTTTTTAGTACAAGCCATTCGAAGAATACTTTTCCAAAATTTCAAGTGATTTGATTTCAGACAGTTGATCTGGGATATGAATTCCAAAGAAAGGCGGCCTGAAGAGAGGAGTCGCGGCTCCCAGCTGTACCAAACTTCTATTTGGGCAGATCAGTCCGGGTTCATTCCAAAGGCACAAAGGACATCTGTGGTGCTAGTGAGTGTGTTGTTGGTAATGCAACAGTTATGCTGTGTCTGCACAGAGACCTGGGATTGATGCCTGAGCCTGCTACTATTAACACAGCTTGTTAAGGGGCTTTGAATCAATTAGACCGTGTACCTCTCCAGAAAATGTACTTTTCACCCCTCTTACCACAGACCACATGTATTTTCATGCAATGTTTGCCATTTATTGCATATCTAAAAAGCAGAAAATTGATTTGTGCTGTTAACATTAACATCTTCAGCTTTGCACAGGATTTCACCATTTCCGAAATTAAATTTGACATTTCACACATTGCACGTACAATCCAAAAGCACTCCCCAGGGAAGCGTGACCCCTATCTGGAGAGCACACTTCCAGTCCTCATCAAAGGAGTCCCTTTGTGTTCCATCGGGGTTGTTTTACAGTACTGTTCCCCAGTACATTGTCAGTGCATTTATAATTGTTGAAGAACCTCTGTTCTCAAATGCGCTTGCACATAGAAATGTATGTTTCTTGATTTACTTAAGTACATCTCGGAACAAAATTGTCGTTGCTTCCTAAAATATTGCAAACACAAGGAGATGATGGACGGAGCGCTGAAACTTTTCAGACTCACCCCCAGTCACAGATCTGGGTTGAATCCATCATCATTATTTAGCTTATTAAGCCACCCCAGTTCAGACCCAGCCATGTGCAAATCAGTCTTGACCCTGTGCCTCATGGGAACAGTCCAGTCCGAACTGCCAAGCCAGGTCTTTCCTGAACTCGAAACAAGCATCCTGGGACCGGTTTCTGGGTAACACCCTACATCAGCCAGTCTAGCTTGAATCCAGTGGCAAAGTGAGCAAGGGACCCACGTCTGGGTAAAGCCCGCCAACTTAGGGCGAACAAAGTAAACGCAAGGAGATGATGGACGGAGCGCCCTAAGTTTACAGGGTATGCCCAGACGTGTGTCCCTTGCTCACTTTGCCACTGGATTCAATCTAGCCTGGCTGATAAAGGATTTTACCCAGAAACCGGTCCCAGGATGGTTCAGGGAAGACCTGGCTTGGCAGTTCGGGCTGGACTGTTCCCATGAGGCACAGGGTCAAAACTGATTTGCATATGGCTGGGTCTGAACTGAGGTGGCGAAGTGAGCTAAAGAAGGATGATGGATTCAACTCAGATCTGTGACTGGGGGTGAGTGACTGAAAAGTTTCAGCGCTCCGTCCATCATCTCCTTGTGTTTGCGTTCTTTCTAAAATATTGGACATTTCGCTCTGAATCGGGTAGACTAAGATTACGGTCTTGCTGAAACAGTCAACATCTTTTTTTTATTTTATTTTGTCCACTTTAACAGTATTGAAATTGTGATGTGGGCGTAATTGAATGAAGAAATATTGTTAACGTTGGTGACATTTTTAAATCCAAATGTAGGAAGATTCCCATATAAATAGGACTATAATTTTTCATCGACTGAGAGGCGCACAATGACTTCATTGGCATCATTCACCAATTTAGAAAAAAAAAGGGTATAAATTGCAGCATTTACGCGGTATCGTCAGTGTTAACTCAATTGATTCCAGTAGCAATGGGCTAATTCTGCACTGGAACACATAAAAACGTGCCTCAATCGATCCCATTAACTTGTGCTAAAATGTCTGAAATTTGGTGGGACAGACTGTGAAAAAACAGAAGTGGCACGGTAAATACCGGAAGCTTGGCCCCTGCCTTACTAGTTAGGCCAAATGATGGTTGTTTATGAACTGAAGGGCACCCCACTCACAACCACCGTACCCAACGACACCGGACCCCAGCAGACCCTGCCCAGTTGGACTCTCCTCACTGCTGATGACACCCTCTAGATCATGAAGAGCATCCACTCCGGAGCTCCCTCGGACCCCTGCCGCATCACATCTTCTACAAAGCTGGCACCTCCATCACCCCCGAACTATGCCGCACCATCAACTGCTCCATCAACTCCGCCACCTGCCCGAAAGCCTGGAAACATGCAGGGATCAACCTTTTGCTGAAGAAACCCTCTGCCGACCCGAAGGACCTCCTGAACTTCAGACCAATCTCTCTGCTCCCCTTCTCAGACATGGTCATCGAGAAGACCATCAAAGCCCAACTTTCTGAGTTCATCGAAGTGAACCACATCCTGGACCTTTCCCAATCCGGCTTCCGAAGCAACCACAGCACAGAGACTGCACTCCTCACCGCCACAGACGAAGTCCGTACCCTCCTCGACCGAGGCGAAAATGCAGCCCTCATCCTCCTGGACCTATCGGCTGCCTCAACACTGTCTCCCACCGCACCCTATGCACAAGAGCACAAAAATCCTCGCCGGCATCCGATACAAAGCCCCGGAATGGATCTGCTCCTTCCTCACTGGCCGAACACAGAGTCCGACTACCACGTACCACTCTGAACCTACAGAAATCCGCTGCGGACTGCCACAGGGCTCCTCCCTGAGCCCCACTCTCTTCAACATCTACTTGGCCCTGCTCGCAGCCATCGCCAGGAACCACGGAACTCAAGATCATCTCGTATGCTCACCATGAACCTCCAGATCAATGCTGTCTCATCAACCTGCTTCCACACGCTACACCTGCTCCAAAAGATCTTCAAGTGGATCCCCACCGAGTCCAGAATGATGGTCACCCTCGTGCTCATCAGCAGCAGACTCGACTGCAGCAATTCACTCTACGCCGGCATCACCCAGAAACACCTCAAGAAACTGCAGAACATTCAGAACCCCTCCGCCAGACTCCTCCTCAACATTTCCCACCGCAGCCACATCACCGACCACCTGAGACCTTCACTGGCTCCCGGTCAACTAAAGGATGTACTTCACGCTCCTCACACATGCCTACAAAGCCCTACACGATGCTGGACCTGCGTACCTCAACCACCGCCTCGCATTTCACGCACCCACCAGAGACATCCGCTTCACCCAGGTGGCCCTGGCCGCCGTCCCACATATTCGCAATACCACGGCAGGAGGAGGATCCTTGTCTCTACCTCGCAGCATGGACCGGGAGCGCCCGGCGCCTCGATTCAGGAAGGCCCTCCAGACCCGGCCCTTCGACTCACCCACAGGGCCTTCGACGGACCAGCAGTTCCCGCCCTCAGCGCCCTGAGACCCTGACTGGTGAGTAGTCGCTTTTTACAAGTCACCTGATTGAGTGATTGAATGAAGGTTCTGTTGCGTTCCGTGTGTGACTGTGCATGTTGCGTGTTTCTGAATGTGGTACGTCACCATTATAATTTTTGGAATCCATTCAATGCTGTTCTAAAATATTAATTTAAATCTGTTCATATTTTCCACACCTTCACAAGCATTTTATTTAATATCCTGTCGCATGCTCTCAGGGTGCCCTCTCGCGCACGTGTTAATATATGCATTTACCTGTTCATTAAACGTCATGCAACCGCTGGTTTCGGTCATTTGGCATTCATTGGTAATTAAAATATTTGGCTTCTACAATAATTATGGGTTACCACCGAATTGCTCAGGGTGGCAAATTGAACTGGTGCCGTCGGCGTGCCTCGATGACCAGCCTTCGGCGCGCGGGAGATCATGGCTGCTGATATCAACTGATCCGAGGCTGCGGCGCTGGTTTCACTGCTGATACCCGGTCCTCTGGCCGCTTACCCTCTGCCCCACACATGTGACGGCCGTCCTTCTGTTTGCAGGTCACTCAAGGCCGAGAACAAATGACTGAGGGGTTTGTCTTCCTGCTGAAACAACACGAGTCTCAGCGGCTGTGCGGTGACCATGTGTAATCTGCAGCCTCCTGCAGATAATCATTAGAGGCCCAATCCACACCCGGCCTAGCCCTGCAGCAGGGATGTGTATTGGGGGGGGGGGGGGGGGGGCGCACCCAGCTGTGCACCATGGGAGGGGGTGTAAGCAATACATGTTAATCTCACGTCGAGCGCGAGGACTGTGAGCGGGTTGTGGATTCACCCCACGGGGGTCCCCCGAGTGCGCACTTTGCTCGCTAATGAGACCACCTCCCTCCTGTGAAGTCGCTGAGTGATGTGGGTACAGCTCTCACGCAGTCCGTTTTCTATTTCATTGCACGTGTGTTTACAGAGAGCCAGATAGCTTTAAATGGCAGCATGCTTCCTTCTGCTGATCATGTAACCCTCTTTCAGGCACAGCTGACTGCCTCATGTTTTTTTATTTCTTTCAGGGGTTTTGTTCCTGGATAGTGTCTGCCTTTCAGATGCAGTAAGTACACATTTGTTTTTCCTTTTTGCTGAGTTGCCTTGCCTGCAGGCGCTCTGTCCACAGAGGGTTTATTTAACTTACTTTATGACACTGGGTATTGCCAGCTTCAAGGCAACCCCTCTGCCATGACATCACGTCTGCTCAGGATGGAAAGCGAACACGATACATATGTAAATCCGCAAGGAATTCAACGAGGTTGAAATGTGGAGCAATACCCCAAGATGAGAAAATTCCAGTGCACTTATTCTGCGTGAAAAACGCTGTTGTTCCTTAACCCTAATAGTTCCAGGCAGGTCTGCAAATATGATAGTGGGTGACCACCCCTCCGACCCCCAACAAATTGGGAGTCCTCCGGACAGCAGTTTCTAATGTTTCGATTCACTTTCCAGGAGGCCATACCATTTTCAGAGCTTGCTTTATAGGCAGAGGCCTGTTACTGCTGATATGGGCCCTGAAGCTAGCAAGGAAAATAGGCCCCTCCACCATGTTTGGTAATAAAACTTGAGGTACACTTGTCTGCTCACCCCCAACCCTACCCGGTGACCCCGGTTCTGCTTACTCATGGTAGATGCAGCCTAGTATACAGGTTACCGTCCGGCTGCAGACCTCCAGCCAAGAGACCTTGGCTCTAATCGTGGCACAACCCACTTGGTGACTTTGTGTGCTCTTGTGCAAATTGCTTACACTCTATTGCACCCTAGTTTTACTAAAAATAGAAGCACTTAATATTGGATCTATATTTGGAGGATTTAGTTTATACTTATAACAGCTACATACCATGCAACAGTACATTACCAACTGGACGTTTATGTGTGTGTGTGTGTGTGTGTATATATATATATAATATATTGTGTGTATGAAGCCTACTCTGTGTACATTGATAGCATTCAGTCTCTTTGACCGCTGCATTGTTCAAACCTAAAAGGGAAATTGCTGAAAGGTTTAGGCACTAATTGTGCGTTATGCATAATAGGTTTTGTGCACTAAAGCTGAGCTTGTGCTGTCTTCACATGCAGAAAACACACTTTTTTGTGCATCAGTGAGCCAAACACCACAGCTGCTCTTATGTGATATTTTTGTCTGAATATTGCACTTCTCAAGCTTAACCGTAGTAAGAAAAAACTCCCATTTGAGGATAAAACACCTATTTGCTGAAGATTTAGGATCATCACTGCAGGATAGTGCCCCTTTTTGACATGGTCACCCCCCACTTTTTTCCTGGTATAAGATGTGATTTCGACTGGAAGTGCACTGGGTTCCTCCTAACAATCTCCAGATCTCTTTCCCAAAAATGTGCAATTGTTTACTTAATTGGCAATACCTTTAGTACTCTCTAAGTCCCTAGTAAATAGTACCCAGGGTACCTAGGGCCTGAGGTACTAAAGAGCGTCCCTAAGGGCTGCCGCACGAACTGTGCCGCCCTAAGGGACCCCTCACCAAACTACATTGCAGGCTGCATGTTTCGGTGTGAACAAAAGTGAAAAGATCAGGTTATATGAATCCGAAATCCACAAAGCTCAGACCGTATACTATGAGAAAAAAATCAACCTGACATCCAGTTCCTCTCGGCAAATGTTTCAGGTAGTAAAAACTCTCCTAGAGCCTCCCTCAAAGAATCTCACCCCCCCCCCCCCAACCCACCGAGAGACTGTAATAACCTTGCTCTACTCTTTCAGAAGAAAATTCATGATTGATATATATATATATTATCTACTGGCGGTCGCCAGTAGATAGTTATAGTTAGGACCGAGTTCCCATTGGAAATCTGAAAATTCTATTTTGAATAACTTTGGCGCCGGTTGACTTATCTTCGTGAAATTTTCAAAACTAATGGGGCGCTCCGCTCAGCTCCTACCCTTAAAGTCTCGGGGTGATTCGTCAAGTGGGGGCTGAGAAAAAAGGGGGGTCCCAAAACACGTTTTCCCCATGCATTTTCCCATAGGACCTTTAGTCGAAGGTACAGCCCGAACGGCTGAACAGAATTACTTGAAATTTGGCAAAGAGGTAGTCCTCAGGTCAGGCATGTGCCTTTTGCATATATGGTGTCAATCTGTTCAGTAGTTCCTGAGAAAATTGCAGTTAAAAGTACATAAATATCTATATGCGCGCACGGTGCGCGCACCAAATGTCTGCGAGCGTAATTCTGATTGGTGGTTAGATGTCAGTCAACATTCAAATCGGTCGAAATCAGGAAGTGTCGGACGCCATTTTGTGTGTGACAGTGAAAAAGAAAGGTGGAGAACGTGAAAAGGGGGCAGGGTAGAGAGCCCCTAGCCTTTGTGAGGGGGTCCCTGAAGGACCCCGAAGGGTGAAATTTTTTTTAAATTTTTTTTTCAAAAAATCGCAGGGTGCGCGCACGGTGCGCGCACCGTGAAAAACCTTTAAAAAAAAAATAAACATTTTAAACTGTTTATAAGTTTATAGAAGATATTAACTATGCTGTTCAACTTTATCCAAATAAAAAAAAAAGAGCTGAGCCATTCCATATTACAGGATACAGTCAATCTATAACTATATACATAGGTAGTTTATTGTAAAATAAATATATAAAAAATATAATAATACATACATAAATTAGCATTTAAAAAACCTTGCAATTCACTTAAAAAACCATAGGTTTCACACACGTTATAGTTAGGAATTAGCATTTAAAAAACCTTGCAAATTCACTTAAAAAACCATAGGTTTCATACACGTTATAGTTAGGAATTAGCATTTAAAAAACCTTGCAAATTCACTGAAAAAACCATAGGTTTCACACACGTTATAGTTAGGAATTAGCATTTCAAAAACCTTGCACATTCACTGAAAAAACCATAGGTTTCACACACGTTATAGTTAGGAATTAGCATTTCAAAAACCTTGCAAATTCACTGAAAAAACCATAGGTTTCACACATGTTATAGTTAGCTGGACATTTCACTCGTACAAAACCATTGAAATTCCCCCATTATAGTTAGTTCAGCTAACTATAACTCGCGCGACCGCAATCCACTGCTGATGACGTCACATATTACATCACTGTATTCACTGAGATACTGTTAATAAGTCAGTTATACAATTAATTTTACAAAAAAAAACATCCATTTAGACACTTATTTACCCATTTATTCTTCCATTAACCTTTAGATATACATATATAAAAAATATTTATTTTTCAGAAAGACACATATTCACTGGATGATGTCATCAGTGATGTCATTTGAGATGTCATCAGTGATGTCACTGACCATGTCATGAGTGATGTAATATGTGACGTCATCAGCAGTGGATTGCGGTCGCGCGAGTTATAGTTAGCTGAACTAACTATAACGGGGGAATTTCAATGGTTTTGTACGAGTGAAATGTCCAGCTAACTATAACATGTGTGAAACCTATGGTTTTTTCAGTGAATTTGCAAGGTTTTTTAAATGCTAATTCCTAACTATAACGTGTGTGAAACCTATGGTTTTTTCAGTGAATTTGCAAGGTTTTTTAAATGCTAATTCCTAACTATAACGTGTGTGAAACCTATGTTTTTTTCAGTGAATATATATATATATATATATATATATATATATATATATATATAAGATGCTCCAACCACCTAACGAAGTCCCAACTATGGATGAACAGACATCGATCAACCCTCATACTTTCAGCGAGTTACCCATTCTAAGCCCAGAGAATCTTCTGAACAATCTATCCAAAGTCAAATCGGGCTCTCCTTCTGACCCCCACCCTCAGCCCCCGGATTCTAGCGAAGGCCGCCTGGCAGATCCTTCCAATTATGGCAGAATTATTGAACCTTTTGATGAGTACTGGAATGGTTCCACCGCAATGGAAACATGTGATGGTGAAAGCCCCATTAAAAAAGCTAATCTTGATCCCTATGACCTAGGAAATTATAGGCCCATTTACCTTCTCATGGGTGGAAGCGTGTGTTTTTGGAGAAGCGCGTTAATGCTTCTCTAACCAGCTTCAGTAGCAGCTGCTCCCGGGCGGGGGATGAAAAAGAAAAAGAAAAAAACACCTGGAATCGCAGTCGCCGCCACCTCTACTCACTCCTTTTCTTCTTCCTCGAGTCCTGCAGCAGGAAGCACCCAGGCTCCCCTGACCAATCACAATGCCACAATGCAGCGTTGTGATTGGTCTGAACGCCGTAGTTCAGCACTCAGACTGTGGCTGAGGGCATGGGCATGTTGGGTGGAGAACATGCAAAGTGCGCATGACTCCAGGGCTGACTAAAATGTCATACCACTCCTTTTCCTGCAGTGTTCTGGTGTCACAGAGCCCAGCTCCACCCCTACTGAGCCACTGCAGTAGGAAAAAAAAAATGATAATAACGCTCCGACATTGTTATTTTATTTTTCCTCTTTCAATTTCTCAGAGAGCAGTGGGGCAACGCTCTTCCGCCTTAGCAGAGGAGCCGCCGCTGACCTGTTTTCTAGGAAGTCCTGGGATACTACATCCCGCCCAAACCGGATTCCTTCCTCTCCATTGCACGGAGACTGCCCTTCTAGCAGCGGTGAAAGAAGCTAAAGAACTGCTTGATCTAGGAATCCTGGCAGCTGTTATCCTCCTCGATCTTAGTGCAGCCCTTGTAACGGTCAACCATGCTATCCTTATCAAATGTATACACAATGCTGGTATCACTGGATCTGCTCTAGCCTGGCTCAAATCCTTTATTGAGGATAGCCTGGTTCAGGCCTTTGATGGTGCTACGCCTCACATACTCTCCCCCCTTCAATGTGGCATACCACAGGGCTCCTCCCTTAGCCCTACATTGTTTCATTTATATATTAGGCCATTAGCTGATATTGTCCACTCATTTGGGATATTGATAATTCCCTACGTGGACGATACGCAATTAATCCCCTCCCTCACTCAGAATCACATTCCCCTTTCGGCTTCCCTGGGCCCTTGTCTACAGAAAGTGTCTACCTGCATGAACAACTCGTGCTTGAAATTAAATGGTAATAAATCCGATCTCTTGTTCCTTGGCAATAACCCCAATTCTTTAATGGATACGGGCTGCCTGAACTGCCTCGACCCCCCCTCTCCCCCCACGCTAAAAGTTTCCATAAAGAGCCTGGGAGTTTGACTCCCTTGATGGTGTCTCACAAGCAACAAAGCTTGTGGCAACATGTTTCGGCATTCTCAGGATGCTTAGAAAAATTATTTATCTACTTATCCCTCTCTCCAAGAGACTTACAGTCCAGGCACTTACACTTGCTTGTCTGGACTACGGAATCTCTCTTTACCTGGATGCTCCTACAAACTGTAGATGGTGCGGAACTCAGTCGCCCAAATTCTGCACAGTGTCCTCAGACACCACTCCACCCATCAAAGCCTCAAAGCTCTTCATTGACTCCCGGTGGCAGAGTGGATTGCATTTAAATCTCCTTACATTGCTCACGAGCCCCTCTTGAAAAGAGGGCCACTGATCTCTCGATCTCTGATCTACTCTGTCTTCCAGGATGTACCTTGCATTCCTCTAATGCCTTTCTAGCCAAGATCCCTTTGATCTAAAGATCTCATTGTGGAGGTTGATCTTTTCGCTACAACGTAGCTAAATTGTGGAATTCTTTTCCCACCTCCTTGAGATTGACCACGAAAAGACAATGTTTTTGTAAGTCACTGAAAACATGGTTATTCCAGAACAGCCCCCTCGATTCTCTGTAGAGCTGACTCTGCACTAGCAGAGCTGGGAATAGCCTCCGGGTAGCTATGTACTACATAAGTGCTATTAGAATAGGATCGAAAACACAACACACATCCCTGTGTACCATGTCCCAGTGCATGTAGTATTTGTAAGTCAACCCTACAGCAGGCCTTACATCCCTAAAGCAGGGTGCATTATTCTACATGTGAGGACATATCTGCATGGGCAGATATGCCCCTGTGCTGGTCAGTTCCATTACTGTCAGTACAAGTGATCAGGGAAGCCATTTTACTTACTTGTGCTGGACCCTGGTGAAAACGAGTTTCCCCATCTACATGATGGCTTCACTGAAGATAGGGATGTTTGGTATCAAACACCTTGTATAAATAAACCCCCACTGATTCAAGTGCTGGATTTCTTAATACATGTACCTTAGAGGTGCCCCTCTGAAAACCTATCTGCTACTGGTGTGTTGACCGCTTAGGGCGTGGGCCTTTGCTCTCAAGAGTCCAGAAGCGAAGCCAGCTCTGGCAGAGGATGTTTTTCAACCCCTCCCACAGGATGGCCCACAGATTCGCATTCCAAGGCAGGGGAGCTTCAAAGGGCCCACCAGCGTTGGTATGCGAATCTGGCTTCTCTCACAGGAGAAGAAGCTGACCCTATTGGACTACTTGAAGTGGATACCACTTTTAAGAGTTGGCCATCTTGGTGATGGCAAACTTAGGATCTCTGGATCAGGATTATGCCCACTTCCCACAGGAAGTGGTCATATAGGGGTAAGTAACCCATTGGCTAATACCCTACACTACCCTAACACCTCTAAATTCAGTATTTAGAGGAGCCCCTGGCACCAAGAAATCAGATCCTGAAGACCTACGAAGAAGAAGGACACTTAAGAGCTGCGAAAGCAAAGACCGTAGAAGTGCAATTGACTTTGCACCAGCCCTGCCGGCCTGTCTTCTGTTCCCTGTCGAATTGCGCCACGGACTGACTCATCCTGCAAGCTGTTGTGCCTCCAAAGCCTGGGAGGACTGCCTGCCTTCAATAAAAACTCAAGGACTCCCGTGGAGCAGTGATAATAATCATACCCGCATACTGTTAAAAATGTCTGCCTTTTCGCTTGGAAGAGATCTTGTCTCATAGTTCAACATTCCCTGAAGTCTGGACAGTGAATGGGGCTTAAACAGTGTGAACAACTTTAGTAGACGATAAGTATCGTAAATGCCTGCAGCTGCTCTCCTGCATCCTGCAGGCACCCCAAAAACAATTGCGAGGACTTCAGACCCGAAAAACCCAAAGCCGCCAAAGTGCTGCTGGAGGTGACCTGCTGGTGCTGCCTTGGACCTTGTGCCATACTCACCTTAAGGCCAAGAGACTGGTTTTGTAAGTTGCTGTACTGTACCTGAATGTCGTACTTGTTTTCCTCTAAAAGGATAACATTGCAGCTTCTGAAAAATGCACCGTCTACTTTTTAAAACGTGAAGTATTTCTCTTGCAAAATGTACTTAACTGATCGTATTGATTCTGGTGTTTATTTTGTTGTGTTATTTTTATAAATGGGTGTGGATCTCCTTATTGAGTGGTGTACATCTTTCATTGACTATTGTGTGTATTTGCAGATGTCTAACACTCCTCTCCGATGAGCCTAAGGCTGCTCGACCGCGCTAACCTCTAGAAGAGCACCTTGGCATTGCTAGAGCAAGCCCCTGTCCACTCATAAGGGAGTGCCTGGACTCTGCACAATATACCCCTTTTTGGTATACTCCCTAAAGACCCAGCTTCCTACAATCACCTTCTCCAACTTGTAAAGTTAGGAATCCAGGCTTCCTCTGTTGTATTTCAGAATAACATGGACAGAAATATTGACAGACATAAGTATTGGTTTTTTTGGTGTAGATTCTCTTATAATAAGCTCTATTGGGTGATATGTTTGCAATAGCTAGGACATGATAGTTTGTTTCTATGTGTATCCAATAAAAACCTATCCGCAGAAACAGGTTCCCTTGAGTGTCATTTATAAAACCTTTTCTGACATTGGTTTCTCCAAGAGTGGATTTCAGCAAGTTGACAAATCGAACATGGTGAGCGAAAGCCCTTCTTGCAAAAAAATATTTTCTTCAGGATGGGTTTTACATTTCTTTTGTAGAGAGGGCTTCTGCTCCTCAATACCCAGTCCCCTTCACACCTTCCTTTTTTCAGGGTGACTCCAGTTACAGCTCTCAACCGTTTCCCCTTTCCCCCTGCCTCGCTTGAGCCCGTCTGATAATCCCTTCCTTCCGGCGCCTTCTCCTATTGCAAATTCCACTTACCATCATCAAGTGGTGTCCAGAAGAAAATGTCTTCAGAACTTTATCACTGCTATGAATCAGACTCCTGCAGAAACTAAAAAAGGACAACATGATTTCCAGCCCATGTCAAAAATGTGTCCAATGAGAAATTACTTACTATACTAAATATAAACAGGTTATTTGAAATAATGCAATTTTTTTGTTAATGTTCTAGTTCAATTATATTTTATTTGTAGTTTTGAAGTTTGTGAAAGATGTTCCGGATCGGACATTGGAACCAGGGTCCTTGTGTGTTTGTTTTAATAAAATCATAATAATTTTTGTTTTCAGAATAATTTTCATCATAAATTGTTTAGTTAAATGTAATTTTCGTGTTTTTTTAAATTTATTAAAGATGTGTTTCTCATATTGAATTTTCTTCAAAATCCCTATATACCAATTTCTCTGACTGTGAATGATATGCCGATACCATATCATTTATTCTTCAGGTGAAGAAACCAATGCCATTTGCAGTCATTCCTTCAAGGCTGGATTACTGTGATGGCTTGTGTTTGGTGTTGGCCAAATTTCTGATGTCACAGCTGCAGCGGTTGCAGAATACTGTATAATATTTTGCATCTGACACCAATTGACTGACCTTGTAATTTCTATTTTGATTAAATTGCTTTGGTTACCGATAGTGTTGCAGGGTGACTCAAAACTTATAAAATGACAATGTAAAGACAGTTCATTACTGTCGCGACAGGTAGATCGACCCTCCTCGTACAGGCAGGTAGCCAGTCTCAATTTGTTGTTTCACAGGCAGCTTCTTATATACAAAACTAGACAATACGTTATTACAAAACAGCAAATAATATTTGCCTTGATAGTTGCAGCTTGAAAGTGGAAAAACACTAAAATGTCTGTGACCCCATAATCCCAAACTCTGACCTAATCCTCCACAGATTCTTTATTCCAGTTATAACAATGTTTAACAAACTAACCATTCTTAACTCAAGTTATTTATTCTATTATGTTCTCAAGTGAACTCTTCACCTTTCTCTCGTCAGCACAGGATTTTGGCCTACACTGCTCTTTTACCACGTGCAGCTGTGCGACGCTTTCTGCTGGTGTCTGCTGTTGCACTATGTTTTCATATACCACGTTTTCCCCAACTGTAGGGTAGGAAGCCCCAGGTTGATTTCCAAGAGTATTTAGGTAAACCTGGCCACCTTGTTAGACCTCCGTGAACTCCGATTTCAAGTTGGGACAGTAACATTTACACAGATTTGCTCCCCTGATGTCAGGCTTTTTCTCTACCATTTAATCTCATGTGAAAGGTGCTAGGAGGTCCCTACTCACCGGGTACTGGATAAGCAGCCTGTAACCGAAACCAGGCATTCTCAAGTCTCTGGATTAAGGCCTTCTAGTTTTTAACATAGCATGACATGATGTAACGTTTTGTAAACACATGTTCACCCGGAAGGGATTGTGGTCCTAAATAACAGATATTTATTGTTACCCAGTTTAACTGTGTACACCACAATATTATTCGTGTAACACCCCGTAGATACTGTAAGCCTCAAAAGGAAATGCACCCTTCTTAGAGAAAAGGGGAACTGGCAGGTGTCTCTCACCCCTTCTCTAGGAAGTTACACTCTGTCATACATGAAATGTTAAGAGTCGGATAAACCTGCCATCGAATCTCTTATCTGCAGATCATGATGAGTCTGCAGGTGACCATAAATGTACTTTGTATCCTAAAATCAATACGCACACACAGTGGTTGATATTTTACTATCATATGATTATTTATTTTTCAGTATTTGTCTACAAATTGTATGTATCAGAATGATCATGATTATTTTTTGAAACTCTGCAGATAATATACAGATCAGATCGAACATTAGCTAGGCCTCAGGCGTGTTTCTCCGCACGTCCCATACCTATTAGTCTATTCCCTACTCAAAGTGCCTAATGTTACCAGCCATCCAGCCTATATAGGGCTGTATTAGTTCCCTAAACCTCAGATGTGCCAAGACATGCAGTTTGCCGCATACATTATGCTGCCAGCAGTCCGAATTCAGCCCTTCAGCATCTTCTCGCAGCCACTGGTCCATGTGTCTAACCCTGCCCCTGCACTGGTACTTTGTTTTCCTTGATCACTAATGCTATCTTACGGAGCGAAGAATGCCACTTGCGCGTGGCTGCTGCTTTGTTACTAAAATGTGCAAACCGTGCCCCTCTGCAGAAGCATATTGTATTACGGAAGCTAATGCTCCTTTTCCTTGTTCCTTCCAAGACCGCTCTATAAGACCAGACAAATGTGGGTTTTAATTTAGTCAGAAAACAGCTGTTAAAATTGGTTGGCTTTGTGGGGGGCCTGCTTTCCCGCTCTTGTTCATCCACTTGACACTTTTTGGCGGCTCAGCACAGTGAATGTTCATTTGATTTGAGTTCCCCGGCCAGTAAGTTGGGACACTATAAAACCGTGAACACTCCCACATGCCCACCCAATTCCATGCCCACCCACATGCCCATTCCCGATAAGAGGGCACTATGGTCGTTTTTAGGACTGAGACGCCCTACGATTACTAATGTGAAACTTCCTTTTACTTGACATACATGTGTGTCGTGTCCATTTTAGCCTTCTAGTGGTTTACCATTGCCCTTCTGCACGTTTCACGGATGTTCAACTTCTATTTTACTCTCTCTCTGAGTTACTTCTCTTTTACCATCTGCATCGCAGTGAGCGACAAATCCAAGAGCGCTGTGGCGAGGATGCCGTCTTCTACCTCTCCTTCCAGAAGCACCTCATCTGTCTGATGATCATCGTCGCCATTTTGTCTGTGGGAGTTATCCTGCCTGTGAACCTTTCGGGGAACCTGCTCGGTAAGAGTGAATTGAATCTAAACCAGCTATGTTTTTACAGAGTGGGTGGGCATGCACATTGGTCGTACTGCGTTCGAATTGCGGATTCCAAAAACATGCCCATTCCTTGTTGCGAACCAAAGGAACTGTTGTGTCTGTGGATAAAAATCAGTGATGGGAAATCATTGCAATTGTGCTTAAAACTGATGTTGCGTTATGAAGGTCTTAGCCTTTCCTTCCAGAGTGTTTGTCTCATTTTTGTTTTAGACTATCGGGATTGTCAGCCATCAGTAACAAAATCAACTTGTGACAAAACAAACAAGCAATAGGTTTTGCCTATGGGATTAATTATAGAGTGTTCTGACTTGTTTATGTACAAAAATGCAATATATTGTGTTGTTACTAGTGGTACAGTGCAGGTAAGTAATAGCAATATTTTGAAAAATTAAATGAAAGAGGGGAAATAATAGAATGAATCTGTTATACCACTGTTATGTGTCTAGAGGAGTAATGCTAACTTTTGGGCTCGGTGCTATTGCACCTACTGCACCATTCAAATCATGGCCTAGTGCCTGCTAGATAACTGCCTTTATGACTGGCTGTACTTAAATATACCAATACTTGGTGTTTAGAGGAGTTCTGACAATGTTTGGCCCCCGTGCCACTGCACCTGCTGCACCATTGAAATTATGACCCTAGTACCCGTCTAGGTAACTGCCTGTTTAGTAGTAAAATTTAGCAATATTCTGCTTTTATTGGGGTTCCTAGTGCTTTTGGCCCCGGTGACACTGCAGCTGCTGCACCATTCAAATCAAGCCCCTTTGACCAGCACTGTAACTTCAATAGTGACTGCCTCTTTTGAAGTAAAATATAGCATTATTAGGTGTTTACTGGAGTTCTGACAACTTTTGGGCAGGGTGCTACTGCACCTGCTGCACCATTCATATCATGACCCAAATGCTTGAAAGATAACTGCACTTGTGTCTGCCTAGTTAGTAGTAAAATATAGCAATAATTTGCGTTTAGTAGGGTGCCTAGAGCTTTTGGTCCCAGTGCCCCTGCACTTGCTACACTATTGAAATCATGACCCTTGTGTTTGCTAGATAAATGCACTTATGACTGCCTGTTTAGCAGCAAAATATAGCAATATTTGGTGTTTAGTTGAGTTATAACGTTTGGCCCCGGTGCCACTGCACCTGCTGCACCATTCAAATCATGACCCCGTTTTCTGAAAGTTTACTGCACTTGTGACTCCATGTTTAGTGGTAAAATATAGCAATATTGGGTGTTTACTGGGGTGCCTAGAGCTTTGGTCCTGGTGTCACTGCACCTGCTGCAGCATTGAGATTATAACCCTATTGCCTGCTACATAACTGCACTTGTGACTGTCTTGTTTAGTAGTACAATTTAGCAATAATCTGTGCTTAATGGGGTCCCTCGAGCTTTTGCCTCCAGTTCCACTGCACCTGCTGCACCATTCAAATCATATCCCTTTAAACTACAATTGTGACTGCCTGTATATTAGTAAAATCGATCCGACAATGCCTACAAAGTTGAAAGAAAGGTACTGATGCATGAATAGGAAATGCCACAGACGTTCTAAGGCTAAAGCATCTGCTTTACACAACGAAGTAAAAAAATAATCATACCCGCATACTGTTAAAAATGTCTGCCTTTTCGCTTGGAAGAGATCTTATCTCATAGTTTAACATTCCCTGAAGTCTGGACAGTGAATGGGGCTTAAACAGTGTGAACAACTTTAGTAGACGATAAGTATCGTAAATGCCTGCAGCCAGGGGAAGATGAGTATCTGGAAACAGTACATGCTGTGCAGCCTTAATGTAGGTAAAAAAGTTCCACCCACTAAAGCGTATTGGGATGAGTACTTTCGCCTTGGGAACTGATAAGAGCAATAGATTTCACAAGCACAGCTCAAGCGCTGTGCAGGCGAAACCTAGAAATAAATCTTGCATATATATATATATATATATTTTTTTTTTTCTATTACATTACATACAGTAATATTTGGTGGTATAAAACCGGACGCTTAGCATGCTGGTCTTTCTTATATTTCTTTGATCAGTGCACTGGATGTATAACACTACATTTCTGTAGTTTTAACCAGTGGCTTGTCTTTGATTTAATGGCAATTACCCTTTGGTTTCCGCAACTCAGTTGCATGCATTCTGGTTGCAAATATGTCTTCTGTTTCTTAGGCTGTGGTTGTGAATGCAGGCTGTGCTTTTCCTATTTTAGCAGCTGATGGAGTAGGGGTGCCCAGGTAAATATGGTGAGAGTTATAACAGTTTTTGTACTGGCATAGCGGCGCGGTATTTGTTTCTTTAATCTTTTAAGTTTTTTTGATATTAAGTTCCATGACTGCCTTAGAACTGAATGTGTTGTTGAAGTGGCGCATATTTGTGTTTGCGAAAGCTCTGTGTAGCTTTGTCCAAACCGTGCACCATATGGATACATGTTCTATTCTGAGGGATAGATATGGAAATGGCTGCGTGATGGTCTGTAGGCCCTTTCTGGCACATTTTGGCTATGCTCGCTTTTCAATATTCCTAAATCTGACCAGGGATTACTGAATAAGAAGCGAGGCAATTTTCAGTGAGATTGTTGAAAGTTTTGTCGACTCTAGAGACTTAATAATAGGTGTTTCTGGGAGACCAGAGCCCGATTTAAGAAAAGGCCCACCACTTCGATACCAAGGACTATAATACTGGATGGTCACTAACAAGCCGATTAGCAAACGAGAGTATCTGTCAGTGTGATCAAATCTTAGTTTAGTACATGAACATGCCTGTAGGTACAGTACAATAGGCCCCAATGGGAATCTTTTTTGAGTGCTGTCAGTTGTATCTTTTAGGATAAGGCGTGTACTTCAAGCCTTCATACTCATTTGTAGTGTAATCAGATATTTCCTTTTGCAGCTCTCCATAATATCTGGATATTACAGAACGCCAGGTGTTGTTGGAGCGGGAGAGTGTTCCCCGTCTCTTCTTTCTTTTCTGTGCGGATATCTCCGCCCTTACTGCTTCGATCTCCACACGTCAGCATATGTTTTAGTAGCAAACGTAGAAAGGCCAAAGGGACGTGTCAGGAAAATGGGGAATGTTTACTACTAAAGGGGAGGGGCTTCAGTGTGACTAAGTAGGTGCTAGGGAAGGGTTTCTGTAGGGATGTGCACCCACCAAAAAAGAGTAAGGCCATTGCTGTTCATGATCTGCTCTTCCATAGTTACCACAGCCAAAAAGGACTCAAAACAATTATAAATGTACTCCGAGCTGGAGTCAGTGAACCATCACCCACTTGTACGCAAACACCCTTCCATAGAAAATAATGGACATAGTGGCTAAAAACAAAACCCCCTAGAAACTAATGTTAAAATAAATCATTAAAAAATGTAAAGGTATTTAGTGTTCAAAAAGTGTCCAAAAATAAGACCTGTATATTTGTTTTTAAATGAGCCTTTTTCAAATTTAAAAATGAATTTAACAATAATATGAAAATAATTAGATCACTGTTCATTGATTTTTATACATCACTAATTTTAAAAGCATAAGAAAGTATACATTTTTAGGTCGAGCTTGGAAAGTGCATGCACTGCTCTGTGGCATGCTGTACTGGAATATGGAATAGAAGCCCCGCCCACTCTCCTCCCATATTTGTCATTGACTTGTGTCCTTGTCCTTCGTAAATGCTGGCTTCTGATTTGTTAATGGGCTTGTTAGTCCCTCCTTAGTACCACCTTGTCTTCATTTGTAACCTCCCATGAGGACTGGCCCTTTTACTTGGGTTGTTACAGAGTCCATCTTTTTTGTCTGTAAGCTCTTTTCTAGGTCTCGCCTGCGCTGGTCTGGTCTGGCAAGACATTTTGTGAGGGCTCCAAAAAGTGCTACCAGGCCAGCCTAGAACTACAGTCAAGTCAAGTCAAGTCAAGTCATAGAATTTGTATAGCGCACTACGTACCCAGAGGGTTTCAAGGCGCTTAGGAAGGGGAGGAGGGTTATTTGTCAAATATCCACGTTTTAAGCTGCTTTCTGAACGCTAGGTGGTTCTGGGTGAGGCGAAGGTAGGCGGGGAGTGAGTTCCATGTTTTAGCAGCCAGGTATGCAAAGGATCTGCCTCCCATGGTGGTCTTGTTGATGCGAGGTATAGTGGCGAGGGCTTGGCTGGAAGATCGTAGTTGGCGGGAGGGGGTGTAGAAGGACAGTCGAGAGTTGAGGCAATCTGGTCCGATGTCGTAGAGTGATTTGTGTGCGTGGGTAAGCAGTCGGAAGGTGATCCTCTTATTGACGGGTAGCCAGTGGAGGTCTTTAAGGTGATCAGAGATGTGTTCGTTGCGAGGGATGTCTAATATGAGCCTGGCTGATGCGTTTTGGATTCGTTGGAGTTTCTTCTGGAGCTTTGCGGTAGTACCCGCGTAGAGGGTGTTTCCGTAGTCCAGTCGGCTCGTGACAAGAGCGTGGGTAACTGTTTTCCTTGTTTCGAGGGGGATCCAGCGAAATGTTTTTCTGAGCATGCGAAGAATGTTGAAGCAGGAAGAGGATACGGCGCTGACTTGTCTGTTCATTGAGAGTGAAGAATCCAGGATGACGCCTAGGTTCCGTGCGTGGTCTGTCGGGATGGGTGCTTTTCCGAGGGCTTCAGGCCACCAGGAATCGTCCCATGCAGAGGGGGATGTACCTAAGATGAGGACTTCAGTTTTGTCTGAGTTCAGTTTCAGACGGCTTTGTTTCATCCATTCGGCAACTTCTTTCATTCCTTCGTGTAGGTTAGTTTTGGCGGTGCTAGGGTCATTGGTGAGAGAAAGGATTAGTTGAGTGTCGTCCGCGTAGGAGATGATGTTGAGGTTGTGTCGGCGTGCGATGGCCGCGAGGGGGCTCATGTATACGTTGAAGAGGGTGGGACTGAGTGAGGATCCTTGAGGGACGCCGCAGATGACTTCAGAGGCCTCGGACTTGAATGGAGGAAGGCGGACTCTCGGGGTTCTTCCGGTGAGGAACGAGGTGATCCATTCAAGTGCTCTTCCTTGGATTCCGATGTTATTGAGGCGTTGTAGAAGGGTGCTGTGGCAGACTGTATCGAATGCTGAAGAGAGGTCGAGGAGGATGAGGGCGACTGTGTCTCCGTTGTCCAGTAGAGTTCGAATGTCGTCTGTTGCTGCGATGAGGGCGGTCTCAGTGCTGTGTTTGGCTCGGAAGCCGGACTGTGAGGAGTCGAGGGATTTGTTGGCTTCGAGGAAAGCGGCGAGCTGGTTGTTGACGGCTTTCTCGATGACTTTGGCCGGGAATGGAAGAAGCAAGATGGGGCGGTAATTTTTGAGTTCGGTGGGGTCCGCTGTTGGTTTTTTCAGAAGGGCAGTGAGTTCGGCGTGTTTCCAGTCTTCTGGGAAGGTAGCGGAGTTGAAGGAGCAGTTGATGACGTCTCGGAGGTGCGGTGCTATGACGGAGTCTGCTTTGTTGAAGATGTGGTGAGGGCATGGGTCTGTGGGGGATCCTGAGTGGATGGAATTCATCAGGCGGATGGTGTCCTCAGTGGAGATTGGGTTCCAAGCGTTAAGGGTGTTCACGGGGGGAAGGTGGTCAGCAGATGGTAGGGTGGGTTGGTTTCCGGGTTGGTTGTCAAAGCTGTTGTGGATGTCTGCAATCTTGTTGTGGAAAAAAGAGGCTAGGGAGTCGCAGAGGGTTTGAGAGGGGGTGATGTCGTTGGAGTTGGCCGAGGGATTGGAAAATTCCTTGACGATGTTGAAAAGTTCCTTGCTGTTGTGGGCGTTGTTGTCAAGTCGATCCTTGAAAGCTGTTTTCTTGGCTTTTCGGATCAGTTGGTGGTGGGTGCGGGTGGCGCTTTTGAAGGCGTCCTTGGTGCTGGTGGTTGGGTCTTTTTTCCAGGCCTTTTCAAGGGAGCGGCAGACAGTGCATGGGCGCGTGCGCCACGCTTGACCGAGGTTACTTTCACTTTCGCGGCCGCTTTGATGTTTGATCGCGATCACTTTCACGGCCGCTTTGCATAGCCAATAGGTCTCGCTTTTGGGACCTTATAAGTATTTAGTTATGCAACTGTTGCATGGTTAAACACTTATAAGGTCCCAAAGGTGAGACCTATTGGCTATGCCAATGCTTGTTCTTTTATGAAGTCCTCTTACTGCAAGCACGACATGATTTTACTGCAACACTTATTTGAATACGTCTCGCATTTACAAGAGTTTGAACTATTGTCATTGTAAATGACAATGCCTTTTATGTATGTTATTTAGCAAAACAGATAAATAAAAGGCATTGTCATTTACAATGCCAATAGTTTAAACTCTCGCAAATGCGAGACCTATTGCATTGCAAATGCTTGTTTACTTTTGGTAGGATATTTTTAAAATTAAACTTCCCAAAAATATTTGTATTCGATATATTTAAAATAATTAAATGTTTAATATTAAGTTATTTATGCCGTAATATATTTTTCATTTAAAATGTATCAAATTAACAATAAAGCATAAACGTTTGGTATTAGGAGAGATAGAGGCAGCCCTCTAGTAGGTGTATTGCATAATGTGAAACCAGAAGAACCGGGGCCAATCCTAGCTTTCCTGCTTGACCAAATTGTGTGGTCCTAAGCAAATAGCCTCCTTTTTTTCTTTATCATATATGAGAGCAACTCCAAATGGATGAGTTCAGGGTGTGCGCAGTCCAAACATAATCTGATGTATTAAGGTGAATGGTTTTGCATGATATCTGTTGCATGATTTAGATGCCTACTATTTTCAGGGCTCGTCTTGTGCACAGACTCTTAGGGGTCAATTCCGATCTTGGCCTTGTTTCCGAATGACCAAGTACGATGCCTGGAAACCCTTAGTGCTGACCGAATCGCTTCCAACAGGCATTCGGAGGAATGGAGCCTTTCTGAAGCCGATTCGTACAGCTCTATGGACTCTGTTTCCGAGCGAGCAAGTACGATGAATGATTCGGACAGCCTTTCAGATTCGGTTTGCCTGGATCAAAAAGGCTGCCGGAATCAGTCTTTGGGGGCCCGAAGCAGGCCCCCCTTCACCAGGTCCCCTCCGAATCTCGCCCGTGGGGGTACCCATGGGTCCCCCATTTCAGACCATGCACAATGTGGCAGGCACCAAGGGGTGCCCGCCACAGGGTGCACGATTATCCCCAACAACCCCTTTTATCAATGCGAGCCTTGTGTTTGCGTTCGGAACACAGGCTCCCACTGAAGTCTGTGGGAGTCCGACTGAATCGTATCCAGATACATTGAAATGCAACATACTTGTTCGGTCAGAGTCCCCCGATCCGAGTCGTCCGGAAAGCATTCCGGACCGAGTCGTTTGGTATGCTTTCCGAACAAGATCGGAATCGGGAATTAGAGTCCAGCCCGACCCTTGCCTCTGCCTTTTAAGTTGTTGGCTCACCCACCTTTTAGGGCGGACAGGAGTTCTACTGCTTGATATGAACTCTTGGTGAAGGATGCTGGTGAGTGCAGACATGAAATCAAAATAAATTTATGAAGCGCTCAAATACCAATTGGCGTCAAGGCTTCTGTAAACACTACATGCCTATCAATCTGTTACCTCTCGAAACAGGGTGATGTCTGATATTTAAAAGGGTGAACACATCACAATAAATAAGGAACAAACCATTTTTGAAGGGTACTGCATATTTGCAATGAGGCTGACCCTTTTGAAATTTATGGAGGCGTATTCATTTATTGGAGGGGGGATGTCTGAAAAAGAGGGTCACAGGGGTCTTAAACTTTGAAATCATATCATAGGCAAGTTGCGTCTTAGTTCAAACGCACTTCAAGTCAGGGTGGTGTGATTTAAGTGGTGAACTAAAAAAAGTGGAGCTTCTAGGAAAGACAGCCATTCAGACTCATACGGTGGTTAAGAATAAACCCTTACCTTTCAGGGTAGCGCTGCTTTTGCTTGACGTTTATCGCGCGAACTTGACCCGAATCGGGTATCAGAGCGCTTTACATAGCACCAGTTGCATTACATGAGGACACATTCATTTTAGTTAGGCACAGGGAGATTAAGTGATTTGCCCAGAATCACAGGATGTTCAGAGTCATTGCTGAGACTCGAACCCAGTTCCCCACATTCGAGGTCGACCGCCCTAGCCCTTAGGCCAACTCCTCTCCCCGACAGTTCCTCTGAAGGGATGTCCTGCCAGTTAGTATATTTTTCATCTTAAATGGCAGATGGGGGCTGTGATGGATACCTTCGGAAGGGGTGTTTGAGAATGGTCCTGATCCGTAGAGGTTGTTAGGGGGCAGTACACCGTTCCAGGCGTGTCATCTGAGTGAGTTTCTTTTTAAATGTTGGGAACACAACGAGAGGTCCCCCGTGATACCCAGGGACTTTTCCTCTGTTGCTCTATGAGAAGGGAGAAGGGGCATGAATAGGGGTTGGGGGGATGGGAAGAGAGGGGGGAGTTGGGGTCTAGTTTTCTTTTTGCTTTACGTTCCATTGCTATGCACACCTGCATAGCTCTCCATGGAGAACATTGTAATGTTTCATTGTATTTTGTTTTTATCAATAAAAAGATTTAAACCTTAATGTTGGGAACAGCAAGAGATGACGCCATATTATCACTACATCTCTGTAGTTTTACAGTCTGAACCTGGTAATAATTAATTTTCACCTTAAGTAGTAATAGGAAAATACATTTTGTACAGACTGGAATCCCCGTCGCCACATGTTGTGTACAGGACACTAATCTTTGAGTCTCTTAGTTGTAAATCGTCTTAAGTGACCCTCGTATTCGTTGTCACAGTTACTGCTGTTCCCACTCAGTCATTTCCACACCGTTTCACTATTCTCCCATGGACACTCCCTGCCATACCAAAAGTGTCACTGACCTTAAATTATTTTAATTTTGGAGAGTAAGAAAAGGGGGTATTTTCCTTGCTTGCGGTAAGGTCCTTAATGCAAGCAAGGAAAATACCCCCTTTTCTTTCTCCCCACAAGACTTTCTCTTAATGAGCCCTGTGTCCTGACTCTAAATGCTTGGCCGCTGCTCTCTGTGGCCTTCAGTCCGTGTTTGCTCGCGCCTGCCCGGCTCTCTGTCCTTGAAAGTGTACTCCCTGGTTCTGGAGGAAGTGTCAACACAGAGCCTGATCCCAGCGAGGCGGTGGGGGCAGTTCGTTAAAGAAACTACGGCTAGCGCAGAGCATGCCGAGTCCCGTCCGAGGGCCCCGGGGCCACGGCAGCGGCTGCACCTCTCATAGCTGCTCTCCTGCCTGCTGGCACTGCCTCTTTGAGACTGACCTGCGGGTTTAGGCAACTTGTTTTCCCGGTCACACACCGCCATCTAGCGGTGAGACACTACCATCAAGCGATTATTGCGGCTCATGACAGCCTGTTCTACTGTATCTGGACGTGTGGAATTGAATGAATGCGAGTTTAATTATTTGTAACGCAGAGCCATAAGCGTGAAGAATATGTATAGGATTTTATTGATGGGTAACAGTGAAATACGGGGGTGTTTTTTAAGCGAAGGATTTTTAGTGACATCAAATATACCTTGTTGTCCATGATATGTCCCTGAGAACTCAGAGGTGAAAACATCCCCTTAATTCACTTTTTACCCATCTATAAATGTTTATTATGTATGGCTTCCAAAATCATCTACCCCGCTTCAGCTGCTTCACGGGGCAGAGGAGTAATGGGAGAGCCATACATAACTTGGCCTCTCATACCTGACCAAAATGAGAAAAAAATACCTTTCCCCTCAGCAGCTGTGCTTTCTGTTAAAGATCAGCAGAGCTGCGGCGACGGGCTCTCGGAGAGCCCGGTCACCTGACCAGGAAGGCTTTTATGATGTAGCTACAGTGAATAACCAGTTTTGTCATCGACTGTTACAACGTCATAGCAGTGAGCATCGGATTCAGAATCTTATGTAAATGATAAAGGCTTCTTCTGGAATCCATGCGTAACAGTTCAGTAATTCATTGCAACGATGTAGCAACAGATTCTGTGTTACACCCTGTTGCTACGTCATAAAGATATGTTTGACTGCTCTGTGTGGCTTCTGAGAGTATGACGGCGGCCTGCACATATTCTGGAAGGGGGGAAAGGAGGTCTCGGAGTGGTGGGGTGGGTGGCTGGAGGCCAGCTGCTACACTTGGGATAGGGGGGAGAGGCCGTGCTGTGTATGGCTCCCACTCTGCTTCTCCGCTCTCGCTCAGCAGTTGAAAGCCGGGGCTGAAGCTTTGGCTGGGCCATACATACCATAACAATATAGATGGGTAAAGAGTGAATAACCAGAATGTTTTTCACCTCAGGATTCCGAGTGACATCAAAGACCCCTCTAGTTCCGCTCTCCTCTATTTGATGTCACTCAGAACCCCTGGGTGAAAATGATCCCCTTTGTTCACTGTTACCCATCTGTAATTCTCTAGCTCCGCAGCCTTCTCTCAACTTTATTTTCCCAGTCTCCTCACCTTGTTCACAAAACCCATCCCAACTTGGATTGAACTTTTGTGTTTTTTTTATATTTATTATTACCTGGCAATATCCGTTCACCGTAAGAGCCCCTCTCTGGCCTGTCAGTGGCCTTTTCCCCTTTTGATATGCACAGAAGGTATTCTTTAAGCAAAACCGGTGAGGAGGGTGTTCGCCTGTGATGTACAGGTGTTTTCTGTAATAGAAACATGATATCCAAACATCATGTTGAAGTGCTTGCCCAGGGGGCCCCAAGAAAAGCATTATAGTTATTTAAATGTTATATGTACAGTATTGACTACCACAACCATTTGCGATTTAATGGAAGAGCGTGATTTAGATATCCTTTGCATTACTGAAATATGGCATCACCATGAATTTTCCAGATATGTTAAAGGAATTAATTCCCCCTAAGTGTTCTGTGTTATTTGCCCACCACCTTGAGAAATATGTTGGAGGTTTGGCTTTTACTTATGAGAATCACATGAAATGTACTAAAGAGTACGTTAAATGCCATTCAGCCTTGGAGACCATGACCGTGTGAATTTGCACAATTTGATTTTAGTCTCAGACAGTACATGCGCTGTCAGCAAATTCTTTTGTAGACAAATAAAAGCTTATATTGGGCTTAGATCACGTCCATTGCTTACAACTACCATGTCCCTCTCATTTCCTTGCATCTTATTGGTAAGCGCATCCTGCTTCCTCCCGAGGCTTCAGGTGTTGGTCCCTGCTATGAAGCATGGACCAAGTACAGCTTCCGGTCTGCGGCCAATGTCCTTCCACTGGCTGCGCACTCCTGCAAGTACTTAAAAAAAAACAAAAAACCTTTTTTCATGCACTCTATAACAGTGCATGTATGCAGTCCGTTCCCCTCCCTGTTGCTTGCCCCCCACCCCCCTCCTTCTCTCTGTTGTGTTCCTGCTCCCTCCACCCTCCCTCGCACCTCCCTCATATTGCTTGTCTCCCGACTGCCTTACTTGACTAAGATGTTGGAGCGGGCAAATTTTCATCAGCAATCTGTCTCATGCCCCACTAGTCTTTTCCAAGTCTTTCTAGCTGTTTTGTTTACTGTGACATAAATTAGTTCCCCAAACTGTTAGTGTGCATTGAGAAAAAACATATGTTTACATAGGGAAAATACTAAATTTTTCTACTCTTTGAAATTTCCAGTGAATCCAGAAAAGGTAAGGCCCTCCACTGTTATAAAGGCAGTGTTACGCCAGCGATCTACTAGTGAGAGCACTTCATCGGGAGCAAGCAGGATAAGCACTGAGTTCATAGCAGGCATCTACTAGTTTTGACTAGGAGACACATAAATGTGTTAATTAAACCACACACTGCCAGTCCTCCAAATAGTTACAAAGGGTGGGGAGAAGTTACCCTGCTGGAGCCTTCTTCAGGATTAAACCTCATCTTTTGCTTAGTGGTATTGTCCTGTAAAGCTCTGGATTGGTTACGTATCATGGTAAATGGAAGTGTACCACTGCTGGTGTTGACCCTAACTCTCTGGCAGAGACCAGCCCTCGATGCACAGTTGCAAACTTTTGCAAGTCACACATCTGGGTTTGAAGACATGACTAATGTCAGGTTTTGCAGGAGAGTCCTCTGAAGCCTTTCGCGATACGAGTTCTGCAGATACAGATGTAATTACTTAATCACTAGGATTTAAATTGTGGAAATGCTCGTGCATCATGTAGTGAAGGACTGACACTTTCTTTACCTGTAACTATTGATTCTTGATTTATGTAATAATTGTAATAATTTGTTCGTGTACAGTGCTTCATAATGTACTTCCTTTGTTTCAAAGAATTATAAATAATAGTTGTTATCACCCACATTAATGATGCTCGGAAGGATAGAAGGGTGAGTTGTCCTTGCAGGATTTGCACTCACGATGCGCAGTTTACAGCGGATGTTGCCAGTTAGCGCATACATCATGGAGCCATCTTGCCAGCTTAGGTGGTTTACCACTCGGCCTTTCATACCTTAATCGGACCACGTATAGAAACCACACTTGCCTTAGGGCTCCTGTGTTCAATAGCTGAGGTTAAGCTTGGGGAATGGAACAGTGGTGGAATGTTGGGAGCAAGGTAACAGGATTAGTACTTTTTATTCCTATAATACCATTTATAATGGCATTAAAAGCAAAATTGTGACTTATTCCTTGGATTCCTACCTGGAAAGGGGACAGTTTCAAAGAGTGGTAAGTGATGATCTGCATCCACCAGATGGCTTAGGGGTCTGTTGTGGTCTGTGTTCGCCTATGTTTGTGTGTCGGAGCATGTACACAATTTCTATCCAGAGAGCCTCCTTTAATAACGTGTTATGACTATTACTTTTTAGATAATGACGCCTACAGTTTTGGAAGAACAACTATTGCAAATTTAAGTAAAGAGTAAGTCCATGCCGGCTCCTTTGTCTATACAAATAATACGGGATTGCATTAATGGTGCAACACGCTGTGTTTGCGTGATGCTGTTGCACATCTTATTTATCCAGCTGCTTTAAATGTACCCTTGATTCTCAGTTTTGCCACTTGCTGACCAATTCTACTTTGCCTCAGATGCTACTTCTTTGAGCTTGCTTGCTTTTGACCCTGTCACTTGAGTATTGGCTTTGGTGCTTCCTCTTGTTGTTGCTGGGCTTCCTGTTGAGTTCTTTGAGCTTGCTTGCTTTTGACCCTGTCGCTTGAGTATTGGCTTTGGTGCTTCCTCTTGTTGTTGCTGGGCTTCCTGTTGAGTTCTTTGAGCTTGCTTTCTTTTGACCCTGTCGCTTGAGTATTGGCTTTGGTGCTTCCTCTTGTTGCCGGGCTTCCTGTTGAGTTCATTGAGCTTGCTTGCTTTTGACCCTGTCGCTTCAGTATTGGTTTTGGTGCTTCCTCTTGTTGTTGCTGGGCTTCCTGTTGAGTTCTTTGAGCTTGCTTTTGACCCTGTCGCTTGAGTATTGGCTTTGGTGCTTCCTCTTGTTGTTGCTGGGCTTCCTGTTGAGTTCATTGAGCTTGCTTGCTTTTGACCCTGTCGCTTGAGTATTGGCTTTGGTGCTTCCTCTTCTTGTTGCTGGACTTCCTGTTGAGCTTTCTTGCTTTTGACCCTGTCGCTTGAGTATTGGCTTTGGTCCTTCCTCTTGTTGTTGCTGGGCTTCCTGTTGAGTTCTTTGAGCTTGCTTGCTTTTGACCCTGTCGCTTGAGTATTGGCTTTGGTGCTTCCTCTTGTTGTTGCTGGGATTCCTGTTGAGTTCATTGAGCTTGCTTGCTTTTGACCCTGTCACTTGAGTATTGGCTTTGGTGCTTCCTCTTCTTGTTGCTGGAGTTCCTGTTGAGCTTGCTTTCTTTTGATCCTGTCGCTTGAGTATTGGCTTTGGTCCTGCCTCTTGTTGTTGCTGGGCTTCCTGTTGAGTTCTTTGAGCTTGTTTTTGACCCTGTCGCTTGAGTATTGGCTTTGGTGCTTCCTCTTGTTGTTGCTGGGCTTACTGGTCCTCTTAAGTTCTATTTCTTGAAATATGTAGCCAGACTTTGGAACTATCTTTTGGCGCTGCCACAACCAGCTCAGTGCCAACCTGGCTCGATATTCTTGACTAGGCAGGGCATTGACTGAAGCATTTTGAACCAGGAGCAAAATTGGCTTTGTGGGCTACTAAAGAATTATATAATTTGCACGAAGTACAACCAGGCAAACCACTGAATGTAAAGAAAAGCGTCAGTAAAATATTTCCACCTAACAGCTGGTAATAGCTGGGGTGCATTTAGGTCAGTTTAAAAAAATCCCTTTATTACAGGGTTTTGCATTAATTTTCAGCCATAAAAATCTACCAGGGATCCATATTTTTGCTGTTAAGTGAACAACCATGGTATGAGAAGATGTAGGGCCTGACTGTCTTTATTTTTGTCGAGAACTCACTGTAAGTGTCTCTCTGATGCACTTTCTGCTTCTAGCGCTGTTAGATGTGATTTAATCATTTATGTCTCACTTTCCTTTCTCAATTTTCTACTGCTTTGTAGTTGCTGTAGTTTAATTCATTATTCGCCTGTTTGCTTGGATGTTATTTGCATTTTATTGCACTGTCTTGAAAATATGAAGATTTTGATTTGATTTTTCTCAGATTTTCTTAAAAATCTCGAGATTTGAAAGAATTTTTTGATTTTCTCAGATTTTATAAATAGGTTTGTGAGTGGAAACTGACTAAAATGATCTGTGTTTTGATATTTTTACAGAAGCGACTTCCTGTGGCTGCACACGGTCATGGCCGTAGTCTACCTGCTCGTGACGGTGCTTTTCATGAGGCATCATATGTCCGCCATTAAGTACAAAGATGAAAATACTGTACGTCCAAGCTTTGAGAGTTGCGCATTACACCACAGTGATAAATATTGTGTAATAATTCTTAGGAAAACGTAGTGTCACAAATTCTTCAGCATGGTCAACTTCTGTTGTCTCCTGAACCCTAAAGAGGCTTGCTTGTGCATTGCTTTTCTGCTTCTCAAAGATTTCAGGAGCTTTAGAGAAAAATTTCATTGAATATACAGGGAAATCGGGTTGTTAATATTTTGGGTAGAGATACAACTGTCTTGAAGTGAGCGGTGACCAATCTCCTACAAAACTCAAAAAATCTCACCTACAAAAGTGAATTGGTTTCTGTGGTGAATCACTGGTTCTGCTTTGGTAGCCTGGCAGAAACAGCAAGACATTCCTTAGGGAAAGTGTGTGTGATGTTGACATATCCAGCAACGAGACTGTAAGCGGGTTGGAAGGAGGACGCAACAGAAGGCTGTTGTGGAAGAGGGGGTTTATTCGTAAATAAACACTTCAGCTTTGTGAAGGCCTGATCTTTAGTCAATCGAAACTAACAATTGTATGGTCCGAAGGTGTCGGGGATCTTTTCTCCTCTTGCAGTGGTACGATGTTTCTCTTCGCTTCTCAGGAGTCGTGGGATTTCCTTCGTAGTTCGGCGGGGATTCTCCGGGGCCGTACCATACAAAGAGAGAAGCGAGTGTTAGTATTCACATCCGCTTTTAGACTTTTTCTGGGGGTTCGGGAGTGAGGAGATCACACAAGTGCACAGGTGAGCAAGGCGACCGTTCGTGAACAGGAGTGGAGTGCAGGGGGGGGTTTCTGCTATGTACAAGGCAATGCGGCGAGCGGCGGCATCTAGTAGCGCCCTCCCTTCTCCCGCTTCCCGACCCAGCCCGAGAAGCGGTCCCGTACCTGGGTTAGCCACGCTCCTCCGTGGGCGTGGCTCGGCGAAGCGTGGTTGCGGAGTCCTCCTGTCTCCGACTTCCCGTCCTCCGTGGGGCTTCTGCTACTCGTCTGTTGTTCGCTCGGCTCGTCTTCCCGCTGAAACTCCGTCTCTCCGTCGCTCCTCTCCTCTCTCCTCTCTCCGGTGTCGCCGCACGTCCTGCTTCTCACCTCCGGGAGTCTTATTGGCGGTCTGCTACCAGCGTCAGTATAGGGGGCAGGGTTATCGGGAAGGGAGTCCCAGTTAAAGGGACATGCTTCACGTTCTGAAAGTTCGGTAAACGATGTTGTCCATGGATCGTCCTGGGGGGCACAAAGCACAGAGCCCGTCAGTTCGTGTGGTTTCCACCAGTCACCCCCTGCAACGTTGTATTTCCCGTTGTCCCTGTGACAGAGACTTACCAATAAAATACAAATAAGACATAAAAAATGTAAAATGTCCTACAGTCGTAGCTATGTTACTTAAAAAGATAATGATGTAGTATACCAACAAAGTGAAGAAAAGGGGCCAAGGGCTCAAAACGTATAGTAAAAAATGCTTTACAATTGACTGTTGGTAAAAACAGATGTGTGCAAATAGCCAGTTGTCAACATGGCCACAGAGAGCCTACAATGCAATTATTGTGGGCAGTAAAAAGAAGGAACAAAAGTCCAAGCGCTTATTCACGCGAAAAATAACTTTAGAACAGAAGATGTTGTTAAAAGGAATCCCCAGTGCAGAGTTTCCGATTGCAAGATGTTTTCCACAACAGCAGTTCAGGTCCACAGAGAAATGTCTAGCACAATCTGTTCCACTAGGTGTCTGTCTGAGCAACGCTTCCTCTGTCCACAGCATCCGTTGAACCCTGCATCCCACAGGGGCGAGCAGGAGTAATGTCCAGTTGTAACTGGTACACTGGTTTTCAACAGTTTGCTTTAGCGCTGGTCCTTCCGCGCTCTCCAGATGCAGAAGGGAATTTCCACCAGGAAAGGGCCCTCACCATCTTGAGCTCTGTGGGATCAGCACAGGGCTGGAGCAGCAAGACCCGGACACAATGAATGTGCGCATAGAGTTAAAGAAGAGCAGCAGACTTTTCCACCTGTGCACCCAGGATCTGTGGCCTTGCTGTTCAGGCTGGACTGGTCACATGGGGAGCATGGTCAAGACTGATTTGCATATGGCTGGGTTTAAACTGGAAATGGCATGGTGAGCAAAAAAACGATGGATTTAGGCCCAGATCTCTGTACTGGGGTGAATGTTTGACATTGTTCAGCATTCTGTCCATCAATTGTCCTTTTTGCATTTGTCTTCTGTGTTTAAGCAGAGTCAAAGGAATTCTCCTGTGCAATATATAGAGTCCTATCTTCTTTTGTTTCAAGTCTGTTCTCTCTTTATGGTGGCCAAGCAGGGCTTTTCAAATGGTAAAACATCCAGTGATTGGTGATAATCCATACCCAATAATACAGTTCTTGAGCTTCCCCTCCCAGATTTGACTTCATTGTGATCCACGTCCTTTCCCGTACAATTCCATGAATTTAAAAGGCCAGTACTGTGGAGCCCCACTCAGCTCCTGTTGCACAATATGGAATCGAAAATATGCTACATGAATTATTCAGTGGTAGATGTGACCCACAAGTGTCCAAGGGTGACCAGCCGTCCCCGCTCGAGCCCCGGCTTGGCTTTTCTTTATAGTTCCAGAAGAGGTAAGAGCTAAATGAGCTCCAGCAATATGTGTGTTGTTCTGTCTTTTGTCAAACACTGAACTGATGTCAAGTAGATCTTTTTTTATATTTCTAAAGTAGTAAAATGGTTATAGGTACTTAACTGACTTCATCACTGATCTTTCCAGCGCTGATTCCTTATACGCAGATAATTTTTTTTATTAACACTTTTTCTGTCCAGAGCGCCTGAACTCTTGTTTAATGCAATATGTATGTTGGGAGCTTGTCCTGCAGTTGAGACAGGAAACTTGTACTCTGATCATGGTTTGTTTTAGGTGTAGATGGGAAAATATTTTCTTCTCTCCACCCCCCATAACTGTTCAACACAACTGCACAGATGTTTTACTTCTCAAAGTTACATTTTCAGCAGTTTTGAATACAGAGGTTGTCTCGTTAAAGCCAAGCACTTGTGGCAGAGGTATGTTTAGGTCTTTGGAACCGCAGAAGTTAAACAACCCAAATGTTTTGTGGAAAACAAAAGAGGGAACACAGTTGGAGAATAATTTCTCTCCACAGTGTAATTAAGCATTTGGGGAATCACAGCTGGATTTTGATACCCAAACATTTAGTATGGTTGGAGACAACAGGATGGACAAGTATCCTTAGATATATAGGTCCAGACTGAGTCATGGCTTTATGCATATAAACATTTTGAGCTTAATACACTTATCTGTGGTAAGTCAATGAAGATTCCGAAGATTAGAAGAAACCAAGAAGAAACCGAGACATACTTCAGGATGTGGCATAGCAGACGAGCTGCGGCATTCTGAATTGTGTGGAGCCTTTTCACAGAGGATTTAGCAGCCTCTAAATAAAGAACATTAACAAACTCTAATCTGGATTTAGTCAAGACCTGCACATTCGTCCTTTGAGTGGAAGGGGATAGTAGCCATGAGATTTTTCACATACATCTAAGTAGGGCGAAGCAACTGGCAGCCACCTTCTTTATTTATTTGATAGTCTGTGGTCCGCTTTTTATCCAGCCAGAAACCCAGATCTTTAACCATCTGATAGGTAATAGGGAGTGGCCCAAGTTCTTCCGACCACTAGTGTGGGCCCCAAAAATGAGGCCAATTGCCAACCAGTAGAACCTCCGTCTTGTTACCAATTAGTTTTAAACAGATTTTCCCCATCCATCTCGCGAACCTCGGCCAGGCATGAGATGAGGTTGAGCGACCTGGGATCGCCCTTCAAATTTAGCAACCCGATAATCTGTGTGTCGTCAGCATAAGAGAAAAAAGTCTGATCATAAGCTTCTGCGACGTCAGTCCAAGGGCAGACATAGACATTAAACAACATGGGGTTCAAGGAGGAGCCCTGCGGGACACCGTATAGCAGCTACGGCACAGTGGACTCATAAAGTTTTGAGACAACTGGAAATGAGCAATTGTACAAGAATCAGTGAAACCATCGTAAAGCCGTATCCTGGATGCCGCTTTGTGCTAATCTCCGAAAGAGCGTTGGGCGGAAGACCGTGTCGAATACGGAATTCAAGCCAAGAGAGACAACTGTCGCAGATCCCCCACTGTCCAGAATCGATCTGAGGTTTTTGGTCACTCCTAGAAGCAGATTCCCTACTGTGACAAGGACGGTAAACCGATTTGACATGTATAGAGTTGGTTATGAAATTCTAAATGCTCTGATAATTGGCGATTGTTGTATTTTTTGAGGCACCTTGCACAGATAGACAAAAGCAAAATCGGGCACTAGTTCGCAAAACTCAGGTCCCTCCAAGTTTGTCTTTTTTAGCAGGGGAACTACCATGGCATTTTTCCAAGCTAGGGGCCGCACCATTTGAGATCGAGGTGTTCAGCAGATTAACCAGAACTGCGGTTAAAGCGGCGCTAACCTTTTTCAACATTCCATGTGCCCAGAATATGTGGGAGCTTGGCATCACATATAGGATTAAAAGTTGCCAGGGTGAATGCAAGGGTGGAGACGGAAACGGTGGGCGATTCTTTCTATGCTAGAGGATGTCATTTTGAGTCTGGAACCATTTGAACCATCATTGTAGCCTTTATGGTGCTGTAAATGTCACCGGTAAAGCTGCAGTCACCGCTAACCCTGGTGTGGGTGTCCTGGTCCAGCGGGTGCCCTTACCACTGTAAAGTCTAGGCCAGAGCTGGTGGCTGCTTAGGTATAGAGCCCAATGTCTATGCACAGGGCCTTTAGGACCATGTATGGATGGGTGAGAGGGTCCTGCTGACAAGCACGGTCACCTTGACTCTCCAGCCAGTGGCTCAGGAGTGCCTGCGAGCTCCTGCAGTTAGTGCGACACAGGAAAGACGCTGCTGACCTGGACCTTCGCATGAAGGCCCCTTTGTGAATCAGGATCCACGTGCGTACTTGCTGGTGTGCAAGGTGCCTGCGTGCGATTACATCTTCGTGAACAGGACCCCAAGAGCCTAATACACATGGATTCCATTATATTGATATTGTTAAAATTCTTCTGAAGGGGGTTTCAGTGTTGTCAAATATGATGTTTTATTTTATTGTTTGTCTATGCAAGTTTAAAAATGAGCACTCTCATTTTTGTTAAGACTTTTAAATGAGGGCCTAGGGTATTAACATTTTGTTTTTTAAAGTTCAACCACTTTTCCTTACTTACTGTAAACAATTTATATATGTATCTTTTTATTCCTCAGGCGCGGCAAACATTATTTATAACTGGACTGCCACAGAATGCAGAGCAAATCACCATTCAAGAGTACTTTAAGTAAGTTTAATACCAAAATCAGGCCACTGAACATTATGTGTAGCCTTTATTTACTGTAATTACATACTGTAATGGGCCTGAGATTCTCCACGCACATTGGGATCAGATTTTGGGGACTGCACAGGGACACAGTTGGCCCTGATTAGTGCTTGTGGCTTTGATTTGTTTGTGTATGATTTTTTTACTGAATGTTGGCTAAACAGTTTGCCATCGCTCAGTGAATATCTTCGACCACTACTAGCTTCATATAAGAATTACATGCAGTCATTCCCTTTCAGTAATAAAGTTCATGAAGACTTGAGTTGAGCTGTTCTATCTGTGACTTGTGTGACCAATGTTCCATTAAATCCCTAAATGTGTTATGTTGCAATTGAAGGGGGAAGGAAATAAACGTGTTTTAAGATTGCAAGACCAAAGTCAGTTTTCTGTCTTCTATGTGTCTGTTATTGTAATTGGAGTGTGTCTGTTGTAATTGAAGCCTCTTATGCAGAGGAGACCTGATAAATGTATCATTTGTCCATTAAAACCACAAATATTTGGTCCTTGTAATGGAGACTTTCGAAGAATGCCCCTCCCGTATCCAGTGTGGGCTATTCTAGCTGCCTATTACTGAACAAATGTGTCAATAATCCAAATTCCACCCATGTTCAGTTCTGATCTCCGCTGTATCATGGCGGCTTGTATTCAAAAGGGAAGCTCTGTACCTATGTTCTGTCCAATGAATCAAGGTAAAGGAATCTTACATTCAGTGATTTTTAAAGTAGGTTTAAGTCAATACTTTCCTAGTCTTCAGTGAAAGGGACATTTCAAAAGGAAATGTATCTCATCTTCACATTGGCCCATCTTGCTCATTCATTTGTTAGAATTTACAGTTGACAATATTATTGTAAAACTGCCTGGCTACCGGAGAAGACCTCAGATTTGGTCACAGCTTTCCCTCTATCAAAACATAGTTTTTGTGGCAATGAGGTTTGAGAGCTCCACTATGCATAATTAATGTTTTTACACCCGGCTTTTAAAGTACTAGTCGCATTGGAGTTCAATGTGTAACGTTACAAATTACTCTTGAAATACATTTTGGAGCAACAACAAAAATTTCAAAGCCATTCAGAGATTAAACCCAACCAGAGACTAGAATTTTAGGATGATAATTAATTCTCCTTTGACATCAAGATCACGCATGGTATTAACCCAGTAAATGAAGCAATTGAGCTTTTTACTTCTCCCTGTCAAATTGATCAGTGTGCTCTTCATTTATTTATTTTTTTACACTGGTTGAAAGAGCTTGTTCTTCGGAATTCATTCAACTTCGTTGGAAACACTCGATTCGAAGAAAAATGCTACTTATTTCAAACTATTCCTTTAAATTTGCTCCCTGTTTACATAGGTATTTCATTCATTCCTATATTCCTTTTAATAATTTAAATCACTAATAGCAGCCTTTATCCAGGATGCAATTCTTTTTTTAAATTGTAAATGTTTTACTTATACGGGTTACTGAATAGATTTCATGGCGCTGGGTCATGGCGGATCCCATTTCTTCTGAAGCCTGGTGTGTCGTCTGTTACTAAAAGCTTCAACGGCTTAAAAGAAGCCACAGAGCCTCTGTGCGTGACCTCCCTATGCTCAGGTTGGGTCACAGTCTGGCTTGGGTCTAACCAGATACCAGGCATGCTCTTTCACTTGCAGAAATTTAAGACCTATCTCCCTAAATTTGTTGTAAGTGGTTGGGATTGTATAGTAATAAACAATACTCTTTTAATCTCTGCATAGTAGACGCTGATTATATTGTACTTTGGAAAGTGATCGATAAAGAGGAATGGAAGTAGAGAGAGCAACTTGGAAACAGTGCAACGTCCCTGTACTGGGGGTGAAGGGAAAGAGATGAACAAACGGCGAATGCATCAAGAATGCTAAAACAATGCAGGACAGCCAGGGTATGAGAAGGCTCAAAGAGCCAGCACAGATGATGCTGTGATTGTGAAACATTCAGAGGAGGGCGGACGAGAGGATGCGGGGGGAACTGGACAAAGATGAAGACTTGAGATATGTCTCATTAAGATTTCCACCTCCGTGAAACAGTGAACCTGCTCTCCAGAGTTCCTTCTGGATCATCGTCCAGATCAGCCAGCGTGGCTTTCTGCTGGTCACAAAGTGAACACAGGGCATTGATTCTCAAGTAGTAAACATGGACCATTGAATTAGAGAAGATTGCCACTGAGGGTGAAAGATGGATCCCAGTGCGAAGATGAGACCGCTGTACCACAAATGACAGGAATGTAAAGGCTGGATCCAGAAGCAGGGCAAGCGCAGAGGACCCAGCTTATGAGATTTAAGGCTATATGTTAACTTGGGTGTAGAGAATCTACAGAATTGAAGGTTGTATGTTAAATTGGGTTTGGGCCTACAGTTAATCTGCAGCATGCGTTGGGTTCTCGGTTGACGAGTGGCCTACCTGCAGCTGGGACAACTCCTATTTTAGAATTTAAAGCCTTTGGAAGAGATCTGTTTATGCCTGTGTAGATGTGCTAAGCAAGCTTGAAGTGTTTCACAGGACTGTGAACAAGTAGAGGCAACGCTTGGAATCTTGAATAGGCGTTGCCTGGAAGAATCAGACGGGGTGAGTAAAAGAGGGTGGGGGGGGGGATTTGTATGGTTCCCAAAATAAATTCCTAAGTAACTGCTTTTCCGAACTGTTCTCGCTCCCACTGTATCTTATGAAAGACCCTCAAACTACAGATCAAGCAAAAAAATATGCAATTACAAGAATCCGCTGGCGTTTCGAGTGACAATCGTATCACGGCCCCAAAGAGGGATCATCGGGCAACAACTGCAAAAGAAATATCAGACTCCAAACTTCAAGTTGCAACATTAGGATGAGCAGGATGCGGAGCTCCAGATAACTTCTGATCATGCAGGAGTTGGATTGACCAATGGACTGGCAAACAGCTGCCATTTGCGCACAAATCTGGATTACAACTGGTGCGAGATTGCCACACAAATGCTGCTAGGTAAAACCTGCGAATATTTGGCAGGTAAAAAAAAAAATACAGTGAGCCCCGCAGCTTGAAACATGGTATTGCTGCTTTATCTCTTATGAACACTGAATGCTGTGGTAATATTACATTTCAGGAAAAACACACAAACCTCGTGGTGTCAGTGGTGTCAGACTGGGACAGAAAATAGACTTGAAAAAGTGGCCCATATTTATAAATTGGGGCAGTTTTGAACTGGTAAAGACAAGTTATATAAATGCTTTGCAGGGTATGGAAGCCTGCATGGATTGGAGCTTCCTGCAAGCAATGTTTGTTTTAACATCCGGGAAATGAACAGTACAAGCATTGGCAAAGACAATAGTTTTCGCCTATGCGAGATGTACTGGCTTTGTCAATGTGTTGTTTTTTTTTTTTTTTGCATGGTGCTCACATGGCGTAAAGATTTTTAGCACTTTTTTGTAACTTTAAGATGCCTAATTGCACAAGAACACACAGTACTCCCACCACTTACACAATTACATGAATGGGAGAGCAGGGGAGGGTGGAGGCATGTGCTGAAGAGAAACAAATGGGGTGGGTGGGTGTTTAGGAGAAGAAACAGATGGGGGCGTGTGGATGGTGGAAAAGCGCCAAATTGACTGTTGGATCATAATAAGCAATAAAGGAGAGTTGGAGGCAGGCAGCGAAGGGAAAAGCAGTGACTGGGAAGGGGAAGAGGTGATTTATGGACTGGGCAAGTAGAGAAGGGGGCAAGCAGCGACAGGAGGGAGGTAGTGGGGAACAGGGCAAGTAGTAACCAAATTCAGGCGGGTCAGAGGGGCAGGTAGAGACAGCCTGCAAAACGGTGCACTTTGATGCAGTGCTACAGTATAAAATTAAAACAATTCCCCTGCAGGCGGGCAGGCACAGACAGGAAGCAGTAGTAGTTGCTCTATGCTCCATGACATGAACCCTCATGAAGCCAAAGGAAGAAGCAGGAGGCGCCATTAAATAAAAAAAAAATAAAGAAATGAGAGTGAAGTGGGAGCTAACCAATGGTAAGTAAAAGTAAGTAATGGGTGGGCTCCAAGTCCCCTTACAAGAGATTTCGCAAGCGCTGCCCAGGCAAAACCTAAAAACCAGCCCAGCAGACCATAAAACAGGCCCACAAACAGCCAAAATACTGGTCCACACACTGACCAGTCAGACCAGCCCATTGGGTGCTGTACCAATTGTCCTATGGCCACTCCAACCCTTGGTAAAAGCAGGGCAGGAGTTAGGGGGACACACAGGTGAACTGCATCCACCCATTATTTTCACAGTTTGGACGATGCCCACTTTGTCAAGAAGCTGGGCCCCACTGTAAAATATGCTGAACTCGTCTCAGTGTAATTTTTAAACACCAGAACACAACCCGCAGCACCTGCATGTTGTCTCCTTTCGATCCGAGCAACATCGTGTAGGCAGGGAGGGGTCTTTCCTATTTCAGACTCCAGCGAGAACCATAACAAAGGCCACATTTAAGGGGCAATCAGGCCTCCTTTTGTTTGAGTATCCTGGCTGGGAGCTATCTGGAGCTTCACACCGAGATGCAAATGCGGTGGAGGGGAATCAAAGGCACACGACAAGAGAGGACCTCTTTTGGCTTTGTTCAGTCCCTGTAGATAAGAGCTATACATGCACTGTAAGCTTGCCAGATGTGTGAGTCTGTCCCAGTATTTACACAAAATAACAATTTTTAAAGCATTATGTTGCATTTCTTGTATAGCGCTAATCATCCCCCTTGCAAGGTGTCAGAGCGCTTTACATCACACATACATTTTACATCGACAATAAATAATACAAGGGTAACAAGGTGTAGGAGTCACATAATATCCTTCATAGCTGTGATACATTAGAAGCAGCAAAGTGCAAGTAATAAAAGGAGCTCTGTGTTAAAAGCAGAAACCCATTACCTATGAATATAAAAAAAATCTGTTATCTGCATGTTACATGATGTGCTTTGCAGGAGGCACATTAACCCTCCATGCTACTTTGAGTCGAAAATGGTTAGACAAAACACAGATCTTTCGATCAAATGCATTAACCTCCAGATTTATCTTGCCATCATTATTATTATTCGCTCTGATTTACTGGGAACACAAAGACCTCTGCGGCAGATGCTTTAATCCCATGAAATATTTAAAAATTCAAATTTTGCAACCAATTAAGCTGAACAGATTTTCTGTCACGTTTCTCCTTCTTGTCAATTTCTTTGTGGCAGAGTTTAAATAAACATAAGTTTATGAGTTCAGGCCCAGATTTTGCATCTGGGTTGCTTCACTTTTCTGGCACAAACCTGACACAAAAACTATTTTGGGATTTACAGTGCCACACACATCTAATTTGCGTGGCTTTGTAAAAAGAAAAAACTAACACAAGGCAGCACATTGCCGTACCATGCATAACTTGCGTGTGGTAGGCGTTACATGGGTGGTGCTTGGGCGTTCCTGTGCTTCTACCAATGTATTTTGACACACACGCATATTTACAAAGACTTGTGAACATAGGTTTGCACCTAACTGGTTAGTCTATTGAGGCTGGTGTACATCTTTATTTCTCCTTGTTATTTCCTTTTTGCATGTATGCTGCATTTGTGCGGCACACACATAAAGAGGAAGTAGGCCCTTAGGATAGTTTTTGCGTGATTTTTATTAAAAAAAAGAACAAAAAACGAACGCATGGCAGCGCATTGCACGGCCTTACATTACCCTGTGCCAGGTAGGTATGACATGGGTGGTGCATGGGCGATCCCTTGCATCGGCCCATGTATTTTGTGTACAGATAATATACACAGTCTTCTTAAGGCAGGCACACTAGTGTTCCCTGGGTCTGCTCTTGAGTCCCACTTCCTTGTCAAAGGATCGTGGGTATTCCCCAGTTATGTGAGGCAACATTCCAGCTAGGCTCTGCTAGTGAGTTCAAGTCATAGAAGTTCCATGATGGCTTTGATAAAGTCAAAGTGCCTCCGCGCTGTAACGTGCCGGTCAGAGCGAGCTGCTCTCAAGGCCTGGCAGTCCACTATTCAGTCTTACTCAATCTCGCTGGAGTGGAGGTGTGGATTGCTCTGGCATGCGTTTGCGGCCCAGTGATTAGCAAAAGCCTCGACGCTTCGGTAGCGATGGCTGGTGTCTACATGCTTCTACGAAGTCGGCAGCAGGTCGTGGGTCCTCCTGGATTGTTGGGTAGTTGAATTGTTGCTCGTCCTCCGTGAGTAATGGCTTGCTTCTTCTTCACAGCTGCAGGCTGCTCCAGGGCGACAGCCCTCTCACTTCACTACGGCCCCCTCCTGGTATACCGGATTCGTAACCGTGCACACAGGGAAACTGCCCCCTCAGGTCACAGCATTACACAGAGCGTCAGTCCTCTTCTCATTACAACAAAGCAGCTGGGTTACAAACCTCAATTAAAACTGTGGCCCCCACCTGGCATGCAAAGGCAGCACCCAGGTTTTCAGCATTCAGCAGCTAAATGGACATCTCTTTATTTCTTCTATTTCACATCAACGGTTAATGTTTTAACTTTAATGTTTGGCGCATGAGGTTCGAATGTGGTTGGCAGGCAGAAGCCACCTGAAGGTCAATTGTAAAGTGCATCCTATATGTGGCCTAGGCCAGCATCGCAGTCTATTAAATCAAACACAAGAGAGCGGTTTGCTAGGATCACACAGTTTGGTTAAGCTGGGATTGATCCCGGGGTTTCTGCATTCACATTGTTCGTTTCAGCCATTAGATGGGCATCTCTTTAATTCTCCTATTTTACATCAAAAGTTATTTCTTAGGCTTTAATTTTTGGCACATGAGATTGGAGCGTGGGTAGCAGGCAGTTGTCACAACCGTGCATTATTCAAGTCAAATAAGAAATGTTTTGCGTAATCCTGCTTGATCCTCCAAGTATTTCAGTGCTGTGCAGAACTATATAAATCCGCCGCACCACAGCAAAAAATGATTTCCAAACATTTGAAATGATGTGCTATATTTATCAGCTTCAGTCACTAAATGTTGATGAGCTGTTTTTCTTTAAAGGAAGACAAATTTGCTTTTTTGTAGCTGTGTAAATCTGAGAACGCTGGATATGATGATACTGTTAACTTTTGCCAAATTTTTACCCTGCTGGGGTATGGGCGGTCTTGTTTTTTTACCTTCTTACACCTATTTACTGTAGCAATGATGCAAAGTTTGCATCGTACTGTATTGTAACAGAATAACAGGGTAGCTCTGTTGTTATTATACTCTTAGGTCTCGGAGAGTAATGTAATTCAAGGTTATGCTATGTATGAAATGAAAGATCATGTGTGCTTACTTAGGGCTGGCTCTTTCGGGATGAGGTTACAGTGAATAGGCAAGCCCACAGGTTAGTGTAAACAAGTAGGCCGTCTCGAGTGCACCATTTTGGCAGTGTTACATGTCTAGGATATGAAAAGCTCTTGTTAGCGAGAGTAGTCTAGTGTAGATTCTGATTACTGGCCATAGTTTGTGGTGTCTCTCGCTGTTTCTACATCTTCCCATGTGGGTTTTTCTATGCAAACTAGCAATATTTCCTTCTAAATGCCAATATTCTCTTAGTTGTGACTAGAATTGCATGTGCCTTTTTTTTCTGGTCAGTTAACCTTTATCACCATTTCCTTCTCATCCGTGGATACGTGGTAACTTACACTTATTTTGATATGGAGTTGATACCTCGTACTGTGAGATCTGTGGTCCATTCTTTGTGTGGGCCTTCTGGTGGTACTGATTCCAGCGTGAGCTGTCAGGTTGCGCTGGTGATTGGGAGGGGGATTTAAACATAGTTATGCCAACAGTAAGAACATGAGCGATGTCTGCTGCTAAATCTGGAGGTGACATTTTGGAGGACAGTGTGGGATTTGTAAAAACAGGATTGCCATAGCCAGTTTTTTTCACTGCTCTACACTTATTCTTGCAGGTTCTTTTTTCATCCCCTTTTCTGGCTTCATCGTTGTTTTCCTTGCTCTCTTTCTCCTTTTCCCCCCTTTCTCTCTCTCTCTCGCTTTGGGTCATCATCTGTTGGTGAAAAATGAGCCCCAATCTCCTACAATGAGTACAGGTCCCCACAGGTTCCCACCACAGGCATTCTTGTTCAGTGACGAGCCATTAATGTTTCTAACTTCAGGTTTTAAATGTCTGTCTGTGCAGTGATATAATCAGATGTGCTAAGGTAAAACACGTCCTCATGTTAAAGAAATGCACAGTATCCTATTTTTACATTATGTGTTGCATGATATACATGGCAGATGGTTTCATGACTTGGCTCGTACATGGACTCTTAGATCCAAGCCACATCCTTATTTTAGCCCTGAATCTGCTTGCCCTGCTAATTTGCTGGTGCGCACACCTCGATTTCCCACTTGGTCTTAGTACATGGGGCATCAGTTACTTGAGAAAATTATTTATAAAAGACTAGGATTGTAAACATGGAGAGTTGCCTACATGCACCGAGCAATAAAATGGTGCATCAATTGGCACAACTAAAACACATTAATAAACACATTTCTAAATCTGATAGACACTTCAAGCTACAGATTCCTTAGAATTATCCTGAGGTATCAGACTGGTTCTGGAATTTTTTTCAGAAGCAGTACCTATTGCGCCCCGGTAGGTGGCATCGGTCGGCTCTGCTTAGCGTCGTTGGTATTGTCCGTGCTGGAAGTGACATTCGTGGTACCTGTATAGGCGCCACCCAGGCATGCTGACATCAGTTCTTTTTTTCCGCACCAGTATGTGCAGATCCGGTAAGAGCTACCCCTTAGTCACTTTTTGACTGAGCTTTTTGGACGTTTTGTCGAAGTCTTTTGAGATCTACCTCCTGGCGTTGCAGGTATGTCATCGAAAAAGGTCCAGCTTCAAGCCCTACAACGCCTGTCACCGACAGATGTTGGTGGCAGACCTGCATCTTGTTTTCCTTTGGTGTCTCCAACGGACCATGACACGAACACCTGTCCCAACTGCTGAGCCATAAACTTGAAGGCCTTGTTGGGAGCGCTCCCTCAAGCTTCTAGCAACTCGGCGCATGACGCCACGACCATAGAGGTCCCGGTCAGGAAGAAAGTTCCTGGAGTGGTCGCGGAGTCTGAGGTCGTCGTCGCACTCCAAGTCATTGAGCCACTCAGGTAAGTCCCACTCGCACAAGAAGAAAGAGGTCGAAGCATGCTTCAACTTCTCCTCGTCTGTCAGCCAATGAGATGAAAGAGTGTCGCCTCTCAAGGCCTGGCTCCGCAGTTGAGCCAGCACCTGCGCCTCCCCAAATTTCCTGGAGGCCGAGCGACATCCGCCCAATTAAAAGAATTTTATGAGGCCATGCACCTCATATTTGGGTGGCCAATTCCCTTCAGCATACTTTTGAACCTCAAAGGTTTCGGAGGGGCTCTACTGGATCCACACAGGCGGCTCCGGCACCAGTCGAGCCCAGGGGTCCACAGATGGATCCGGATCGGAGCCCGTGTATCACCTCAAACTTCCACGAGGCTGACTCTCCCATTGCTGCCGGCAGCGCCATCCCCATCCCCCACACAAAGCCATTGGGGCGTCGTCCGACTCTGGTGCCGACTGGAGCCATGCTTTCCAGGCCAGAGCCTGAGCCCTCTTCTTATGGGCTAGGAATCTGGGAGGAATGGGAGGGGTCGCTGGACCCTGAAGAATAACAGCCTTATGAAGAACAAATGACTGTTGTGAGGATCTGGGTGAAGCCGGTGGACTGGATAGGTCTCCAGATACCACCATGCTTTCTCCCCCTAACGTGGCTATGGAGGATGGAGCTTCCTTCACAATGGTGGCGCGGACGGCAGCTGAGGTCCTGAACCTTAGCTTGCCCTCTGTGGCAGTCAAGACTAAGGTCTTGATGGAAGTGCTTCATCTGGGACTGTCCCCATCAGAACCGCTTCTCCCTTTCAATGTATCACTTACTGATGTCCTGCTTGGGACTGGGTCCAAGCCCAGTACAGGGGCCCTGTGGACAGGACGATTTCCCATCACCACCGCTCCACTCCAGGGGACCCAATCTTCATCACCCAACACCCCACTCTAGAGAGCTTGGTGGTCCAGACCAGCACATCCCACATGAATCCTGGCACATTTTCAACTGCACTGCGAGATCGGGAATTCAAGAGGCCCGACAACTTAGGCAAGAAAATGTTTTCTTCCACCAGCATGGAATTGCGGTCAGTGAACACCGCTTGCCTTTTGGGCTACTATTCACACCCTCTATGGGATACAGTTGCGCAGGTGCTGCCAGCGATTCCGGAGGATGCCTGGGCAATGCTCTCCCAGTCTGTTGCCATTGGGAGGGATGCAGCTAAGTTCACCATTCGTGGTGGAATAGACACCACCAACTCACTGGGCAGAGCGGGTTTGTCGACAGTGGCCCTTCTACACCATGCCTGGTTGAGGACTGCTGGCTTTTCTGGGGATGTCCAATCCTCACTCATGGACATGCCCTTTGGTGGCTCCCGTCTCTTCGGAGACTAGGGTGATTTGGCGCTGGAGCGATTTAAAGACAGGAGGGCTATGACCACATTTTTGGGCCTTTCTATAGCCCCTCATCACCCTCAATCCGCCTTTTGTTCCTTTCATGGCCACGGAAGGGGCATTCAGCCATGTCATTACCCGCCCAGCCTCTGTGTGGCCATGGACGTGGTTCCTACCGGCCTTGTGGGTCAAGTTGCCAGTGGTCGGTTCAGTCTTCCAGCAGCCGCAGCCTCCAAAACGTCCTAGTCTGCCCATTTACCATCATGGGCACAAAGTGGGTGGCAAGATTCGCAATCACCTGCCCCTCTGTCAGTCCATAACATTGGACAGGTGGGTTTGGCAGATTGTCCAATAAGGCTACTCCCTCTCCTTCGAGACTACCCCACCCTCCATGCCACCTACTTTACAACAGGCTGAAGGAGGACCACCTATCTCTTCTCTGCCAGGAATGAGGCCTCTTTTGGTCAAAATTGTCAAAGAGAGTGCCACCACCATAAGTTGGTCGTGGTTGCTCTTCCCGCTACTTTCTGGTACCCAGGAATGACAGAAGCCATTGTCCTATCCTTGACCTTCACCCTCTCAATTTCTTCCTCAAGAAAAATAAATTCAAGATGCTCACTCTTGTTCAGGTCCTGTCTGCTTTGGACCCTGGAAACTGGATGGTGGCTTTAGACTTGCAGGTTGCATAATTCCACATTCCCATCCTTCCTGCACACAGGCGTGCTGCAGTTCACGGTGGGCCACGGCCATGTTCAGTTTGCTGTGCTCCCTTTTGGCCTCACCCAGGCCCCTCGGGTGTTCACCAAGGTGTTGGTGGTGGTTGATGTTTACCTGCGGAGATCAGGGGTGCCAGTCTTCCCCTATCTCGACGATTGACTGTTGAAGATGCGCTCGCCCCAGGCTGTCATCTCCAGACTACGGCGGACCTCCTGCATTCGCTGGGGTTTACTATCAATGTGCCACAGTCACACCTGACTCCCTCTCAGAAGCTCCTCTTCATCGGAACTGTTCTGAACACGGTGCAGTTTCCTAGGAGGAAGGGAGTCCAGGATATTCAGGCTAAGATACTGATGTTTTGGCCTCTACCCTGGATTTTGGTGAGACTGGCACTGAGGCTGCTGGGTCTCATGGCCTCCTGCATCCTGCTTGTGACACGTGCCCATTGACTTATGTAGGCTCTCTAGTGGGACCTGATGTTCGAGTGGGCACAGCATCAGGGGAATCACTTGGACCTAGTCCAGATCTTGGAGAGAACTGCAAAGGACCTGCATTGGTGGCTTACGAACTGTGATTGGGTCAACGGCCGACCACTCTCCCTTCCCCAACCAGATCTGACAGTAGTGACAGATGTGTCACACCTGGGATAGGGTGGCTGTGTGGGAGAGGTGGCGATTAGAGGAATCTAGTCTCCAGCGGAATCCGGACTCCACATCGACCTGTTGGAGCTCTGAATGATCAGATTAGCATTGAACGCCTTTCTGCCCTCCATCCAGGGAAGGCTAGTGCAGGTGTTCACAAACAACTCTACCACCATGTGGTATTGCAACAAGCAGGTTGGGGTGGCCCTGCATCTCTGGACATGGCTGGAACAGCAAAGCATATCCCTGGTGGTTCAACGTCTGGCCGGTCTGAACACCAGAGCATAATAACTCAACCGAAAATGCCTAGCTGATCACAAATGGCGTCTTCATCCGGAGGTGGTGCACGGTCTCTTTCAGCAGTGGGGAGAGCCTTGGGTAGATCTGCTCACAACCCACCATAGTGTGCATTGTGAGCAGTTATGCACGCTGGAGTTTCTAAGGCGGCTGTCGCTCGGAGAAGCTTTTCGTCTTGAGTCGAGCTCAGGCCTCATGTATGCCTTTCTGCCCATGACACTCCTGCCCAGAGTTCTCAAGAAGATCAGGAAGAACCGGGCCCAAGTCATCCTTGTAGCTCCGGATTGGGTATGGACAGTCTGGTATCCCAAGCTGTTGAGCATGGCCAGCGGTGCTCCGATCAGGCTGTCACTTCGGGAGGATCTTCTGTCGCAGCAGCAGGGGACGGTCCTCCACCCGAATCTGTCAACTATTCACCATCTTGCTTTGAGATTGCGCAGCGACAGTTGGCAGCTTTCGACCTTCCTCCCGAAGTCTGTAACGTTAACTGGGCAGCAAGGTGTCCCTCTACCAAGATGGTTTATCCCTGCCATTGGACACATTTTGTGGCATGGTGTACAGAAAGAAACATTGATCCCCTTTCTCATTGCTATGCTCTGGGCTCCGTTAAGAGAGATCTTTCTGGAATCTCTCCTTTTCTTCGGTTGCATGACCAACCTTTAATTTTCCAATCCTCTAATTTAAATAGGTTTTTTTTTAAAACAATTTTTATTGAAAACAAAAATCACAACAGTGCAGCAATAATGACACTTAATTAGCCCCACCACTGGCGGAGTGTACATTCGGGCATTGAAAGCTACAAACAATATATTCAGGGCATTAGGCATCCGGTCATACCAATTAGTGAGGCAGCCTAAAGGTGGTTCCGTGCTCATCCAGGGATCGGGGGACCCCCAGCATATGTCCGGTAGCCTGGACACTTCAGGTCACCGCGCTTGCCCCAGCCTTGTCCAATGCCTCCAGTCTCTCCCTCCTCAGTCCCACAGTAGGAGAAATACAGAGGCCCCCCGATAGTTGTTCCAACGTCCCCACTTGTGATCCCACTTCCGTGGGCATCCTCGACTTTTGTATACTGTTTTCTCCTCCACCATGGCCTGATCCATGTCAGTGGCCCAAGCACGCAATTGTGGTACAGTATCCACCCCCCATTTCTGGGCAATATTCCTCTTTGCAATGGCCCACCCCATGGCCGCCCACTCTTGCTCCGCCTGAGTAAGGTCTGTAGCTTCCCAAATGTTAAGGAGGCCGAGTTGGGGAGAGGGGGACAAGGGCTTATCTCTAGACCTCGCCATCTGTAGGGTGACGTCTATCCAGTACTGCTGAATGTGGGGGCATGCCCATAGAATATGGAAAAATGTACCTATCTGGTGACAGTGTCGCAGGCAGAGCGAGTCCAATCGCCTTCCCAATTTATATAATAGTTTTGCGTCAAAATATACATGATGCAGAATTTTAATCTGGACAAGGCGAAGTCGCATCGGCATTGCTACCTCTCTAGGGGAAGCTAACGCATCTGTCCAGTCCTCGTCAGCCAGTTCCCCCAAGTCCGTCTCCCAGCGAGCCCTAATTTTCCGCATTGGGTCGGTCCTATTGTTAATTAACTTCTTATAAGTCAGGGAGATAGCCTTGCGGTCCATTGGGTCCAACAGCAGCCTGTCCTCCAAAGGAGAATAGTCTGGGAGGGGGGCATCAACCGGAAGAGCGCCGTCGATAGCGTGACTAATTTGAAGGTAACGAAAATACTCTGAGGGTGCGAGCTGGTATTTAAGCTGGAGCTCCGTGAATGTCGCCTTTTTACCCTTGACCCACATATCCCCCACCGTAGAGATACCGATCAGGTCCCATTTGTCAAACCCTGCGCAGGTACTCAGCCTCCCCAGACAATCAGGCTCCCAGAGTGGGGTGGCCTTAGTCAACCGCCCATACCAACCCATGCGCCGCTGGAGCCTGTGCCATATCTCCACTGTCCGGGCAGTCGGGCCAGTTAGATTGAGATTTTTATAGTTTGAGTATAGTGGTCTATTATACCCTCCCCTCCCCAGGAGCCAGCGATCAGTACGGAAATTGGGATCATCATGGGACCCAAACACCGACTGGTTAATTGCTATCAGTTGCGATGCCTGGTAGTAAAGGCGCAAATCCAGCAATCCTATTCCTCCATCATACCACCCCATGGTAAGTTTCTGCATCGCGATTCGGGGTGGTCCGTTATCCCATAACAAGTCTCTGATGTCAGCCTCGATCGGTAAAAAATAAGATTCGGGAATCGGAGAGGGCGTATTTTGCAGAGCATAGAGAAAGCGTGGGAGGGCAAGCATCTTAAACAGGGATGCACGGCCCAATAGTGTGAGGGGCAATGTCTTCCAATGAACCACGTCTGCTTTAAACCTCTGCAATGGGCCCAATAGATTCCGATCATAAAATAGCGTGGAATCTAATGTTATAAAGATACCGAGGTATTGGAAACCCTGCGGCGCCACCGGTATGCTGTAGCCTTTGGGACTATTTGGTGGGTCACCCCAGAGTGGGTACATCTGGGATTTGGACCAGTTAATCTGGTAACCGGAGTGGGCCCCAAAAATATGAAAAATATGAAGTACACGACGGATCGAGCGCGCCGGGGAAGCTAGATACGACAAAATATCGTCCGCATATAAGGAGTTACGGTCTTCATTATCTGGTGTCCATTTAAAGCCTCTGATTTCCGGGTCACCCCTGATCCAGACTGCGAGCGGCTCAAGGGCCAAAGCAAAGAGAAGCGGCGACAACGGTCAACCCTGTCTCGTGCCGCGGCATAGGGAAAAGTCTGATCCATCTGCTCAACCGGGGCCCCAACCCAACACGGGCCAGGACAGCAAAGAGATACTCCCAAGCCACTGAATCAAATACCATTTTGGCATCGAGCGCAAGCAGAAATGTCTCCTCTTGGAGTGTTGCAGCCCGACTCAGTGCCCTGTGGACACGGCGGAGATTACGCGTAGTATTACGGCCTGGCATGAATCCCGACTGATCAGGGTGGATCAATGCAGTGAGATATGGAAGCAGACGATTGGCCAGCAGTTTGGCCAAAATTTTGGCCTCGACAGTGATCAGGGAGATGGGTCGGTACGATGCACACTCGTCCGCTGGTTTACCAGGCTTACGGATAACCACTATAGTGACGGTGCGAATATCTGCAGGGAGGATGCCCGTCTCATAACATTCATTATACAAATTTAGTAAGTGGGGCGCAAGCTTCATAGCCATAGGTTTCAGGAGTTCTATCGGGATTCCGTTGGGGCCCATGGCCTTGCCGGACCGAGTATCCCGTATGGCTTTTTGGATCTCCTCAACCGAGATATCCACCTCCAACGCCTCCCTATCCTGCCGCGAGACACATCGCATTCCAATAGTGGCAAGGAGGTCTGCCGCCCACCGCGCTTGTGAGCGCTGTGGCGTAGTATAGATCTGCTCGTAGTATGTTGCAAATGTCTCAGCAATGTCTCGGGAGTCAGTGATCAGTACACCATCCGGCCCCTTATTCGCGCCCACCCACCGCGCAGCGGACTCCTTGCTCATATATTCTGTGTCTGGTAGCAAGGGCACGTCGGTTAGCGTCCTCGAAGAGCAGTTGCCTATAATCTTGTCTCTTGACATTGAGTGTGTGCCGGGTCTCATGGGATGAGGTCTGTGAAACCTCGCGCTCGAGGTGAAGTATTTCTGCCTCCAACTCGCTGACTCGACGCCTACGTTCAGCCCTATGTCCCACCATCACGAACAACGCCCTTCCCTTAATAACTGCCCCGTATGTGCCCCACAGCGTTATCGCCGACGCCACCGACCCAGTATTTTCTTCAAAGTAGTGATCAGTGTCTTGCCGCAGGGAATCCCGAATGTGTGAGATTTTTAGTAACCAGGGTTGGATCATAATGGGGCCTGGCTGCCGTGCCCTATGGGCTCCAAAGGTAGCTGTTACCGGGGAGTGGTCAGATATTCCCCGTGCTAAACACGTGGACTCAGTGAAGTTTTGGATGTGTTGCGCCTGGGTGAACAGGTAGTCAAGCCGTGATTGACTGCCATGGACACCAGATTGGAAAGTGTAAAGTGTGTCTCGGGGATGCGACCATCTCCAGATGTCTACCAGCCCTAAAGCATCAGTAAAATTGCGTAGCTGTGAGCCATGTGGAGCGTCTTGTCGAGGTGGAGCGCGGTCCATGGTGCCGTCCATCGTCGAGTTAAAGTCACCGCCCATCACCAGGACACCCTCGGGCAAGGTCATAAGGAGCGTCCCCACGTCTGCTAAAGTCTGACGTTGAAGGCCCCGTGGGGCGTACACCGAGAGCACATTGAGGACCCTCCCCCTCCCAGCTACCCGAGCAAGCAACATATCTACCCTGTGGTTCGGTCCGTATAGTTTGAATCACATAGGGGCAGCCCTTACGTAGGAGGATCCCCACCCCCCTGGATCCTGAGGTAAAACCAGAATGCGCCACCTTACGGTATCCCTTTCTGTCCAGGGCCTTGCAGGAGTTACCTATGAGGTGAGTTTCTTGGAACAGCACCAAGTCTACTTGGTGCCTATGGATATATTGCAGTACTATGCCCCGTTTAAGTTTGTCCCCAAGCCCGTTGATGTTCCAGGTCATGAGGCTAAGTCTCTGACTTGTTGCCATAGGACCCTGATAGCAGTATGATGAAATTTTCGGAGTGACCCATTCAAGGATGCCCGTCAGCCATTGCTATAAATACAGTATGCAATGTCTTATTGCCCTGCATGAGGATGAAGAAGATGTGACCAGTAGACTGGAGGTAAGTACCTCCTACCACATTTTGATAGAGAATGCCAGTCAGCACTGCTGCAAGAAAACAATAAAAAGCCTCACCCCCAAAAACCCAAATCAAACAAACCAAAAACCATAAGAACATACCCCCCACCCTGCCTCCCTGCCTCCCTGCACAACAGGACTAAAACTGCCCGCCTCCCCCAACATGCAGAGCGCCTGTCTCCCCCCCCCCAAGAACTATTCGAGGAAACGTGTGCCGCCCCACTCCCTACATATTAACTGACATTTTGTAAAATCCTACCCCCCGCCCGACCATAACACCACCAGAGCAGAAAACCCCACAGCACAGCCCGGATAATCAGAACCCTTCAAACAGAGCCCCAATGTCACAACACTTACAACAGCAGTGTCTACTCGGGAAGCCGTTCTCATGAATAACTGTAAAGTCGATGAAAGGCAACTCCATAACGGTGGAAACCAGACTATCATCCCCCCATTGTCATCAATTGATGTCTTTAGTGTCAGTGTATCAAGGGGTGAGTATTACCCCCCTCCCAGGACAAACCCATCACGTTCATCATAACTGTAGGAGTACCACAAGATCATCACCAGGAACGCTGCAGTGAGTTCCAAAAGAGCCACACCAGCAGAACACCCTCTTACCATCATCCAGAGTTAGGGTTCCCCGGCGGACCCTGGGCATCAGAGTCCGAGTGCGACGAAGGCTGTCTCCGATGGCGCCAATCCTCGGCCTTCTCCGCCGCCGATGGCCCCTTTTTTTCCCTTTGTCCACAGTACGCCAGCCCTCCAACCAGTCCCAAGCATCCTCCGGGCGTGTGAAGAACCATGATTTGCCCTCGGCCTCCACACGCAGTTTGGCTGGGAACATCATTGCGTATTTAACTTCCTGGTCACGGAGAGCTCTTTTTACCTCCAGGAAGCTTTGTCTCTGTTTCTGGACTCTTTGTGTAAAATCAGGAAAGAACGTGATTCTGCTGTTCTCAACAGTGAGAGGCGGGGCCGTCCTTGAAGTTTGAAGAATGGTGTCCCGGTCGCGGAAATTGAACACTCTGGCAAGGAGCGGACGCGGGGGTGCCCCTGGCCGAGGGTGGCCACCCGGCACCCAGTGGGCCCTTTCAATCGAAAAACACTTGGAGAGCCCACGGGGCTGCAGGTGCTTGAGGACCAACTCCTCGACAAAGAGGTCCGCTGCCGGCCCCTCTGCGTGTTCCGGGACCCCAATAATGCGGACGTTATTCCGGCACATCCTGCCTTCATAGTCATCCAGCTGTCGAGCTAGTAGTTCGTGGGAAGCACGTAGGTCTGCGACCTCTCGCTTAAGAAGGCTAGTGTCGCTAGTCAGTTCTTTGGTTACACTCTCCACCGCTCCCACCCGGTCGGCAATCTTCCTCACGTCCTCACGAATCAGTCCCACATCCGTGGCCACAGTGTCTATCCGTGCTTCCAGGGAAGCCTTGATTGCAGTGATCGCATCCAGAAGGTCTTTGTTCGTTGGTTCCACCTTGCCGTCTGGGGCCGGCGCCACAACCCGCTCCCCGCCCTGTGGGTGCTACCAAGCGAACTTCTCCAACTTAGCCTGTGCCGCTGATTTGCCACTCCGTCTGGTTGCCATCGTCCCAACTTAGGCGGCGATCCCTAGCCTCTGGGCGCACCCGCTACTCCCTGCCGTGGACCACGCCACCCGGCCTGTCGGCTTTCGCTGGATACACCTCCGCTGGGGGGACCCTCCACCAAGGCCCGGACACCTAGTAATGGAGCAAAGATAGGGGAGGCCCCCGCTCCCTGCACGGCCAACACGTCTCTCCAATGTTCTAGCGCTCCAGCCGTCACTGCCGGCCCAGGGAAGCCAGGCGCCATCGCCGGGAGCTCCGCCACGGTGCCGAATCGTCCTGCAGAGTCGCCACCTCCCAGGGATATCTCGTAGATCAGCAGGCCGCCCTGAGCCCACACCCAGTCGTCTTCCGCGGTCCGCTACGCAGCGGTAGCTGGGAACCAAGGGCCTCTCAGCAGGTCCCGACTCACCGCGCCCAAGGAGCGCTGCACCGGAGCTGGGCAGACCCCAGGATGTCCTTGCCCAACCGGGGTCCTCCTAAACGACGCGGATCACTGCACCACTAGACCGCCGGGTTAAAGGAGCCAGAACAGGGTGCACACTCCCACAGCCCGTGGCCAGCGCGCCAGTTGTGCCAAAGCCGCTGTCCCTGGATCGTCAACAGGACACACGGCCACATGGGAGGATCTCCTCAGCTTTCCATCCAGGCCGCGCCGAGGTAACGGTCGGGTTCACCTCCCCGGCAGGGCCCCCACAGCAACCAGCAATGTCCACTTATCTCAAGCGAAGGGGAAGTCCGCCCGTTCGCACAGGGCCCAATCGCGGCACCGGCGGCGGCACCAGGCCCCAAGTCCCCACCTTCAGGAGAGACCGCCCACAGCCGCGGCCTAACGCCACCTCACCTCCCGGTCACCGGCAGCCGAGCGGCTCGCTCCCCGGGTCCGGCGCTCCGTCGCAGCCCAAATCTATTCGGCGGGTCAACTGGAGTCTCCGGGCGATAGGGCACTCCCCAGGCCTGGGCGGATTCAAAGTCCTTGCCGCTGGAGGCGCCGAGCCCCAAGTCACCGCCGCCGGGGGAAACAGGCCGCAGCTGCGGTCTCACGTCGTCTCTCTCCCCAGCCGGGATGAGCCCTGCACAGCCCGGCCAGCGGCCAGATCCCGGGGACCGGAGCCCCGCCCCAGCACCAGCTCCAATCGGGCTCAAACTTCTCTGCCGGGTCAGCTGGAGCCTCGGGACCCCCGGGGACACCCCAGCACACGGGTCGGGATCACGGGGCAAGAACAATCAGGATATTACGGGAGTGGCGTTTCAGAGCCTCGCTACTGAGCGGCCATTCCCGTCGGCAGCAAGCCACGCCCCCTATATAGGTTTTTGAAGGGCTTGCAACATATGTTTCCCTCCACTCCTTTCGTTATGCCTCAGTGGAACCTCAATCTGGTTCTGACATACCTGTTTGTGCTGTGTTTGAGCCCCTACATAACTGTCCTCCCAGGCTCCTTACCATCAAGAAGGCCTTTTCCTGGTGACAATAACATCTGCCCGGAGGGTCAGTGAGCTTCAGGCCTTGTTATCCAAGCCTTTTTATCTTAACATCTACCCAGAAAAACTGGTACTTCGTACAAGAGCTTCCTTTTTCCTGAAAGTGGTCACTCCATTTCACTTAGGCCAGGCCATCACTACTTTTTATGCTCTGCCTCCTCCTTCAAGGAAGAGGAGTGACTTCACCGTCTGGACCCAAGCGAGCGTTGTTATTCTACCTTTAGCGCATGAAAGAGGTGCGGGTAGACGACCAACTCTTCGTGGGGTATGTCGGAGCGAAGAAAGGCCTGGCAGTACAGAAGAGGACCATTGCCTGATGTACTGTACTCTGTATAAAAATCTGCTACACATTGGCTAATAAGCAACCCCTGAGGGTTGTCGCTACTGCATTAGCTTGCTGTGTTCCAGTCCTGAACATCTGCCAGGCAGCTACATGGACTTCCCTGCACACATTTATCAAACACTACTGCCTGGGCAGTCAGGTACTTAGGGATGTGCGCTTTGCCTATTCGGTCTTGCGGGACTTACTTGTGTGAAATTGGTCCACATTTCCAGGGAGGTATTGCTTGGTATCTATTCTAAGGTAAGGAACCTGCAGCTAGAAGTCTCTATCAGATGAACAAGTTATTTGCCTTCGGTAATGCCTTATCTCGTAGGGAGTGTATCTAGCTGCAGATTCCTTATTGACCCACCCATCCTCCCTGCTCTGCGAACGGATTTCTAGGGATAGGACTTTCCCCTTTCAGCGCCCACGTTTTCCACACCAGTGGTCAGTGTTCTTCGTAGCCTTGCGCTTCTGGCGTCATGAAAAGTAAGTGACATCAGCGCACCTGGGTGATGCCTATATATGCACTGCAAACGTCACTTGCAACACCAACTGCGCCAGGTGGAGCCGAAAGACGCCACCTTCTGGTGCGCAGGGGTACTGCTCATGAGAAATTACCGGATCCACTCTGACGCCTGGGGATAATTCTAAGGTAAGGAATCTGTATCTAGATAGTCTCTACCAGTTAAGGCATTACTGAAGGTAAGTAACTTGTTTTTTAAGTGCAATATCAACAGTTCATCAGTTAAAACTAGAATGCCTCCTAAAAAATAATTAGTGCTCCAAATAATGTGACGCCCAAAATCGCCCATTTAAAAAAACAGTCCCACTGAATAAAAGTGGGACACCACAGCAAGCCTGGGTGCGTACACGCTGTAGCCCTTGTAAAAGATGTCTTAGGAAATAGTGATGACTTCCAGAGTGAAAAATTGTTTCCTGACAACTGCATTCATGTGGAGTATAGCAGTGGGAACCCTTACTGGCCGAGTGACAAAGTCGTTATTTTTCAATGCCGGCTGTAAAAAAAAAAAAAGAAAAATCCTCAAAAAGTGGTATTTGTTCATCTTTGAAATATAAACCTAAAATAGTAAATACATCAGCAAATCACTACAAAAGTATTTTCAAGGCATATAAACTGCTCGGAAATAAGTGCCATGTTACATGGAAATACAGTGTATTTTATACACATTTTTATTAAAGCAATAGCCCCCCCTCCACCCACTGAAGTTAAAAGCCTGAAAACATGGCTGTTACTTTCATCTAAAACATGTGAGGCCCTAGGAACATTATACAAACTTTGACATTTTAGGACAACAAAACATCCTGATATGATGGCAGTGAAAACTGCTGCCAGCAGCATCGCTGTGATTTACATGCTTCTTGCTGACACCTGGTGTGACCCGCATTGCAAAAGAGTCCTGGTGGGGGTCTATAGGGCTTTTATTCTTGTCTGGGTGATGTGGTCTTAGATTGTTGCCTCTTTTTATAACTGGGAAGTGGTTTTGTGCCATCATATTTTGCTCCTCAAAATCAAACCGGTATTTCATTTCAAATGTATTTTCAGTGCATGTAGTCCATAAATGGGAAACTGTGAAAAAGGAGGACTTGTGAAATCTGTCATTGTTAAATTATTACCATTTGGTTGGTAATTTCCTAAACTGGTTAATTATACCATCTGGTGTTTACTTTGCTCAGAACAGCAAACTGTGTGATTAAATGCAGAATACAAACACAATACTATTCTCATATGTTTTAATGTAAACTGGTTGTTGTATTGCTTCTAGTCACATAACAAATGCACAATTTGACCAGACAGATGAAAGCTGTTGGAAAATGCATAGATAGGCAATGTTAGTGTGGCTCCAAAGTGACTCTTTCTATGCTTCCCCACAGAGAAGCCTACCCAGAGGGCCATGTGCTGAACGTGGAGCTGTGCTATGACGTCTCCAAGCTTGTCAACATCTACCAAGAAAGGTGCGTACTCCATAAAAAGGGCACTAACATTTTATGGAATGTGTGGATCCATCTCCGCCTTTCAGCTGCAGTACCTGGATGCTTTAAGGAAGTGACGGACAGTAGAAATGTACCACGGTGGATGTACAAGTTAATGGTTGCTAGTGTGAGGAATGAATATTAGAACATAGGGATGTTGAGAGCTCGATTGAAGACAATGGAGCGGTACAGGGCCAATAACGGCAGGTGTAGCTCTTCTACACACCATCTCAATCTTTGTTGTCCTGTTTCTCCCTTTTTAATAAATACCATGTTATGATTTGATTTTTAAATTTATAAAGCGCACAAATTCCCGAAGGCGTCTTGGCACTTTATCCTGAGTCTGTGGAATGCTCTAGTAGCGTTCTAGCCTTGTGTCCTGGGCTATAGATTGGTTAAAGGCCCTGTTTTTCGATACAGTTCCTCATCTGCAAATTGGGCCTATAACTCGTATTATGGGCCTTTAACAACGAGTACAAACAATAGCCCTAAGCAGCGGGCTATAATGTGACCTGTTGAGAGGTTGTTCTATTCTTTAGTTCCATGAGTTTTTGTTCAGCATTTTTCCATTAAATGTTTTTCTCCCATTATTTGATTAGTGTGGGGTTTGGAATGTTTCCAGTTTGACTAGAATCAGCTCCTGGGTCCTGTCGAGGTATAGCACGAGGAACGGGCATTATTGAGAGGAAAGCTACAGGCATTTTTGAAGGAGGGGAGGGTTTGGGGTTGATCTTATGTGAAGTGAGAAAAGGGTTCATGAGAGTGGAGGACATAGCAGCAAACCACCTACATGCCCTGCACAGTTCCTGCAAGTGATGGATAGCCGGAGGTGGTTTGTAGATTGGGGCGTTTGACTGAAATGGCCTTTTTACGGATGTAAACGTGAGGAAGAGAGGCACCTGGTGTGCATTTTACCCTTACTACAATGAGTAGTGGGGTAAGGGTAGCTCCATTCTGGTGCTGGCCCAGTTGGTATCTGGTTCAACATCTTTACAATGATTTTGTTTCCAGAGAGTATCTGTGTAAATACAAATGGGGGGCATGAATCGGAGAGGACATGGGGACAGAGAGAAAAGTTAAACTAATCTCTGAATAGTGCAGACTCTTGTGTGATACGGCAGTGATTGGCCGCTAGTGAGTAGAACATTGTGGCGTTGCAAGAGTTTGGCTTCTACAAGTTAAAAATTGTGCTCCCTGTTACACCTGCTAGAAGAGACGCCCAAGGAGATTCTGGTGAAGAGTGTCATAAGTCACTGAGACGTCCAGTATGACCAGGTGCTCTACAAACTTCATTCAGGAGGGGCAGTCAAATGGAATGAATATCCTGTGGGAGTAGAAGAATTCTGGTTGAGTAACGAAGACAAAATAAAGTTTCTGCGTTAAATCAAGTTTCGTGGCTACCCAGTGGTTGTCCTCTCTAGCACGGAGATGAAAATGGCTCAACTGGGTCTTAGTTCACTTCCTCCCATTAGCTGATGTTCACATTGTGTTGGTTCTTACAAAAGTTCAGTTGGACACGGTAGTCAGGCAGCCTAAGATTGACTCCCATCAGTTGACTCCACATATTGAATGTCAGACCCAAGTCCAAAGTCGCATTTCTGTCGCTTGAAAAATGACGCCCCTGAAGCATCGAGATTGGGAGATGTTCCGGCATTTCCTATGACCTCTGAGAATGACTGCAGTGCTCAGAGATGTGCATGAAGCAAGTGTGACCAGCACTTTGAGAACGTTTCTCCCTGCCCTACTGTGATGTTTTGACGGGTTCTTCGTGAGCATATAGCCTCTGCTGTCAGAAATGCACATACTCATCGTATACGCACAAGCAGAGGGAACGACATTGCAAACTAACTGGTCACCAGTGCCACCTGACCAAAAATAGGTGGGGGCTTAAAAGTAGATGTAGATACGTTTTATCACTTTCAACTCGCAATCCTCTGTGTTTGTACCGGTCTCCAACAAAGCTGTTTCCACCTCCCACCAAACTCCCAGACCTACAGGTTCTTTTGCTCACCCCAGCTGCAGTAGTTAGTTTAATCCCTCAGCTGTTTACCACTCTGATCTGCAACAGCTATAAAATAGATTCATCAACCTCTCTGTTCTCAGGCCTTCTTTTGACTCCTCGCCTTCCAGTAGCTGTCAGCCATTGCCATCCTGGACCCTATTTCAAAACTTTGAGAGATGTGAGCTAACTCCAAGGTCCACATTATCCAGCATCTCTGTCTGTTCAGCAGAGGACAACACCCACCCTTCTTGGCGTATGCGACCGCTGGGGATAACTGGCTTGGCATCTTTGCCACATTCGATACAGTGGTCTACAGAAGCCAATTACGCAGACTCCAAACAGCAGCAAAGCAACTCCTCACGCTTATTTCCCCGCTCTTTTCTCAAAGACTGAAGCCACTGTGCTCAGTTTGCCCCTTTTCTTTCCTGTTACAAACATTACATGGAAGTGTTTCCTTTCTCTCGTCTACTCTTTGATATCAGACTACTTCTAATTTAGTTCCTTTTTTTTAAATTTACATATCGATTCTATTTTGGTGAAACCCAGTCATACATTCATGTCTCACAACAATAAATGGTCTGGGATGACAAGTTAGCATCCCTCGAAACCTGCATGTCCCAGAATTGGGTCCAGTTTAGAAGGTATAGAACTCGGACAGTTGCCCTCCAATGAACACTTGTTCTGCCCATTTCCATCCTCTCATCTTTTTATCATCATTGACCAGAATGTTTTTCTCATTCCTCTCCTAATACTGTGGCCAAAAGCTTGCTGTTCTCACATCAGTCACCACTTGAAATACATCTTCAAATTTTTTCTTCTGTCAGATCAATCAATAAATGTGGGAGATACTATTCTAATAATACTCGTGCCTTTTTCATAGATGCTTACACCAATGTGCATTCTTTTTTCATGTGTGGAAAATTCAGTGCAGTGGTCCTCCCAGGACCTCTACAATGGTTAGGAGACCTTTTCCAACTAGCATTGGTAAACCAAATTTTTCTGGCTATAATGTGCTGTCAGTCGAATACACTACTATTCACAAATGCTGTTTGCATGAGCAAACCCTATTATGCCATTCCTGAAAAAAGTATCTACAAGCTTCTTATAGAATGTCCACATGAAATAAAGAATTGAATATGACAGGCAGTGTAACGCAAAATAGTCCCTCATGCATTCCGTGTGAGGGACTTTCAAAAAGACGGAATGCAAAATCGTACAGCCAATAGCATGATGTGAGAGAAATATTCCTCTGGGTGGAGACGGTGCACAATCCTATGTACACTTTAAAGAATTGGTAACAATGGGTAATTCATACATTTCTGCTGTGGAGCCAGACCTAATAATTCACACATCACTGTAGGTGGTTGATGCTCATCTTTGGCACCTCAGATTCTGATCTGGAATCTCCTTCCCGTATTCATTCAGTCCAAATCTATTCACCTTAAATTTAGTGCCCATCTAACCGATTTATATATTAAGTGTACATGGCCTTGGGCACACAGTATTGTTTAAGGTGTTAACAAGTAGTTATTGTAAGTTATAATAAAAATTAAACCAGGTTATTTTATTTTATTTCTAGAAAGAATGCAGAGAAAACCCTGAAGTATTTTACTGACCTGCAAGCTAAAAATGGCACAATTGTGATGCTAAACCCCAAGCCATGTGGACAGTTTTGCTGCTGTGTCTTCCGCGGGTGCGAAAGGGTGAGAATCAAGCAGTGTGTCACTGTATTGGAAGGTCTTCGAGACGATACAGAAATCTTCAATAGAGTTCTTGCTGCATGTGAAGTTTGTGCACTGTTGGTATAATTTTCATTGTCTGCTCCAGGACTATGTCGTTCCTCCAGGCATATCCTGGTAGGGCCTATCCTGACAAAACACACTAACTAGTATTAAGCGATTGACACAAAACGGATATTGGTGAATCTCTGATAGTACCAGTAAAAGCAACAACAGTTACTAATCCAATAACCATTATTTCTTTCATGTATCAAATGTGATGAATTTTTTTTTAAAACTTTTATTTAATGTTTTTGCTTACCATACACACAGTACACATTTGTTTTCGCTCACCGGGAGTAAAATAAGTAAATATTGCTTATAGAAAGATCATAGAAAAAATGGGTGTACATTTGTACTTTTGTGCATTCAACTCTCATTAGCTGATTTCTTATGCAGCACACCTTCACACTTCCTGTTGGCCATTTTAAGCTTACAATGATAGGTTTATGGTCCTAGGATCTAACATTTTCTGCTAGGTGGTTAAGAGGAGAAAGTCTGAGTACTTAACGTTACATTATTCTTCTTTTCTCAGCTTTTCAAAGGGGTAAACTTAAAGGAGAACATATGAGGAAATGTTGGTGAAAATGTGATATTTTTGTACATTCAGATAAAGAAATAGCATATGGAAGTCAAGAGATAGCATAAGCATATATTTTTCTTTTTATATATTCTTACTGCTGAATACCACACCAGACGTGGATTGATTTAGGGTATATTATGTTCTAGCAACTTCTGATGTGCCCGCTCAACATAGGTTTCTTGTTGCAAGACAAAATGGATTTTGGGGGCGGGGGTTTAAAATGGGATCCCAGTCATTGATTGATATTCAAAATAAATTTTTATGATGCCAATGCCATTACTTACGGTGGGATTATTTTAATTTGTTTGAAACCAATTTAGCATTCCACTCCCGCACTAGTTTACTGATATATAAATATATATAAAAAAAGAAAAATCTTCGTTTTAAACTGTATGGAAGATCACAGCAAAATACTGTGCATAGTTAGAGCCACTCAATTGTATAGAACAATCAGTGAAAGGAATACCCGATCATACACCTACTAATGTACATGTCAAAGATGAAAATGTCATAAGCGGGCAAGCATAAATTCATAACGGTATCAGACTGGCACTTTAATCTGGCGATTCATGGGTCTGCGCCATCCGACGAGAGGGCCAAGTACGATCTAAATGGACTTCCAAAGTCTCTGGGTTCGGAATTGAGGATGTCGATCTGCAGAATATACTTCATCTTTATAATTGATAATTATCCTTAAGCCATTGATTGGTGGTGGGGACTTTCTTCTGCATCCAAGCCATTGCCACCCTCCTTAAAGCAAGCGCAGGGGTCGTAGATGCAGACCGATACAGCAGCAGTGCCAGTTGGAGTGAAGGAGACGGCTGTATCTCCAGCCTGTCTCGGAATAGGTCCAACAAATCCGAGCATTATTTTGACAGTTTTGGACAGTCCCATGCCAACTTTATGAAAGAAGCATGCAAAAGGCCACGCCTGTCAACAAAGCCCAACGTATCCATTCTTTCAGGTGTAGAATAATATCTATGCTAAATATTTAAAACGTATTAGCTTATGTTTGTAGTTAAATGGTGTCTCCTTCACCAGTGCAAACCGTTGTGGCAATTTTTTATCAGAAATCCGTTGCCCAGGTCCTTCTCCTAATTCTGCCTGGCCTCCAGTGGCCACCAGGTTGCTTCACTAGTTTACTCTGTGAGCCATCACAGAAGAGGGACAGACATATCTAAATCAGTCTGGGCTTTTGTGTCAAAAGGGCAAGTACAGTCCAAAGTGCAAGGCAGTCCTACAAGCAGTCCCAGACAAATTTAATATGAATTGGCCTTCATTTGAAAGTTCCAGCATTAAACATCTTATTGCACCAGTTTGGGCATACCCTTGCTGGACCCACTGACACTATTCGGACAAGTGCCCTCAGTCGTGGTCTCCAAATCACACATATCAGTGAGTGAAAGTCAAGGACTCGTTGACTAACTCATTGCTTTATTGCGTGCCAGGAACTGTAAATTCCAAGGTCCAGGCTGCTGTGGACCACTGCCCAAGGAGGTGGAGGCTGGGTCCAGATGTCAGAAAATTCAGAGTGGGACAAGCCCGGATGAAGACCTGGCCAAGACGGGCCCATCAGAGACTGTAGGATACTGCGCCACCCTTCTTGGTCTCTCCAGTGGAGAAAGATCGTAGTTGAAAGGAAAGCTCCAATGTGGAAATAATAATTGGGGAACTGGACAGTGCGTAGGTTAAACCTGAGTGTCTGTGCTGGATCTCTACAAATCGAAACTCGGGCTATTTCCCCTTCCCATACAGAAAAGAAACCATGACATTCAGAGCCAGTGCAAATTTAAATCATGCGTCCCCTCCCTTAGGCCTGCTAAACAAGGGAAGAACAGATTGACCAATGAGGGAAATGATTGTAACGTGATCAAAGATTCGTTCAGTCACTGCCAAGCAGTGCTACACTGCTGGAATCTCTTATTTAAGGTTCCTTCAATTTGGTATGTGAAAGACTTAAAAATATTCCATCTGCTATTGTTAATCTTACAGACCTTGTTACTGGGCTAAGGGGTTCTAGAGGCTCCAGGGATTTTACAGAGCTGGCCTTCAATCCATGCTAACGGGGTTGGAGGGGATGGGGAGTTTAGTCTCATACTATGGACTCTGTTTTTCTTTTATAAATCTTTTTATTAAACAGACTCGACAGCACGTAAAGTGCCACAAAGGTTAATAAAGAGGGTACAGCAAATTCAATTATGCATATAAATACAACAGGATAGTGCATTGGAAATCACGGGGAGGGGGGTCATCACTGTCCAGGTCGCGGGGAGGAGTACAGATGTCACCACGGTATGCATTCCAGGGGGTCCATATCTTGGACCATTTCCGGGGGCAGCCCCGGGCCGTATACACAGTCATTTCTCTTAGCATACACCAATCAAGGTCTTTTTCCCAATCAGTATTCGTGGGTGCATGTAAGGCCCCCCAAAGCTGTGCTATGTTCCTCTTGGCGATCATATAGCTGAGTGTGACCCACTGTGTGGTGTGTGTGTTGAGGTCGGTCGGTTCCCAGATGTTAAGGAGGCACCTGGGCGCTTCTGGCTTAACTTCGACCTCCAATGTTTTGCTCATAACTGTGTGGATTTTACACCAGTATTCCTGGATTGGTTCACAATGCCAAATAATGTGCATGAATGTGCCCATCTGGGTGCACCCTCGTGTACAAGACCCATTTGTCAGCCCACCCATGTGCCCCAGTTGGGGACCTGTTATATAAATTCTGTGCAGGATCTTTAGTTGCACTAGGCAAAGCCGCGCCGGGATCTCGACAGTTTTGGGGGAGGAGATCGCCGTTTGCCAGCTTTCATCGTCTAATTGGATGCCATCTCCAGTCCATTTCTCCCGTAGTGACAGTAAGGGGTCATCCATATTGTTAATGAGTTTCCAATAGGTAAGGGAAATTGCCTTTTCGGGTAGGTGACCATCTAATAGTCTGTCCTCTGGTGGGGAGCTATCTGGTGGAGAGGAGTTACCGTGCAACGCTGTCTGTAGTGCGTGCCTGACTTGGAGGTATCGGAAATGCTCTGCATCCGTCAGGGAATATTGATTCTGGAGAGTCTCGAAAGGCTTCACGCCCTCTGTGTTCCATAGGTCCCTAATGTGGGAGATGCCAATCAGGTCCCACTTGTCGAAACCCTTGGAGTTTCCCAAGTCTCCTAGCTTTTGCGAGTCTCATAAGGGAGTGGCGAGGGTCAACCTATTGCTCCAGCCGAGTGATTTTGTTGCGGCGTGCCATATTTTAACTGTGTGGTTGGTAGGAACCAGTAAGTGGGTATCTGTCTGGTTTGGAGTATAATGCACGGGTGTAGGTCCCGTTCGGAAGGTGCCAACGGTCCATATTGAATCCCGGGTCGTCAGGGCGGCTGTAGGTGCAATAGTTTATTGCCGTAAGGTGCGCTACCCAGTAATATTTTTTAATGTTGCGTAGTCCGATACCACCATCATACCAGCTGAGCGTAAGATTTTGTAAGGCAATACGCAGCCTCCCACCCTAAAGAAGGTCCCGCTGGAGCCCTTCAATCTCCTTAAAGTACGAGTTTGGGACCGGATCGGCCGAGTTTTGTAGGGCATATAGGAAACGGGGTAGGTACATCATTTTAAAAACTATGGACTCTGTTGAACCTTCAGAATACACTGTCAGTCAGGTCAATGGGGGTTAAAGTCATAGACGCACACAGCAGTCAAATGCTGAGCCAACTAGAACTGTTGTTGTGAACTCAACTGGTGGCATGATGGAGGCTCAACCCAGCCATCCGTCTTTAATCCCTCGTTTGTGTAAGTCATGGCCGAATGTTATATTGAACTACCCTGTGTTGTAATTACCCCCTCAAACCACCCTTTATGTATCCGTATAGTACGATGTCCCAGTGCTTAGATCAAGCTAGAGGGAGGATTGTCCAGTCCTCAAGAACAAAATCTATTGTTGGTTTTTCCATCATGCTGGCCAGGGTTTGTGTGGATACAAGGATAACATCATGGCAGGAAGAGTAGTTTGAGTGGGTACCTGCATTACAGAGACTAGTGGAAATTGGTGGTTAAATGTAGAGATCCTCATGTTTTTGCTACACTCTTACACTGTTTCTATACCCCACAACCAAACTCGAGACAGATTAGGGCACTTTCACTTGGGGTACTTTTACAGAAGATTGTGCAGAAGTTAAGTGGAAAATTGTCATAATTTGAACATTACTGCAGTGGCAGGTCCACCAGTTTCAATTGTTCTTCTGAAAAATGTTTTCTCCTTTAGAATCCTTAGAAGAAGATAATTGACAACCAGAAAAGGAAAATGTGGGCCCAATTTATGGGGACAGATCTATCTTTCCCTTTAAGCCCTTTGAAAACTCTCTCTAAATATCCCATTATCTTCTCCCCTTGGAGCAGTTATTATTAACTATAACTATGCTATGGCTAAATCTATTAATCACTTTCGCTGTGTCTCATGGAATGTTGCAAGCATTGGTCCCAAGCTGGCCAACCCTGATTGGCTACCTTTACGTAATTTTTACTGCTTTTTTTCTCCAGAAATGTGAGTCTTTTTTCATTGATTCCTATTGCACTTTTTGTACACCAGGGGCTGTATTACAGATAGCGCCCCGGGGCCGCAACGGGCATGTGCACCCGCATTTGTGTCCCTGAGGCACTTGGTATTAAAGAAGGGTCTGCAGATGCTTGTTTGTCCCCTTCTGTAATACTAATAGTGCTGGTGCACATGTAGCATCAACGCTATCACGAGAGGGCGTTCTTCATTTGCATAGGGGTGTGGCCTAATTCAAAATAGGGAATATCTCTGCTTCTGCACCTATGCTGTTGCATAGACACGGGTGCAGATGCAAAAGGGTCCTAGGTACCGCACTCTCAGTGCGCCCACAAAAATCTATTCTGTCAGATGTGCAATAAGGGTTTAGGCACAATTGAACAGCTCCTTAATTTGTACTTTCGGATGTTGAAATACTAAATTGTTAAGAACGGAGCTTTGCACTTGGCTTTTATGAATCCGTTATGTGCACTTGATTGTGTTAATCAAATGAAACTCTGGGGTAAAAGGGTGGCTCTGAGCGCTGATTCTGCCATTGTTAATTTTATGATACAGTTACGGCCTCTATACATTACGATGCTGAGGGTGAATGCACAGAATCATTCGGCAGGCCTGTGTCCTCGCCCCTTTTCTCTTCACTTGTATATCAATGAACGGTTTTTTAAGGGAAGGGAAGGGGTCAGGACATGCCCCAGTTAGGGTTACATCCACTGCCTGGACTCCTCTATGCGTTAGATGTTGTGTTAATGGCCCACACCTTAAATGGGCTCCCATTAACAGTTCTTTTGCTCAATGAATGGAGGAGGTAGGCTTCTAGATAAATCTTGCAAACTCCTATGTGATGGTCTGCAGCCTGAGGGCAGTGATAACCTAGACACACCTTGTATGTGCAACCTCTATATTGAAGGCTAACACGTTTTAATATTTAGGAGTACCCTTCGGTTCATCTCTAAGATGGGGCCACTCCTGTAACACAAGAGGTCCACAGTTGGAACTGGCAATTGAAGCGCCCGTTAGGTTCTCCAGTAAGCAGGGCAAAACCCCTAAAAGAGATTTTGACCGTTTACAAAAGTAAATGTATTTTCATTGCAATTTATGAGGCAGAGTTTTTGACTTTTTGTTTACAACAGATTGAGAATGACTTCTTATCTAGGCTTCTCACTGTCCTTAGAAGCACCTTGAATTTAATGTGTGACACTCAATTAGGGATGATCTACTTGGAGGACTAATTTAAGTTATGGCCACTTCCCCTTTGGCACTAAATATGGTCTACAGTGGAAACCAAACGGAACCGCAAGATCATAGGGGACTGTCTAGCTCTGCAGCACGCCTATCGTATCCTTTGGTTTAAATATTGAAAAGAAGGTTTTTGAATTGATTGGGAAATGTTTTTAAACCCAATCAAGGGAACCTTTGTTCTAAAAACCTGCTGAAAAGCTTAACGAAATCTATGGTGTGTACTTACACAATCTTGCCCGCCAGTATAATTGAGCCATAACTTGATACTGTATCAAATATCGATCACTGATTCCTTCTTAATGCGTTTAGCTTCAGCATAGGGCATGTTCTGTTGACCTTCCCGGAGTAGGGGCTGTGGCACAAGCTGTTACCTCCTTGACCCTGTAATAACCATTCTGCACAAAGCACCAAGAACCTTATTTTATTTAGCAGTTTCTATAAGGAACCTACTAGACTGATCCTACTTCCATTGTTGCGTGCTGGCAAATTTAGATTTTATAGACCCGCTTTCTTATTTTTACAAATACTTGCTACAAATTTGGTCTGTATTTCTGTAGTCAGGTATATTCAACAACGTGTTAGAATTAGAGACGTGATGACATGTATGTAGGGAGACTATCAAATCAATATGTAAGAACGTGTTAGCCTATATGATTACACTTTTACGTTGGGTTGCTTTTATCTTCTTTATTTTATAACTCAATGTTTTTATTGTATACTTGCTTGATTCCTCATGGGTTTTATGTGGCTTTTTAAAAAATCTTTTATGACATTTTATTGCTGAATAAAGATTGATTGAACTGAACTGAACAACCCATTGTACTTCAAGACAAGTGTTTGTGGTTCACTACAATCTAGACCAAATGTCTCAAAGCCCTGTCATCTGATCACCTTTAAATTTGGACTCTGTCCATTGAGTAGCAAGCATCTTCTGTCACATGACCTTTGAGCTTTTAGGCATGTCCACGTTCAGGGGTCTGGTTCCACTGTGAGCTTTAGTCTTCCACAGCAGACCATTGATTCTTCTGTTCACAGGAGCCAAATAACGAGGCTCTCTTGGAACAAGTCTTATGGACAGAGGTGAAAATCGCTTTGAGGACAGTTCTCCTCGTATTCCCTCCAGTGGATGTTCTACTGACCCCTCTCTTCTCCAGGCTTGAACACAGTGTCTGTGGACAGAGAACAAGTCTTTAAAATAATGTCCTCTATGGGGTGATGGCTGCAGTATTTGGATCCTGGGCCAGGTCGACACCCAGCAAATCCTCTTATGTTGGGTTATTCCTGAAAAATAGAGACTCTGGGGAGTCCAGGGTTGTGTGGCTAACACCACGTTTTCTTACCCAGATTTCCCTGCAACTACCAAAGTGTGTGTGTTTTCTTATATTTATATGACATAAAACTCTGAAATTGTAGCCAGCAGCACATCTCTCGACAACCTGCATTCCCACACTTCTCGCAATGAAAATAGTAACCCATGTTTGTCAGTGGGCCTATCAGACCTGACAGGAAAAGATTAAAACTGTGACTGCATGAGGTCAGTATAGAGGTCAGTGTGGCCTTCAGCGGTCACAGGTTTTGTTTGTTCTTTTCACTTGCAACAGGGCTATCAGAAAGGCACAAGATTTAATCAATTGCATGGCCAGCGAAGTGAGTTGGCCTGATTATGGCCTGCTTCAGGGCGAAGGCTTCCGGGATCCGGGTCAACATCTTGCATTGGCATAACAGCAAATCACCAGCCTATTCATGAAATTCTCCTAAATGTATTAGTCCATCAAATTTGGCAGGACAGTTCAACATAAAATCCTCTAATCATTTAAAATAAGTCTCCAACATTTCTCTAATGTAGATACAGACGAATAAAACCTATAGTAATCAAGTTACTTCATTGTAGCCAAAAAAATAAGCTGTGGGCTATCATAAAATTTGAGTAAAAATCTCCAGAAACAATTAGTATAGTGCCACCACCTTTCCTACCGTCTCTCTCTCCTGTTTAAGTTATTTGTATCGAGGTGGAGCCAGGCCTTCACCACGGGAGATATAATTATCAAGCCACCTGGATTTCATGATGGCTAAAATTTGAATTGCAACAACACACCCTAAGTGGGATGGGTATGTCCAGTGTGGGTCCCATGCACGCTGTGTCACTGGAACAAAGCTATACCTGGTATTTCTAACTAGGGTGAAACGGTCCTGGGTTGCTTGTTTTCTAGTTCAAGGAGGGCCTGGCAGTTCGGACTGGCTGTTCCCATTGGAGCAGGGTCAAGACTGATTTGCAAATGGCTGGGTCGAACCTGTTGTGGCATGGTATGCAAAATAACCATGGAAGTGGGAGCGGCCCCAAGCGATTACCTGTGGCTGAGATCATTTCAAGCATTCCATCTATCAATTTCTTGTATAGTTTAAGCTAAAATTTGAAGGCCATTGGTCGAGTTTAGAGTTTGGCAGATGGATACTCTGTCATAAATGTTACTGATATCCTGGCTGCCTTATTACAAGTGCACAAGGATAGAATACATTTGTAATAAAACGTATAGGATGTCCATCAGGTTTGTGAAGGCGTACATGTCCGTCAAACTCTAAATCGGGCCCTAAGTCTACAACTAGGTCTGTGTTTTCCTGCAGAATGCACATTTAGCGATGCAACAGAAATATGGACTTGGTCTGTGTGTCACCCTTTCCCTGAATTATTGATTCATCCCTTTTTTTTGCTAGAGAATGGTGCAACGTTCTGTGAGTAGTCAGGTGAACCCTCACTATTGCATCCCCGTGGTAGCCTGGAGAGGTCAAGAGGATTTGTCTTCCTTTTGCTTTTAGTGCAATCACTATGCTTGTGTTTTCTCTTTGTGGTGGAAGTAGGCTCCTGACCAACCAAAACTCATCTCCTTCCACTGCATCATAAAATGTTAGTGGTTGTGAAAGGACATCTTTGGGACCCACTCTTCAGAAATATGAGCATAATTACATTTGAAATGGAGGTACAAATCCTATGGCAGACTTTTATCAATTACCTAAAAAGCATTGACAGAAGGTTATAGCCAAACTAAGCACAACACTAGCAAGGCGGCCACTTGTGCTTTTTAAAAAAGTATCTCCTAAAAGAATCATTTGCTGTTGCTTCAAATTGTCCCACACACCATACATCCAATTTTGTGCAGTTTGCTAAACAGCTAAATTGCTGTATAAAAATTGTCTATATGAACGTTATACCTTTGCGAAGTAGAGAATAAGAAAGATCCCACAAAGTCTTCTCTCTAGTTACTAATAAGTAAATACAACCAGCTACATATATGCTGGAGTCTCTACCCGTATACACTCTTTAATCTGTATGTGTAACCAGTGGAACTCTCGCGCAAGATATAAATCTTGATGCCAAATCGTGTTCTCTTTCTAGGTATGTACTGCCTGAGAGCAGCCACCCTTTGTACAAAATTATTTCCTTCAAACTTTGCTAAGAAATGGTCCACCACAGTCTGTCATAGTACGGATGATGGTGCCAATGTGCAGATTTGATATTGCAATGCAGCTCACACTGTTTATGCTTATGACAGGCAGATTGTTGCCAAAATTTAAGTAGAAACCAGTAAAACTATACTGATTAATTGGGCAATATAAATAATACTGCAGCTTGCAATACGCATAAAATAGGCAATTTCAGCATCAATAAGCGTAATTAACATTTCAGTCTTGCTCTGTAGACTGACAAAGAAAAACAAGATTACAATATTGTACCGTTGTCCTGGCGCATTTAGGAAAAATTATAGCATAGGAAATCATTCACATGTGACTGGTGGAGTGGGAACAATTACGTTTCTGTGTCTTTTAGAACAGAAACTGAAATGTTACATATACAGCAATAGAAAAAAAAACTATTGTGCAAAACAGTATAGATCAGTCAAAGCTCTCAAGATGTCTAATGTCAAATGTCTATTGTTCATGGTTCACGCATTTCATTCTTGTACTTGGTTTCCTTCACAAATTATCAAGGAGCAGTGACAGAATGCCAATACAAAACCCAGAACTGAAGTAGTCAACCTATCTGGTAAAGACCAGCTTCAAGTCTAAAATGTGTAAAGGGATGTGGGTACTGGCTGTCTTACTGTCATGCCCAAGCAGGAAATAGTTTGGGAGGTGGACCACCACTAAAAAGAGGAGGCCAGTGCTACATATCCTTCTACCCTATATCTTTCCCTAGGGTGACTATGCACCATGGAGAGACGGCCACTATTCAAGGTCAATGAAAGATGCAAAGATAGTTAGTAGCCCGTCCGACAGGAGAGAGGAAGCGTCAGAAAGGGGAACCTCTGTACCCCTGAAAAGGATTCATTCTTGCTTTTGGATTGTGATTCCAAAGTACATATCTTTTCAGGGGTGGCACATATAGGCTCCTAAAAGGATGACTGTTCAGGGAAATTTGCTGCATTCCCATAGTTTATTTTTATTGGTAAAGAGAGATCACAAAGGGTTTCCATGCACGGAATGCTAGGACATAATCTCCACATCTTTAATTTTATAGATCAATTACTGAGGACATACTGTTCACGTCGTCCAAGCTAGAGGGGCAAAAATACATTTATACTTGGGCCCGGATTATGAATGGGGGGTAAAACACTTTATGGATGCACCTTCTCATTGGTGCTCACAAGGGGATTACAATTCAGGCACAAATTTCATCCAGCAAAGGAGTTTGCACTTACAGTTTGCAGTAGGAAACACCTGAAGAAAATTGCAGGAGCAAAATGCCATTTTGCACACCCAGTAATGGGTACATTCATGTGCAAACATTGTGAGATTATCCTTATTCCTGGATGTGAAAAACGTAATCTACTGCAGATTACGCGCCCCCTAATTTTTGCAGCCAGCACTTTTGTGAATGTTTGGTTTGAAAGTGGCATCTGATTTTTATTTTTATGGTATAACAATATTTAAGTCCTTTGAAGGTGAACATTTTAACAGAATAACTGGGACCGGCATTGCCACAGTTTATCAGCAGAAATCCAGTTGGAAGGACCAGCAGTTCTTCTCCCGCCATCTTCCATGCCCGGAAGGCAGTCCCATGTGCTTGGGGTGCATGGAAAAAATAGCGATTGAGAGGGGCCTTGAGATGGGAGAGGAGCGTGGCCTTTCTGCGAGCCCCAAGCAGGAATTCATATGGAAGTAGCACAACTGGAAATCAGTCTGTCTTTCCCTGACATCTAGTGGACCATTTCCTTTCCATGGCAGAACCGATTTGGAGTGCCGAAGCTCAGTTATCGTCCAGGCAAGGAGAAAGGGGGCCAGTTGGGGTTGGAAGAGGCAAGATAGCCCCCATCACCACCCCCAAGGAAGGGAAAGACCTTCAACAAAATGGCCTGCAGTTTGCATTCCTGCTCAGGTATCAAAGCCCTTGGATAGCAACGCTATGCCTCCAGACATGGACCGCAAACAATGGTGGAGGCCATTGCGCCCCAATGTCTAGTGATACGCTTCCCTTCCATGGATGAGCTGCGGACGAGAGTCCAGTGTGGTCTTGGTCAGCAGAGTTTTGACTCTGACAACCAGGACCCCATTGGATTCTAGATTCCAGAGACCGTATTGAATATCCACGTCTTCCACAAGATTTGGTTTATAAGAAACAAGCCACAAAACAATACCAATTAAAACTTTGACATGTTTGCCTTCCTTGCCGCCTTGAGAAAGCCCCGGGTCCGTGCGCCAGGAAGGGGCAAAACACGTGTTGGCTGTTAGCTTCTTATGAGATCTGGTTCAATGTTTGAACCAGTCCATTTGTCTAATAACAAAAATAGCTCTTTCCAAACACTATTTAGATCTATGAATTTTCACATAAAATAAGATCAAGATAAGTAACTCTATTTTGACCTCTAATTCTCTGTGATATGTACATTCAAGTGGGAAAGGGTTATCTTCCAATTTTGAGGTCAATCACGCATTTTGGACATTCCACCCAATACTAAGGGATTTGCGACTTATGAGGCAAACCCCTTCTCTTTAAAACTGGCAGTCACCCAGGTGTCTATTGAAGTAAATCTCTGATCAGTGGTGGAAAAGGATAGTTCCTTAGTTGCTGCCCAGCAAAAAGTTGATGAACACCTACAAGCAAGTATTTGTGGCATTCACGTTTTACAAGTCTTTTCCCATCCTCAGGAGTAAGTCCTTTTTCAGGGTAAAAAATAAATGTGCACATCACATCTCCTTTGGGGGGATTCGTGGACTGGGCTTCCTACATGAAGAAAATATTTTCAAGCGGAGAAATATTGTAAAAAATAAACAAACCCTGACTTGATGCTTAATACAGTGCATTGGTGATGCGTCTGTGGTGAAGTAAACAAGTCCCATCATACTAGGACAGAAGGCACTATGAGGTGAAGGATACAGTTGGGGCAGAGAGCCAGGTTGACCTTCAGAACCTTGCCAGAATAGATAGTTAGTGAAGGGGCCTCCAAAGCAGTATTAAAAAGCGGTAAAACAAAATCTTTACAGAAATATAACTTTTATTGACATCATTGCAATGTTCAACTCTCCATGCACGGACAAGGACCCCAGAGCTCGAAATTCTCAGAATCAATAGCACTATGTTTCAGCTGGCCCACCAGTGTGTTCTAGATGTTTAGCTCTGACTGTTGTTGAAATTTGAGGATGGCTTATATACGGTGCTTAAATCTCAGTTCTCACTTTTAGGATCCCTAAAACGTAAAGCCTTAAAGTCTAGGCCTTAGTGGGTGCCCTGCCTGCCCACCACGTCTGCAGAAGCCTCCTCTTCCCGGCCAAAGGCCTGCCCTCTTTAGATACCTGCCTGGCACTGATCTCTAAAACCACTGATATGTCACTTGCAGTAATGGATGTGAATATGCTAAGTGGACACCAGGATTGCTGCACTTGCTCTGTAGAGTTTTCCAGAAACAAACACAGGGATTTGTTGCTGAAAACCAAAAACTAAATCCCTGGATAAGCAAAATCTCCCTGTGCAATGGGGACAGGAATTCAGTCGCAAAGCATTAATACATACAACTGCGTAGGTATTTGGAAAGCACGTCCTAAAGAGGCTCGTTCCAAATACAGAATTGATATTGGGCCACACAGCCACATTATGATTCGGTAACTTGTTAACTTGCAATTTGTGGTTTGTACAGAAGAAAAGGCATTGGGCCTTTTGCAACCGCTGAAAGGCTTTGTGCATCAGGCCCTAAAACAATTGGCCCCAAACCCTTCATTACCGTGCAAATCTACTAATAAAATCTGAAATGTCAACATTATTGGATAGACATTTGGAAAATGTGAGCCTTAGATTGAAATACCTTTCAAACATTGAACAGGTTTGGGCCAGCGAGTGTAGAGGTGTATGTAGAAATGTATAGATAAAGCATATACAAAAATAATTATTGATATCCTAAAAAGGATGCAAAAATATCAAAAGGGTCAGAATTTAAAATGGCATAGGTCCTCAAAAAGGCCTAAAATGTGGAGGTGTTCAAACAGTTGTTAGTATGTTTGCTCCAATGCTATAGTGGCCTTTGAGCCTGAATGACATGTTCCTTCCAGAGGTCTACAGCACACATCACCTGTGCCCCGTGTCTCCTGTATCCCATATTTTCTGTCCCTGATGTCTCATATAGCCCCGATCCCCTGTAACCCTTGTCTCATATAACCCACACAGTCAGTAATCTACCATGCCAGTGCCCCATCTCTTCTGTAACACACATTCCTTATAACCTGTATCCCCTGTACCCCATATATTTTATACCAAATATTGCCCATTTCTGCTGTACCATGTATCTCCTCTGTCTTTGGCCCACATGACCTGTAACGTATATTTCCTATACCCCATGTCTCATTTACTCGCGTCTTTTACCCTAAAACTTATGTAACCACATTTTTTTTTTAGCCCACAAATCCAGAAATAGACATCGTATTAACCCATGTTTGAAGTAACCCATATTTCTTGTAACTCAGATTGCTGGTAATCCTTAGCACCACCAACTCAGATCGCCTACAGCCCACATACCATCAGTCTCATGTCTCCGTTATCTCTGTGTTAATAACTGTCTGCACCTATTGACTGGACAAAGTCCTGTTTCTATCCACTGGGTCTGGAGGCACTCGGGCAGAGTGCAAGGGGCAGCGAGACGTTGAGATGGGAGAGTACCACTTTTAGATACCTAAGGTTGCAACTCTTCTGCTCTGAAGCATACCTGTTAGATGCTAGTTTAGGACTTCCTTTTAGGGCTCCGAGATCGCAAAGAGCCTCTTGGACTTCCCTGACACTCACCATTGCAGCGAGGATCACCCTAACCAAAATGGTGATGCCTTCTATATCATTTTGCCAATCTGCCACTGGTTTGACCCAGAGGCACCCTGTTAAATTCCCACTTTTGGAATATAGGCAGATGTAGATTCGCACTGGGGAATCTGAAACGTCCGGTGGCCTTGGGGACCTGGGAGTTCCAGAAGTTGAGCTGTGTAACACGCAGCTAAGTCCCAGTGGATTACTAGGTGACTGGGAAGGCAAAACTTACATTAACTCAGTAAAGAGCTGCAAGCAAACAATGGATTTTTATTGCAGGGACAGCTGCTTCCTACTGTTCAATCCCTGGGCTTTTTGGCGCGACGGGAAGGAGTGGCCCTCCATTGTCACGGTGGGCACTGCAGATAACGCAGGACAGGGTACTTTATGCACCCGAAGTCCAGCTGAGCAGTATAGTGACACATATGAGGCTTCATAGTAGCCGAGAACAGAGGTTGTGGGGACACATGAGGTTAGACGCAGTGGGAGACCAGATTAAAAAACAGGAGCACCAACACCACTTGACTCTTTAAAGGAGGGTTCGGACTACCCCCGGTTCAGTTCTTGAGGCATAGAGCCTTGACTGTGGGTATGCACTCATTGTAGGGGATTTCAGAGACTGAGCCATCAATACCTACAGGCCATCTTTACCATGGGCTGTGGAAGGAGAACATTACCTGGCTATACAGTGCCCCCTTGGGTACTGGAGGAGCTCCCCTGGACAAGTTAAAGGACAAGTGGGAACTTGATCTTGGCAGACTGTTCCTAGAAAAGGAATTGGACAAAGTATTAGAATACCCCCAGAAGGTATCCTGAAATACAAGACTTCAATTTATCCAATATAACCAACTGCACAGGGCATAATTGACTCCAAAAACACTTGGTAAAGTGTACCGCGCAGCATAGTCCACCAGTCCTGCTGCCATGCTGAACAGATGGACTTTGTCCACATTGTAGGAGATTGCCCCATAGTAGGGTTGGAAGAAAATATATTGAGAAAATTGTTGGAAGGTGTCATTACACCACCAGGGAGAACTGTGTATTCAGCTTGGCCACTCGCTCCAGAGTAGGCAAGGCTAAAACTAGGTTTTCTGATCTTCTAATATTGGCGAAACGCACTATTGCGATGAATTTAAAGGCCTGCTCAGGCAATGATTGTGACTGCACACTGTAACACTTGTCATCTGAATAGGCATGATGGAAGTCATTCAGAACCAAATCGCTGGTTTTTGGGCATAAGTCAACATGCCTGTTAAGTATGGAATCACTTGATGCATAACTAATGAGAGACGATTGATTGTGATTGCGCATTTCGACTCTTTATCCTCCACAGTCGTCAATGCATAAATGTAACCCAATGAGGCATGCACAATAATGATCGTGCTGAGATGGCGGCGAGGCAAGTGATCACCAAGAGATAAAACGATTGAACTTACATGACATGATTGTCATAATGAATTATTATATTAATAACGAATCTTTGTTGCACACAAGGTCCAACCGATAAGAGGACGTCGAGGCTGACACCACAAACGTTTTATTTGAGAACTACGTTTTAGGGCTGTCTATAGGAAGTTTGGCATATTCATTGCAATACCAGTTTACAATCATTCATGACTTTCTCACTTATTAAAGTGTGTGGCTACAGAGGGTGCCCCTCCTCCTGGCCATGATGAATGTCTAGGTCATAGCTAAGGTAAGTCGTAGCATAGATTATACCTGGGTACTGCACTTTCCTGCTCACCCTTTCATGTTTGCAGTGTTCTCACTCTGTTTCGCTTTGGGATCACTGCGACTGCATTTGTACTTACCTTGGCGGTGCAATAAAAGGCACCATCCGTATAACGACCGTTTTGTTTCTGGTATTCTACATTATGAGAAAAACAACCTTAGAGCCCTTACGTTTGACCTTTTTAATTAGGACATTGTCTGGATGAATATTTGTACAAATCAGATAGAGGTAACACTTAGCCCTCAAGAAGTCCATCAGCCCTGAGAGGCATAACATAGGCCGAATCATGGCACAGCGGGGATGCTAGACAATTGTGTTTACAGAGCCTCCTGATGGGTATTCTTTAACCTTACTCAGGCTTCCACAAATAACATTATTTTGTTTATCTCTCAGGTAATTGTAGATATCTGGATCCCTTTGATTAGCCAGGGTGGCTTTTGAGCCCATATTCCCCCATTCCCCCCAGCCCGGCAGTACCATCTAGCCAGGATGGGGTTTGTTAGACCTGTCAGCCCTAGGGTGGTCTACCCCGGTTTTTTTTTACCCTTGTTGCCTCATTTTTTCCGACATCTTTTTGTTGGCCCTAGGTCTCTGGGCGCCTTAGCACTGCTAACCAGTGCTGAGGTGCAGGTGCTCTCTCCTAACAACATGGCTGCCACAGGCCCCTGCTACTGCGGAGTGGCCATTGCACGCACATACTAGTAGTCAGGAGCAGGCTGGGACAGTGGGATACAGTATCTTTTTCCCTCCCGCCTTTTTGTCCCATAGACTATTATGGGGAAGCTCCTGGAACCTTCCAGCCCTGGGAGGGATTTCGCTTTGCCGCCTTTGCAGGAGGGTCACCTGACCTGGGGGTATAAGAGGAAAGGAGGGAAACCCAACTAGTCAGTTGGGGCACCACTGGACCTGGGGGAACCTCTGCCGGAGCGTAGGCGGTTGGGCCTAGGGGAGACACCTACACTACTGGGGACTGACTGAGTCTAGGCCCTGCTGTACCCAAGTTAGATGAGGGACTCTACCTGCCTACTGATCTTGCCTGGTGAGGGGGCAATCCGGGGGACCATCTCCAGTGTGCTGCAGGGACCCACCCTGCCTCTGACGCCTGCCAACTCCACCCCCTTCTCACCCTTCTAAGCCTGCCAGGGAGGCCTGCCATCATCTTCTATCCCCTCCTAAGAGAAGTGCCGCCCTGGAGTCGTGGACTATCTGTTAAGAGCCCTACAGGAGCCACAGGTAAAGCGTTGTGCCCACCTAGCACTGCCCAGCTGGGACTGTGCTCCACAGAGGATTAATCTACCCCGACTGTTCCTAAGCGCTGTGGAGCTTCTGAGCACTACTGGCCCTAGCATCACTGAACTGCTGCCGTGCTTCTCTTCCCCCTGCCGTGTCTCCCAAGCGCTAAGGCCCAAGCGCGGCAAGCCATCACCTCCGCAGCCCAGGATTTCGCTGAGCCACCGCTGTGCCCATTACGGTTGTGCCTCCCCAGCGCTAATCCTGCCTGCCCCCCAAACTGCTGCTGCAACCCGGTACCTGCGACCCCTCCTCCGCTGAGGCCCGGGAGTGTTTGCCTGCCGAGGATCACCGCCGCGGCCCGGGTGCCGGGAAGAGGGGGAGCGCCGCCGGTGGTGCCGGCGAGCGCGCTGTAGGCCCAAAGATCCCCGCTGCGGCCCCCGTAGCCTAGAGAGGGCCGCCGCGGCATTGGGAAGGCCCGCACAGGGCCGGTGAAGCCAACCTGTTCTGTGTCATGTGATGGGAGCACCAGCCGCGTCACCAGCCACGCCCCCGCCACCGCCGAGCAGCCATTGGATGAGGCTGCTGCGTCCCCAGCGAGCCGCGCTGGGATTGGCCGCTGCGGGCACGCCCCACCAGGCCGGTGCTCGGCTCGGTCCGAAGAGAGGAAGACGCCGGGGAGCCGGGACCGGCTCGGACACCCCCTGCCTCGTCCCCATCGTGAGTCTGGGCCGCGGGGATCCCGCTTTGCCTGCGCGGGCTCCCGCCTGACTCAGAACTCCCGTCTGCGAGCGGAGGCCCCGGCATCAGGTAATTCCCCAGAGAAGGAGGGCGTAGGGTCGGCGGGAAGTAGCGCGGGCTGCCCAGGAGTCGCCCCTGTTTAGCGAGATCGCCCCACCACCGTCCCTCCTCCTAGAGATTGGCCCTGGGCCCCCAGAACCCCCCAATTAACTGCTTGTTGCCCGGGGCCTGAAGACCCCACAAAGGAGGAACACACTGTGGGACTGAGCCCTAGTAGGCTAGCGGTAGGAAAGGAGTGATGGGTACCATAGAACTGCACCGGTTGCCTGCCAGGAGTGAATTAATTGCTGTATAACCCTGCACTGTTTACCCCACAGGAGTGAATTAATTGCTGTATAACCCTGCCCTGTTTACCCCACAGGAGTGAATTAATTGCTGTATAAACATGCACTGTTTGCCCCCAGGCAGGAATTCATTGTTGTAGGGGCATGCACCACTTTGATCAACGGAATGAATTGCCTGATGCACTGATTCTGACAATTGACTAACCGGAAGGTCGTTCTGTGATTATCCTAATGAGTTACTGTTGTTCTGAAGCGCCCTGATTGATTAATGCCAAGAATGAATTGTTCTGCTACCCTGCCTTGCTGAAAGTAATTGAATGTACTGATTATGGTCGTTGCCTTGAAATTAATTGCGTTCCCCCCCCAAAAGGAATTTACATTCTGAGACTTACAATAGATAAAGAATTTTGTGTTTTACAAAACCTCTGTGGTGGCGTCCTTCATTGTGTGCGCGTGGCTGAATCTGTGCTTTACACATTGCCTTCGGATGCCTTCCTACCTCGCGCCAAGCTACCGTGTCGGAATTGGTGACCCCAGTTCTAACAGGGTAAGGTTACATATGATGAAGCATGCCACAACAGAGTGGGCGAGGTTTCCGTATCCTCTATCTTTGGATCCTCTGAGACCGCAAGAGTCTCTGTAGGGCACGATCGCCGCATCTGCTGTGATACAGGCCTTTCTGTAAACCCGTTGTGCGATGCTGTATGACTATTGAGCAGGTGGCGATACATAGAGATAAAGCCAGAGGGTCCAAGGAAATTCCCAATAACTGGAGCTTGGGATGAGTAAACAGTTGCATTCTCCAAACTGATCAAAAATTATGATTTAACTCATTAGAGCGGCAGCCCTTGCACCCATAATACTAGTGGTACTAGTGACCAAGTACAGCCCAAGAATTTCTGGGTAGCACACGTATGATGCTAGGCTCACACAGAACTAGTCAGTCTTATCTCACATACACACAGCTTACATCATCCTCCTCGCACAGGTGTCCACAATGGAGGACTCTTGAAGCCAGATGAATATTCTCGCTGTTATGGGTAGTTGCAAAAGCACAGTCGATGCAATGTGAAGCTTAATGACCTGTATAAAGGGGGCTTAGGTCGGTGTAATGGGCAATGTTTAACACTGTTATATCTGAAATGCCAGTTGAAATGTGTTTGAAAACCTTTCTGCATCTGTTTACCATGGTGTTTTGTTCCTAAAGGTGGAAGCTATTGAATACTACACTGCTAAGAAGGACGAACTGCAGCAGGGGTTTCTGAAAGAGATGGAGACCGTGCACAATAGACTCCTGGGAATGGCTTTTGTAACCTTTGCTGAGAAATCTACGTCCACCGTGTGAGTTCATAAATCTTTATGATACTGGGTGGTGTTGTGTTGGGCTCTGGTGTGTAGTGAATAAACTGAAACATTGACTATAATATCGCTGTCTTTGGCTTTGGGAGAAGTGGAGTGGTTTCACGATGCATGGATCAAGTCTAGAAATGTTTTAAGTGCTCCATATGTGATGGTTTGGTTGCACGCTCTACGTTTCAGCCCTGATATGTGTATATGTGTAATAGAGAGGCAGCACTTATGTTATTGGTTTATTCCTGTGCTCCTGTGAACTGCTATTTTTAAGGAAATGGTTCTCATTTTGAAGGTTCCTGTGTTGAATAGCCGTGCAGACTTCATTCCCACAGATAAGTTGAAAACTGCAGTTTACATTCTAGTCATTTATGAACTAGACATTGGCGTCCCTTAGAACATTGCTCCCCAAAAGACCCCCACTCCACAGCCAGGTTAGAGATCTCATCGAAACATAAGACGACATGACTCCAATATTACACAAACGGTGTTGGCTACCATTGAAAGCAAGAATAATTTTCAAACGTTGCTGCCTCGCCTACAATGCAATCCATATGAACTGTCCGGCCTACTGGTCCTGGTCCACCCCACTACCCGCATCTGGAAGCCGAAGAAACGCACAGAGCAGGAGCAGCCTGGAAATCAAAGTCTTGAAGTTCAAAACCTCCTTCACGCAGAAGAGCAGATTCTCAGGGGCAGAACCCTCAGCCTGGAATTTACTAACAGCCACCATCTAAACCTCAACCCACCCTCCCCTCACTCAGGAAACACTTAAAACCACTTATTTTATGTCTGCCGTATCAAATTATACCAGCTCCTTTCCTCCTTGGATAGTTCGGCCTCATTTCCCATGCTTAACCCTTCCTCATGCCACCCTCTACTCCATTGATGAGGCACTTAATGCCCCAAACTCACAAACCAAAGGCTAGATGCGCTAAGGGCTACATTTCTAACCTTTGACCTATAACTGCATACAAGATGGTCTCCCTCCCCCAGGCGAAAGCACCGCTGGTGATGTATTTTCATCTGACTTCACTCTGGACAACTCTGGTTTATTTACATTATCAAGTCCTGACCTTCCAGACCTGTATTTGAGCTTCTTCTTTCTGAAATTCCTCATGAGTCTGAATCTGCCTAAGGGTCATGGGGTAGTCTCCACATCTCCTTTTCATTGCTTACTTTGAAGGCCTGGTACCTCGAAGCACTATCTTTCAGACACCTGAACAGGCCCTCGTCCCTTCTTGGTGGCCGTAAAAATTCTACAGTGCAGTCTCTGTAAACATTGCACTTTCCTCCAGCCCAGGAGCTTCTGAACCATCCTTCACCCAGGGCGTAGACATTGATGCAGAAGCTTGTACCAAGCAGCCTTCCTATGGGATTGTGTTCACTTTAACATATTCATTCCCATCCTATTGAAGGTGCTGGGGTCTCAATAGAATTCATTAACATTCCATTATACCATCCGGGACCTTCCCAAACATATCTATTTTCAGAGTTGCGCAAGGAAACACTCTGCCATTATAAACTCCCGGCTACCACCTCTGACTCACTTGTGATCGTAGTATCCTATGACACTGGATGACAGAGCTGAAGACTTCAGTGGAGAGTCATGCTTGGGGTTGGCCAAGGAGAATGTATGGTGCTGCATTAGATGTAAACGTGTTGCAGTAATAAGCTTAAAACCCTTCAGCCACCTGAGTCACAGACTCCTCTCTTCTACTTGTTAACGAAAGGTAATCTGCTTTGAAAGCTAGGCCTGGCAAGGAAGCCCTCACAATCATTAGTAAACTTTTTTTTTATTTTCCCTAATATCATCCTTCCCTTCCGCTGTGCTTTCATTTTGGGTCTGAAGAGCTATGGAGTGAGCTGGATGTAGAAGCTGGAAGTTATTTTTACTTCTGAATGAATTAAATGCCCCAATTCCTGCGCACTTTCCTTTGGGTACCAACCTAAACTCCATTCCTCTTGTTTTAAGCTGGCTAGCTGGTGTCTAGGAGGTCAGTGCAGATGTGCAGATGCTGCAGGTGTATGGTTGTTGCGATCTAGTACTCGATGCAATGGTGCATCAGTGTGTTCTGTCCTTACACATTCTGTTACTGAACACCAGTGGGAATGAAGAACAACAGGTGAGTAAATCCTCCTTTTCTAAAAGAAATATTGTGAATATATGATGATTCTTATGTGAAAAAATATATTCCGGTTGTACAAAGTGCTACGAGTCATTGTTTCTTTACCCAACTCATTTGGTGATTTTATTTTATGTAAATGTTTAAATGCCATTTTGATGCTCTGTAGAGTACATTAAGTGCCTTTGTGCAACAAAGCTACTCGGTGTATGCCAGTCCACTTCCCTCCCCCCCTCCTTCCTTCCATGAATGATTGTTGTGTTTCTCTCCTTTCTCTCCTTTGCAGGATTTTGAGTGACTTCAATGCCTTGCAGTGCCAGGGATGCACGTGTAGAGCACTCAAGCAATCGACACACAGCAAAGAGCTCTGCACTGCCCGCTGGTCTGTGGCCTACGCAAGCTATCCAGAAGATATATACTGGTGAGTACTGCAGCCCTCCCCTCTTCAGCAGAGGGAAATAGGCATTCCTGGGCCTTGATCTTGGTAACTTAAGACCTATATGCCAGCAGAAAGAAGACATTGCCCTGCTGTGTTGGGCAGACTCCATAATGGTAATGGAATCCCTTCTTCTGTCATACTCGCCTCGCCAACCCTACTCTGAACAGCAGTGGCAGCTGGTGTACTTAGAAATAAGTTGGGCATAAATGCTCTGCCCAAATCGCAAAGAGCAATCAAGCTTGACCTGCCTGCCTCCCACCTCCATCTAAAGGCATGCCCTCTGCATTCTACATTCCCTTCTAGAAATATTCTGAAAAGGTGGACACATCTGGCATTTTACAGCACATTTTGCGAAGGTTTTTTTATTTTTATTTATTAAAGAAAATGGCTAGCAAGCCATAAGTTTTATGGGCAGTACAATTAATTCTAGAGAGCAATTTGATACAGCATCTTATCACTTGTCAAAAAATATAATCATCTCCCTTCACTTCTGTTTTCACTTCTGCGTTCCCCTTTCTGCTCTTTCCCAGCAGATGCACAGTGCTGCTTGGTAATAAAGGGATTGATAAACAAAACATTGCAGAGCTCTTCCAATCCTTAGAAAGCAAGTTGGGTTAGATGAATCTTATGCTTTCAGACAGTATTCTTAGGTCACTGTGAATCCCAAAGACAGAGGGCTGAGACAGCAGGTGCTTTTAATAATATGGAATCAATAATGTGATATTGATCATCCATTCCCTCCCATGAATCATGATATAACCACCTCTGCAGCAAGAAAGTACCCTTGTGCCCAAACATCAGTCTGAGAGTTTTTATATCACTACTACTCTTGTCCCCAAGAAGCTTGCCATCTTTGTAAAACCCCAAGTGCCCGCCTGTAATTGTTTTACTAACGAAATACATGTGCTCAAATTTCAGATTGTAGGACTCACACATGCTCCCTATATCTCTCTCACCCTCCCCACCTCTAGGTTTCTCCCAGTATAAGTTAACCAGTGTTATCAAGTGCCCCTGTGTGTCCCAACATAAGCTACTGAATGCTATGATGGATAAAGTTTGATCCTGTATGTCAGTCGGTGTCTTGATGTTCCCAGGAACTCCCCGTGTGCCAGTCAGTGTCTGAATTGCTCCTCTAACATCGCAGTCAGTGGATAGTATGCTGCATGGTTCCCCTGCCATTTAGTGCCACTATGTACTCATTTACCTATCATATGTCAATTAATGTCATGTTTATTGCACATGCTAGTCGGTGCCAGGGAACCTCTTCCATGAGGCGAGCCAGCGACTCGTACATTAGTATCTCCAGATGACCATGTTACCAAATGCTCAGGTGACCCATCCAGTGTCAGTTTAGTCTAAGAGGTAGTTTATTTCATTTACAAAAACATACAATATAATACAGTATTAATATGTGCATCACGTTTTGCACATGCTACTAAACTGTACTGTCATTCATAGGCGTATTCATGTCTGAGGTGTATTATAAAAGTTTTTCCATGCATGCCCGTCCGTGTCTTGCATTGGCCCCCCCATTTCAAATGGGTCAGTGCCTTTCTATACCCCACGTATCCCTCTTCAGCTATTGAAGGCATGATGCGGCCCAACTATCACTTCATGCCATGATGTTCCCGAGATATTCCCCAGATGCCAGTGAATCCCGTGATAAGCCCCAGTTATCCCCATTTGCCAATCCATGCCATGGTCTGTCCCAGGTGTCTTTCATATGCCAGTTAGTTCCATGTTGTGGCCCAAAGGACCTTGATGTGCCAATCAATATCCAAATATCCCCACCCCCCTTTGCACGAGTTCATATGTTAATGTTCATGTAGTATATCCTATGCCAATCAATGCCATGATGTGCCACAGGTGTCCGCCATCTGTAAATAAATGCAATATGTGCTGGGCGAAGTCTTTCACATCAGTATACATACATGTGCATATATAAACTCAGACGCTACACATGCTCCTAAACACACACTTAAGCTCAGGCACGTATATACTCCTTCGTGCAAACCTAGAAACATTCAGGCCCATTTCCCTTTTGAATGGTCCCCTCGAGCAACTTCTGACCAGTTTTGGTCTTGTTGGGTCTCATCAGTGTCTGCATTCCGAGTCCCGGTGGCACAGCCAACTATGCAGCCACATCTGGGCATACCCACATCACTTCTGGTGAATTACGTAGACCACAAAAAAGTTATGGAAGAAAATGCTTTAATTAACCTTAATCAAATGTCGGGCAACCACTAAACTGTTAGTTTGTGATTTCGCCGGCCCACGAGGTTGTATGTAAAAAACGGACTGTATTCTTTTGCCATGTGTTCTGCCAATAAAAACCGATTTAAATCTAAACTGTTACTTTAATATAACCCTGAGATATGCCACTCACTGTAATCCTCTTAGCTGGGATGAGCCTGGTGTTAATGGAAGGTCTTTGTATAGAGGGCTGGCATCCTCTCATGAAACGATTGTGAACATTGCACTGCGTTCACTGTTTTATTGCTAACCATTGAAGGGCATGAAGCTCAGCTGTAACTTGCCTTGTAAGTGGCGTAAAAGCAAAAATAGCGTGCATCAGGTGCGGTTATGTTAGGAAGGTTTAGCGCCAAACTCACCCACAAGAGGGTGTCTAGGCTCATGGATTGGTCCCACAAAGAGATGGAGACTTTATTATTTATTTCACATTTTGAGGCTAAACCATCCCTGGTTCTGCTCTCATACAGGTATGCGTTGTGTGTGTTTGAAGCTATTTAGGCAACCAGGAGCCACCACTAAGAGCTTAAAGAAGAGAAGGTTGTTTTAAGAGAAAGCCTTGAGAAAAGAAATTGCAGCTCTGTTGCTCATGGAGGATGTTGATTCTCCAAGTGACCGTGATGGGTTTAATCCGAGCATTAGGGTGGTCCAGATGGCATTGCTGAATGGCGGAATGACTAGTAGCCCTTTTACCATTCCATGTTGAATGAATGCTCTAAAATCAGGTGCTAAGGACTGGTCATTGGACATGCTAAACCATAGAGGTGTATTTTTCAGTAAGGCCTTTGCTAACCTTAAATCATTTGTTCTCCGTTCTCTGACACAATTCAGGTGGAAGAGAGACAGATGTTGATGTAGCCTAGCAACTACAGCTTCCGACTGTGGGACCTGGTGGTTCAGGTTTAAATTTGTGCCTCTGTACTAGAGTCCACATTATGTGATTCTTGGCAGGTCACTTTATCTCTTTGTACCTAAATGTGTAATTTCAAAATTTTATTTGTGTAATCCACACCTGACTTACATGATGAGATCATCTACTATTCCTGCAAGCAATGTACAGTGCTATGTAAATACCAATACATACATGTTACTTTATGTGGAAAATTCACCCCATAACATGCCCCTATTTTCCACTTGGAATGTGTCGGAGAATAGGAAGATGCTGCCTGCCAATTCAAATTACACGACGATTCTGAGATTTTACACTGTGGGCCTTTCAGTGCCCAAAAGAAACTTCTGGTGGAACCTTACCTTTAAGGAAAGGTGATTTGTTGGCATTTTTAATTAAAAAAATTAAAATATTGTGTTTTCCAACAATAACAGTCCTATTGATAAACATATCTCACAATCCCTCCAATCATATCTGTATCCGTTATAGAGCAGATAGTAATTGATTCCTGCAAGCACCTTGGAAACCCGTGGAGTCGTTTGCGTGAGGTATTGTGGCAGCCGTATGTACAGTCCATGACATACGCCGTAGCCGATATGTTCAGTGTTTGATGTGGATACCTTGGTTTGGAGTGTGTCCCTAGGAGTGGTTGCATTTCAGGTGAATAAACGTAAAAATAGTATAGTGGTAAAGGAAGCACAAATTAAGTTGAAGTTAGTTATCTACTCCTGGTTGAAGTTGGTGGCATAGGTACAGAGTGTGGGAGCTGAAACTGGAGATGATGGTCACTTTACGAAAACATTGGCATTGTAGAACTTGCTGTATGGAGTTGAGTAATTTACTTAGCTCACCCTTCCCTCTTACCCCTATCCGACCTGGATCCTGCACACCCTTCAGGACATTTACCCTGTGAACTTTCCCTCGACCGCTGAGACCTTGCTACATGACCGTTGCCCGGTGGAGCTACCCTGATAGTTATAGGGGAGATGGGCTGTGAATTCCCTACTCGGACGTCACCTAACAAGCCGGACATTGGGCAGGCCTTCCTTCGTCTCTCCTGCCGTTATCTCCCTCCTTCCACCTACACCCTTCCCCCTTACCCCTATCTGCCCTATTTATCCTTCCTCCATGCTATTTAAATGTGTTTTAACCTGTAACTGTTTTTAACTGTGTAATAATGTGATTCCTAATGTAAAGCGCTCTGATACCCACGGGTCTAGCCAGCGCTTCTAGTAACTTCTAGTAACTGAGGTAACGTGTAACTGATGTAATTTTGTAATTTCTGTGGAACCTTATGTAAAGCGCTCTGATACCTCCGGGTCTAGCCAGCGCTATATAAAACTCTCAAAATAAATAAATAAAGATCAGGAGGCATAAGTAACATTTCCATCCAGGAAGGTCTTAAGATGCTTGACTGTCCCGATCCTGAGAAAGTGTTCCCGTCCAGGGATCTGTATTCTTTGAGAACAGTGTTTGTGGGAATATTGTAAGTCGGGTTGTTTTGATTGAGAATTTTGCTTCCTAAAGGGAGCCAATTTAGGGGTTTGAGAACTGGCATGACACAACCGTGTTGAGGAATAAGTGATATATTAAAAGCTCATTATTCTTCGTCTGATGCCCATCACGATTGATACATTCAAGTACTGTTTTGCTTTAATTATCTTTTGTTTGTTCAGAATCCTTAGGACCTCAAGCATGTACTGTCATTTTTAAAGACCTGTTCTCTTGTAAGATTGAAGTAATAATGTGTTATATCGTTTCATCATTTTTATCAGGGGCAACCTCTCGGTACAAGGACCCATCTGGTGGCTTCGGTGGTTCGCCATTAATCTTGTTATTTCTTTTGTGCTGTTTTTCTTGACCACTCCTTCCATCGTCATCAGCACCGTGGACAAGTTCAATGTCACCAAACCCATCCAGTACCTTAATGTAAGTGCCACTGGGCTCTCCTGTTCCTTCTGTGCATTTGACTATTTGCAGACACATTTATTTTGGTGAAAAAGGATTTGCTTGATTATCTCATCATTTTGCAACACTGGCATATTACTGTGCAAGTACTGCATTGGAATCTTGATTTTCATTAACCTTCACTGAAATTAGCTTTGGTTTAGGGTCTGATGAATGCAATGTGCAAGAATAACAACAGTGTAGTTCTATGGCACATTCTGCCACATAGGTGTCTTTGTGGCACTGCAGAAAAATAGCAGATGCCATTAGCCAAATTCTACTCACAATACCAATCTCGAAGACTCGTAGACTAATCTAATGGCACGGACTGACCTTCAAACCTATGATGGGTATGTGGTACACAGATCTCTGCTCCATGTACTTAAAGGCTCATTTAGTTTACAGTAGCAAACTCGATCATCGGGAAAAATGTGTGGTAACCTATTGCTACATTTTTTCCTTTTACCGCACATTTTAAGTAAAGTGAGAACTAAGTGCAAAGCATTAAAACTGCATGACGCAAGTAGAATGTTTTATCAGTAACACCACCAAAAAGCTGGTGGCAATAGCATTGATTAAGAAACTTTAAGCCGCGGTAATACCACATGATGGCATTATTACCACCTGCTACCATTAATCCAGGGATTTTACATGTCGATCTAAATAAGGCATGTTGAGCCATTTCTGGCACATAATAAAAAGGTAAGTCTACAATAGCACTCAGGGTGTGGCGAGAAAGTCTACTCTGTGGAAGAGTTTGCCCATGTATGGCCAAGAGATTGAACTGATATTAGTCGTCAGTGTATGAACAGGATCTGAGTTTGTTGTTGAGTCTTTCAGCATGAGGTATATAAATATCTCCTGGGCTGTCTCCCAAGATTTATCATGCTTTTCTGATGGCAAAGTAATCAATACTAGCTCTTGCAAATGTGTAATCATATATGTTGTAAGTTGAGAAAACCAGTGTTGGGTAATTATACAGAATAGTAAGAATAAAGTCTATTTTGATTATTATTTTGTATGTTTTTTTTTTGTTTGAATTCTTTAGTACAACCTACACGTGTTTCTTCTGCTTGGACTTTTTCAAGGCTCCAAAAGCTGTCTGCACTATATGCTCTTTGTAGAAGGATCCCAGATAAGATAGAAATAAGGGACATTTCACACACAGTGAACTGTGCATTATTTAGTTCTCATATGGGATTCCTGAACACAGAGCGCCCCTTAATATTGACAGGTGCCACTTCTCTATGGACTAATATTGTTGGACAAGTTCTGCCGCAGATGGTTGTGGATGGAACACTACATGTCCTCTTTGGGAACTCCATAACAAAATGTTAACTTATGGCTAAACTCTTCTGAGTTTCACATCACATGACATTCACAACATTTCTTGCAATATACAAATTCACTTTTTTATTTTATTTTACTCGAGTGTACACATGTGTAGGAGTCACACAATATGTTTGGCCTAGAGACATTTTCTTCTTCAAACTAGTCTCTTGCTAGATTGTTTTATACAAGGTGCACATGCAGATAAAAGACAAAAAGTGTCTCAAGATACCGGCAAGCCACATAAAATTTTTGCAAATCCATATTTTGAAATCTTCATGGAATTTCTACAAATTTTGTGAGAAAATGTTATCCATATTTGCACACCTTTACTTAATAGTTGATTCCATGCCTTGTTGTATTATTACTGTTTTAGTAATGTCCTAGTAGTACATACTACTTCCTAATAGCCACATTCGTAGTGTAGATTTTAAGAATAGTTCACCTAGGGATTTCTCCCCCTTCTTGCAGGCAACTCCTAAGAATACAATTACTATTTGTCTGCAAAACCCTTTTGGGCGCATGCTTCCATTCGCATGCAAAGCTGTATTACCGGTCAGGTGGCAATAGTGCCTGACTAGAGAATTTGAGCTCATAATTTGTGACGGAAAAGACGAGTCAAAAATTGCAGATGTAAATGGCATGGAAGTACTTAAATCACACTTTTTTTTTTTTTGCAGAGTTTTGTATAGCGCAAACTTGACCCAAATCCAATTAGGTATCAGAGCGCTTTACATAGCACCAGTTATGTTACACAAGGGTACACATTCATTTTTTGTTAGGCACGGGGAGATTAAGTGATTTGCCCAGAATCACTGGAAGTTCAGCGTCATTACCGAGACTCGAACCCAGTTACCCAGATCCGAGGTCGAGCGCCCTAGCCGTTAGGCCAACTCCTGATCTCCTTTTCCTTGATGCGCAAACCATGATTGGGAGCAAATTGTGCACCTCTTAATTTGCTCCTCCCCTGCTAATACAAATGATATGGTGCGGTTGTGGAGCCAGCATTTTGAGTTCGGGTCATTAGCAGGGTATTAAAATTGTGTAAGGGTCACCAGCAAAACGTGCAGAAGATCTTAACTAACAAGGGCGTGCAGGTAATAAGACTATTCAGCTTCACGTCTTGCTGACCTGTATGTAACATGTGTTGTGTTTCTCAGACTGTGTAATGTGTACAGATAGGATAAGAACATAGCTTGCAAATAATACATCCTTTAGCTTAATATGATCACCTGTATTTGTTGATTAAAATAGTATTGCATGTGGTTTGATATGTGGTGGATGAATTATTAGAACAAAGACAATGGAAGGGCAGTGCGACCCTACTTCTTAAACAAAATGAGTAAAGACAAGAATTGTTATCTACGTCATAAAACTGTGACCAAGATGCCCCCCAATTTAACGGGTAAGATTACACATCAGAAGGCAGCACATAATTTTCTATCCTTACTAACCACGATGGAAGGCCATTCTTTACCCCAGGATTGAAACTCTGGACGCGAGTAAACAGGAAGGATTCAACAATAGAGTGGCTTTCTTACCTTCTGTAAACAACTTGCAGATAGACCTAATGACAGGTACTGAGGGATACACACTGTTTGAAGCACTTTGAAGTTAAAACTTATGAATATGCAGCACTATACACAAACCCTGTGAGATAATACTTTGTAATTCTAATGTGTGTGTCCCTTGCAGAGCCCGATCATTAGCCAGTTCTTCCCAACTGTTCTCCTGTGGTCCTTCTCAAGTCTCCTTCCATCCATAGTCTACTATTCAACCCTGCTGGAGTCGCACTGGACGAGGTGAGTCACGGAGTGGTTTTCTACGGCCTGGCTGTTGTTTTCCTGTAGCTTTGTCCGCAGCTAGATACAATATTAAGTTGTGGATCGTTGCACTGGTATTCACATTGTGTTAGTTTACAAAGTAAGCAATGGACTAACTATAGTTAATACTGTGTAAACCTGTTGCAAAGCTCAGGTCTTTTTTGTGTTATGGTCATGTGAGTTAGTTTCATAGTGTTAATCGAGGGTTATGGTTTTCTGCTTCATATTTCATATTCATTCCCTTTTTAATTAGGTCAACAGAAAACAGAGTCATGATGTACAAAGTCTACTTTTTCCTGATCTTCATGGTGTTGATTTTACCGTCCCTCGGTTTGACTAGGTAAGGGTCTTTTCTGACCACTTCTTAGTTGTATTCTAAGAATTGAATTTGTTTAGTGGAGGTCTTTCATGTTTTAACATATAGTTTTCAAAGATTGCAAAGTGTTTTCATCTGTTTGTTTACAATAGTTTAAGATAAAGATTTGTCAACTGTATCACAATATTTAGAGTGATAACCAGTAGTCCAACCCAGTAAAAATAGTTAACGTATGTTCTAGGTTCATCAGTTGAGGTAAAGTGGTAAGCATAAAGGAGGTGGTAAGCATGGCTACAGCCGGTTTCTAGTTTCGCTCTGCCCCACATGCATTAAGGTGATGCTAGACTACCCTGGCTCCCTGCACCCACTGTACTGCACACTGCCCTCTTCCTGGTGATTTACATGTATATACAGTGCAGGGTAGTTATCCGATTGCACCTCTGAGACCATATCATTTATTTATGTATGTATTTATATAGCACAGACGTAGCCACATGGGATGAGCAGCACTTTACAGAAAACCACATAGAAGTGCAATGGATGAAGGAGGTAGTTTAGTGGAGGAAACACCTGGTCATTGTGGAATTAGAGAGGAGCAGAGACTGTCCAGGAGAAAGGATGGATGGATCGATACGATCTGAATAGGTGAGTTGTCAGGTTCCTTCTGAAGTGGAGAAGATTATTGTTGGTCTTCAGACTTATTGTTCCAGAGTCCAAGAGCCAAGCATGGCAAGGTCTGGTTCAGGGTCTTTGACTTTTTAAATTCTGAATTTCCGGAATCATACGAGCTAGGTTCCTCGATCTTCTCTTTCCTCTAGAGGCCTTGAGTTTGTTTTCCAGGCAGGCGGGCAGACCATGGTGTACAACGTTATGGGTAAATCAAGAAATTTTAAAGTAAATTCTATCATCTTAAGACAACCAATGATGGTCGTTCAGGATGGGGGCAATGTGATCTGATTTATTTTGTGCGCCTTTCATGAGCTGAGCAGCCGTTTGTAGGATGGTCCTCAGAGGGTTGTGATTAGTTGTGGTTATTCCTGCAAGTAGGCCATTGCTGCTTTCAAGCTAAGATAGTACTAGAGCTTGTACCATGGTCCTTAAATATTTGGTTGGGATGGAGGGTTTCATTTTTGTTAGAAGGTGAAGTTGGAAAAATGCAGTTTTAGATTACAGATGTGTTTAGCCATGGAAATACTATTAATTAGGGTGAATGTTTAGCAAAGGGTACTTGTGTTAGTAGAAATCCCAGGTCAGTAAAATTCTTCAGTCCGAGATGAGGAGTGTTCTGTGTGTTTAGCAGAAGGCATTACATTTTACAGGGGCTAAGTTTAAAGGAGAAAGCAACTATATTTTTTGCGGTAAGAGATGCCTGAAGAGTTCAATACCTTGAGGTTTATTGAGGTGTCATTGGCAGACTGATGAATTGAAATTCCCGTAGTATAATCAAGAAGGAGGGAAGGAGAAGCAATGGTCCATTTGGCTTCCATACAAAGATACAAATAATCAAAAGAGGGGGGAGAATGGACCACTTGTCCTGCGTACTAGGGTCATGTTTTTTGTTCTGTAAAAACCCTCATTCATGTACACAAGATAGGGGCGGTATATCTTGGTTCTCTGCCTTGGTTTAACGTGACAGCATCATCATAGGGTTTATTCTGAGAATTTGCTGACCTCCACCTGGAGAAAGACTAACTGGTGTTACAGTAGGGTCCTGAAATTGAGAGTGAAAACGGGGGGGTGGGGGGGTAAGTGCCCCTGTGAGGCGAGTTTAAAATTCCCTACTCCACATTATCACTAGATACTTTAATAAATTAGGTGGTGTGAGAAAGTAAAAACAAAGGTCCGTGCGTGCGTAGATAAAGTTACCAATCTACCGCACTGATGGTGGTCGACATGTTTCAGCCTCATGTTTAATCTAGAGGCTTTCTTCAGGACCGGTGGATTCGTAGTGGCACGTTGTGGTGACTACTATGGGTGGTTAACTTACCAATCCCAAAAACGTCATACATTGTGTTTTGACAACAACAGTTGAGTTTACAGTATACACCGATAAGTCAAAAATAAATGAAATTGTATAGGTTGATCAAATGAGATGACGGTGCAGTGCTCAGTCAATATGATGAACTGAGAAACAAAGATGCAAGGTTGTAAACATGGAAGATAAGGAGAATACTTTGCTCCAGTTCTGAAGTCCACAGTATAGTCATAAGCTGCACTGTCCACCGCTCTCTTGCCATTCTGTCCCTGTCATTATTCTCAACGGAACCACCATTAAACAAGCCATTCCTAATCTTAGCAGTCATCGCAATTGAGTGCTCAGAGTCCTTACTCTCTCCCCGCTTTCCTTTAGTAGCCCGTACTTCTCCCTCTGATCCTTACTGTGATCCCTCGTGCAGACACTAAACTTGACTCTCAAGTGTCCATAGTCCATAATATCTATATATTTTGCTCAGCACTACTAAATGTGAGATCTTTACCCAAACATGAAATCTAAACTTTTGATTTCATTTACGATCACAACCTAGGAATATTTTTCTTAACGGAGCCTTAGCTGAAAGAAACCTATGCTCAAGATATTACCTCTGCAAATTCTGCAGGCGATAAAACACTTCATATCGATCGTGTCTGTAAAGCTAGTGTTTGCATAGCTATCATTTGTCAGGACAATTTATTGATCTTGGCGCCGCATGAATCCCTCTGACTCAGCTGACAAACATTCTAATACGAATGACAGACTAGGGTTGTAGGTTCATTGTAGGTGAAAGACTCCATTTGAGGAATAATAGGCAGGCTACAACATATATATGCCAATGGGGAATTTAGCAGCAAAGCATATGTTATAAGTGCCAAGGAGTTCTAGGTGAAATCCAGCATAGATTTGCCTTCTAAGGGTGGGAAAGCGTAGTGTCTTCCCATAGAAATCTACTTTAGTCAAAGACAGTAAAAAACTCTACATGGGTGCACATTTCTGAGGGTATGCACCAATAGCGAACAAACAACAAGAAACAATTTGCTTCAAAATACATTTGAGGATTCTCTCATGGTAGCATTACATTGAATGTAGAGACATGCTCACTGTTAGTTCGGCAGTCCGATGGATATATTGTATACCTCAAACCTGGGACAGTTGAAGTGTCCTTGGTACACAGCAAAGAGGTCTCTGGGAACAGTTTTTAGTTTATTAGTTTAAGACTTTCAATTCCTTATTTGGAATGAAAGAAACAACAACAATGACATATGATCTTGGTGATGTCGGTGCAAGATGGAGTACACTGTAAACACAACTCTTAGCATAAGGCCAAATAGCGATGCATTTTAAAGTGAAAGGAGTTCAGCTTCCACACTGGCTTACCTCCTTACTGGGCCGCAGATCGCAGGCTGTCTCCCTCCTTTTTAAATCAGACTTAAAACTTGTCATGTGGTGTTTCATAGGGCTCTTCGCTCAGCCCTATGCTCCTTTATCTTTACGTAGCTCCCCTTGCCAAACTCATCAGATCTTTTGGCCTTGAATTTACATTTTATGCTCCTGATACTCAGATTATTGTCAGGATGGACGAACAACTGATTTCATATCTATCTAACTTTCTCAATTGTAGATAACCTCCAGCTAAGGTAAAATTATTAGAGATAAAACTGAGCTACTCATCATTGGTAACAACCACTTCTTGAGGTCCTCCTGCTGGTTGCCTTCAAATTTTAGCTCCTGCCCCCATGCTGCTGTGTCAGAAGCGCACAATCTTGGATTCATCATCAATCAAGAACATACTTTCAGTTCCCAAATCTCCAAAGTTAATTCCACGTGTTTCCTCCATTTGAGAAACATTCTTCTTTTCCTGCCCCATGACAATGGTTTTGTGGTCACCCGGACCATAATTGGATCAAGACGAGACTGTAGCAGTGCCTTAAAACGCAGCTCTTCCTGAATGCCAATTTCAATGGATTCAGGTAATCTATAATGCCGATCCTTGCCTCCTACTTGATCTCCTTTACAGGGCCAAAATGTATTGGCCACTTGTCACCAAACATTCCCCCTACAAAGGTCTATGCATTTGCCACAAAGCTCTCTAGTCTCAAGCCTCACTTTATCAAAGATCTTTTTGACCTAATATCAGCCATTATGCTTTGTAAGATCTTACTCACCTAACCTACTCAAAATGCCCAATATTTTTTGTGTTCATCATTAATTGGTCTAACAAGTGAATCTGTAGGAAGAGTTGTCACTGATCACATGTAGGTTTCAAAGAATGTAGGGTATCCACCTTTCTAATTGAAAAGATTTCAAATAAATACCACCAAGGCATCTACATATAATTATTTATTCTAAAAAGTGACAGTTTTTCCTATTTAGTCCTTCCTCCATTTTGTGACCTGCCTCCAAAATAGGAAGTGACAATGGAGCAGGAAGGAAATAGTCTGTAGAGTCATGACAGCAGCAAAAGTGCAAAGTGAAAGGCTGTTCTCTTGGAATGTAAATAAAAATGCAGCATTTATTTAGCACATTCCAAAGACGTTCATAAAATGGAGACCAGTCTAAGTGAGACAAATGCATAGAACACGTTTAATAAAGTAAAATAAGAAAAGATCGTTTGATTGGTGTTTCTAGCAGCCTTAAATGTGAATTATGAAAAATGTAATTTGTTTCCCATATTTTACTGACTTCAGATGGATGAAAGCAATGGTGGATAAAATCAGAGCTTTACATAAATGGAGACCATGACAGGAAGAAGGGTATGCAAGCCAGACACATATAGTATGCACATTTTGCTGCTTACTCTAAAATAGTCAATTAAATAAGTTCTCATTTAGACATAGATGACATTATGGTACAAATTATCCTCATTTCTTTAGCTTGAGGACCAATCTTTGTGCTAAACAGGAACCCATACTTCTCATCTGCAATTAGTTGGCTCATGCGAAAGGTTAAATGGTTGCACATAGAGCCAGCAGATCAAACTAAAATCTCAGGATTTGTGTTGTGAACATTTGTCCTGGAAATTTAGAGCTTATATGACTGATTGATTCTAATATTTGTGCAGTGCAGAACTGCAAATCAATCTGCCATTAAGTGCTTTAAATGAGCTGCCTTGAGCATGAGGTGAGGTGAAGAGTGGGATATTGACCTAGGGACCTGAGAGGTCCGATGAGATTTGTTTTAAACCATTTGCCCAAGTGTATTTGTTGCAAATTCTCAAGGCGAGTAGAAAAGTGTACCAGAGCCTATCGCTAGCAAGCATTCAGAAATCCGTATTCTCAGCTTTGAGACTGGTTATCATTTGAACTGCAGCATCTGGATCTGCCTGGCCTCCTTTACCAACAGCATGGTATGTCCTGTTTCCTCCCCCATCTTCACTCTGCTGAGAATCCTCCTTCTCTTACTTATAAGCAAGTTAGGAGGAATGACACTTACTTACCAAATTATATTTGATACTACTCTCTCAACTAAAGTTTTGGAACCTTCTTTGACTCTGAGCTGCAGAGATCCCATGGGTTTCCAAAACTACCTTTGCCATTCAGGTGCCGTGTTAAATAAGTGCCCCGAGGGCACAGTGGGCGTTTGCACCCTCTTTGCATGCCCCGGGGCCCTTTGGTATTACCCCATCCGATGGGAGAATGGAAACTGACAGACTAGAACACCCAATATACCAAACTTGGATCGGAAAGAATGAAAATAGTCTGAGGGAATTTGTAGTGAACCTCCCAACCCCTAAACTAGGGAGGGATACAAGGGATGGGTTAGAAGCCGAGATTGCGGAGATGGAAATCTCAGAGGTTATAGGCCAGATGAAAGGACGGAAATCTTAGGACCTCGATGGCCTACCCACCAAGTTCTTCAAATGCATTTTCTCCTGCTAGGCGGGTCAATGCGAGATGTTTTACAGAGCCCAACGAGACGGGGTCCTCCAGGGTGATCAGAGGAAAGACTACAATACTGCTGCTCCACAAGCTGGGGAAGCCCTTTAGCGAGTGTGCCTCCAATCGGCCAATCTCCTTGCTCAACCTAGAGACCAAGACCTTGGTAAAGATCCTTGCAAATCACCTAATGCGAGTGACAGACTCCCTGGTGGAGCCTGACCAGTCTGTCTTTATCCCCGATCAGGCAACAAGACACAACCGGAGGCAACTGGTGTGGTGCCTAGCCCATAAGGACAGAATTACTGAACTCCCAATCCTACTACCCTTTGATGCAGTGAAGGCGTTTGACTCTCTTGAATGGCCATATCAGTGGGCACTACTGCACAAGATGGGTTTTGGCCCAAACCATTTGTCCTGAATGCGGCTCATCTATAAAAATCCTATTGCCAGGGTAAAAGGTAACTGGACGGAATTTGGCGTTGGCAGGGGCTCTCGCCGCTGATACCCGTTATCCCCTCTACTCTCAATTGTAATTATGTGTTTCGCTGTTTCGTCAGTTTTTACTAAAATGAAAATGTCTCTTTTAGATTTTTCTTTCCTGATGGAGGAGAATTAGGAATTTTATGATAAAATATTAAAATAACATGAACAAAATAGCAATCTTTCCCACTTGTCACGTAAAATTCAGAAAAATGTTTTCTACAAATATCTGCTCGCAATAAAAATATTGGTTTCTCTCTTTTTTCTTTATTTTTTAGCTTGGCTTTCTTTTTTCGCTGGCTGTTTGATAAATCTACGGACAGTAGCAACCCAGTCAGGCTGGAGTAAGTATTCAATCTGTTGGATGTGGACTAGTACCCTATCATCATTAATGCACTGATGTGTATGTAGATTCACAATACTTGAATCAGTTTTCTACAGCTGCAGATAAATTGCAAATCTTTATCATTCACTGTGGGGGGTAGATGAAAAAGATTTTAATCGAGACCCAAAATCCCGTACAAATGTTTTATATGTTGCGTCTAATGGACCAAATGAGCTTTGAACTTTTCTATGTTTTCGTCCTTGTTTCCCTTTCCTTCTTCCTGCAATTCTAACATATGAACACTTATGTTTTTCTATGCATTTTAAGTTTGTTTAAATCCTTTTCACAAAGCATGGGCTCATTTGCAGCATGCAGAGTGGTGCTCAAGCAAGGTACATACAAACACCCTCGTTGCTAGACATGTTAATCGTGTCACGTTAAGACAAAGCTCTTTCCCGATAGGAATGTGCAATTGAAATCATGCATCTTCCATGATGATCACTGTAGGATTCAGGCAGAAGATGGCAGATGCACCCTAATTCCTTATAGCGTTAACAGTATAACTCCTGACAAATTAATTGCCTTTCCACTATCAGCGATATCTCCATCCACCACAGAGCATCTTCAGCAATCATTCCTTTCAAAGCTTACCTGGTCATTGAAGCACATCCCATTGGCCTTTGAGTTCCTTAATTTGAGGTTTTCTCATACGCAGTAGCTCAAAGTCACTATCGTAACCTAAAAGCAGAAGTTGTAGGGTGCTATTCACAAAGGTAAATTTAGGACATAAACCTAAGGTCATAACAAAATTTACCTCAGTTACTCCAGGCAGGAACTCACAAATGGATTCCTAGTAGGCGTAAGCCCATATACCTGTGTGGAGATCTCCTCAGCCTTAAATCCTACTTGTGTGGGATTGAGAGTGTTTCAAGGTATGGTTAGTCATGGAAGTTTGTGAACGCCCACAACATAGTTAGTTTGTGGCACTCACAAACTCTTCACATTCCGCTTTCCAGCCTGGAAAAGGTCAGAGATGGGCTTCATCCAATTGCTGGTGTATAGCCCTTCCAATAGACTGAAAGGGAATTGGATTAACCCCAAATTTGGAGGAGGATGTAGGAAAATGGTTTTTTCCATGGAGAAATATATGTTCGAGGCATATGAGCTGCAGATTACACACTTGTGAATAGATCGCCATCTGGTGTTGGGCCCGGATGTTTGCAGTTGTTTTTCCTCTTGGAAAGTCTTTGGAAGGCATGAGGTCAGTGACTCCTCCTTTGGATCGTACTGCGCATGGGCTTCGGCTCCATCCTCAGATTGTTTTTTTCCGCCATCGGGCTCGGATGTGATCTTCGCGCTCCGGTTCCGAACAGCTTCCAGTTCGACGATCGACGCGCAACACTCACCCCAACTCGCGGTATTGTTTTCGATCGCGATCTCCCCACTCGACGCGCCTCTCATCGGCAAAAACCTTAGATTCCGGTCGTCGATGACGGCCTTCGGGCCTACCCAAGCTCCGGTCCTGGCTAATGGAAAGGACTCCCTTCAAGAAGTGTCCTCGATGTTGGTCCAAGTTCCCCCACACCGATCTCCACGAAGTATGCAATCTCTGCCTCTCCCCTGAACACGAGAGATTGTCCGGCGTGTAAGTCCTTCCTGTCCAAGAAAACCATTTGAGACCGAAGGGCTAGAAGAACCATGGCACACTCGTCGACGACGATTCCGGACGACATCTTTGGGGTAGGCGTCGACGCTCCAGAAGAACACCACACCGACGAGGGACTCGTGAGCGCCTCCGAAGCCGACGATTCAGATGTGGAGGACATCACTCCGGCACAGAGGGTCGTGAGTACTAATCTACCCCCCGCCACCCCACACCCGCATCGAAAAAGGCTTCAGTCACGCCTTCGCCTCCGGGCCTAAGCAAGACCAAGGACATTGCTTCCCACACCACACCTTCGGGCCCGGTAAAGAAGCCGATTAAACCTTCCGGCGGCTCGGGCTCGAGCCAGCCCACCGTCGGTGCCGATAAACACTCTTCGACACCAAAAAAGAAAATGGCCTCCGCTTCGACACCGAGCCCCGCACCGAAACACTCTGTGTCGAGAACCAGCTCCAGCTCCTCGGTGTCGACACCATCTTTGGCACCCACAAAAGCACACAAGGCCACCGGCACCGACACTTCGAAGCCGAAATCCACCTCGGCGCCGACCAAACAATCAGACTTTTCCAAGCATAGTTCCAAACAACGAACCAGCGCGGATAAAGCCAAAAAACCAACGGCCCGACGCCTTCGGCGCCGACGGACCAACCAACATCACCAGAACTTTTTATACCGGATCGATTACAAAAAACACTAATCAAGGATCCTAGAACCGGACATTTGATGCTCTCCATCAAAAAGAGACAGCTGGATAAACCTGCTCCGCCTCCACCTCCAAAGAGGAAGGACTCTGCTACCTCTCCTTTCAGAATACCTTCCCCACCTCCTCAACCTTCCCCTCCTCCACCATCTCCGCCCCCACCTCATCATTCCCCAACACCCTCTCCAGATGATGATGATCAGGGGGATCCATATGATGACATCGGAGACGTGCCCCAAGATTTGCCTACAGGGGACCCCACTCCCACAGGCTCCCCAGACCCATGGGACGATTATAATATCCCTGACATCCCTAACGTCCCACAGGATGATCTCTACCCTTCCAGACCTTCCCCACCAGAATACTCACTGGGGTTCAACCATCTACTACAAAGGGCGGCACACTATCACGGGGTAGATCCCCATACCGACCCCGTGGAGGAGGATTTCCTCCTCGATACGTTTGACACCACACATAGGACTACCTCCATATTGCCTATGCTCAAGGGAGTTCTAAAACATGCGCCAGAGGTCTTTAAAGAACCAGTCAGAGCCAGGGTCATTAACCCGCGCATCGAAAAGAAATATAAATCCGCCCCTACAGATCCCTCCTACATCAGAGGGCCAGCACCACTAGATTCTCTGGTAGTGTCCACAGCACGTAAAAGGGCCATCTCCCACGCATCAGGTGAAGCACCACCATCTGACAAAGAGTCTAAACTCTTGGACGCATCAGGCAAGCGTACTGCATCCCCAGCTGCCAACATATGGCGTATCGCTAATACACAAGCGCTACTAGCCAGGTATGACAGGGCCCATTATGACGAATTAGAAGTGTGAGAAGTTGGCCTGGCATATGCTGTCCTCTAGTTATAGGGGACACCTTGTACCAGTCCAATTCGACTCTTATGGTGATAGGTTAAAGACAACCTTTAAAGAAAGCTATCCTAGTGGTAGCTGTGGAGAGCAGCCTTCAGGCTAAGTCTTGAAGGAGTGTTAAGCTTATTGTTTTACCATAGATAACCTCTTGAATAACCAAATGAAAGAGTAGTCCACACAGGTATATATATATAAAATATATGTATTTATTCGAGGAATAACCCCACTAGGCTCTTTATGAGGCTAGAGGTGAAGATACAATTCAAACAAGCATTGATAGTTACAATAAATAGCACTGGAATCACAGGGCCCCAGGGGGGGACCAAACCATGTATCAAAAATGTGGTTTAAGAACCACGACAATTCTACAGACAATGCCTAGGGCATTTAGGGTCGCTGGCCCCTTGTGAAACCACCCAAGGTAGTGAGGAAGGGGACCCACGGGAGACGCGTGCAGCGGCTAAAGCTACTGTCGGGATCTCTATTAAAGCCTATGGAGAATGTCGCGGTTGGATTTTACAAGTTTAAAAACACTTCTAGCCGGGTGCATAGGTCGTTTTCGATGTCGGGTCGCGGGCTGATTTTCAATGGCAAAACGTGAAGAACTGCTGCTAGCCAGAAGCGTCGTCGTTGTCGTGAAGAATGAAAATGTAGATCTTGTAGAGAAGGACCTGAAAGCAGAGGGGACAGAGTTTGGATCACGGGACAGTGACCAGGGGGCTCAAGAGAAGGAGCCCTTCAATGTCGGGTGCTTCCAGGTGGAAGAGGTGTAGCTTGGATCGTCAGCCACGGGGTCCAGGAGGTGTCAAGGAAGGCCAGCTTCTGGAGGGTGACTGTCCCACGAAGGATGAGGGTCGCTGCGGTGTTAGTGTCCGGATTGGATCCACTAAGCCTTGGCAACCGCAACCCACGCAAGAAACACAAAACTGCTACTGGTGCAGACCCACGAGGTCTCCAGTGAGGAGACTGAAGAGCAGGCCTGGAGCAACCAGGGGAACTCTTGGAATCGAAGATTGACCTCCGCTAGGGCCCACAAGTCGAGAGACAAGGGACCGCGGGAGGCAGCAATTTTGCGTGCGTCTAGATGCGCCCACGGGTCGCCGGAGCGGGCTAGGGCGTCGACCTTTGGCACTGATGATGCTGAGAGGTTGGCTCAATAATGGGCCAAAGCACAACTTCCCCACTCGTCGGGGACGGGTGCTGTGCAAGAGGTGGCCGGTGTCCTGGGGTATTGGGGATCTCGGCACCCACGGGTCCACGGTGCTGAGCTTTGCTGTGCACACTCACTGGCCACTGGGATGCTTGGAAACCCACCTCAAGGTAGGAAAGAGTTTTCGATGTCCGTAGGAGCAGCGAGGTTCCAACCGGGTCACTTGCAGTGTTTCAGGTGCCTGCCAAGCAGGGGGGTAACTCCTTTACCCCAAGGGAGATTTCTTCAGGTAGCTGTGCGGCAGCAAGTCGAAGTTCAAGTCTGTGAAGTTCAAGAATAATCTGAGGCTCTGGGGACCCAGTATTCACCTTTATCCAAAGATTAGGGGAGTGTCCAGATCAGAGCCCACCAATGAGAGGTCAGGCGGGAAAATGGTGGCTACACCCTCTCCCCTTTGTGTGTTTCCCGCCTGGGCAGGGGACAGGATGCCCCTGAACCGGTTCCGGGCGGTGTATGCAGAAAGTAGGCACTGGAGAAGCCTACGTGCAACTCTGAAAGGCATCCTATGGTGCACCCACCCAGTTCCAATCCACATAGTCTGTCTGGGGAGGTTGGAACACCTCCCTGCAACAGGATCCCTATTGTCCAGCTGCCGTGGCTGGAGTTCTGCCCAGCAACAGGCAGCCAGAGTCGTGTGGGTGGCGGGTAGCATCCATTTTGTACTACGTGTGCACTTTTAAATTGGTGTCTAAATTCTGCCGCTTTTCCCATATCGCCCCTCTAGCAGGGGGGGAATCATGCCCTCAGTCCCATGGCTGGATTGGGGGTATGATTCCTACATGTTTGACACCAAACACGATATGGTTCTGAGTAGCCATTCTCAAGTTATCAGGCTATTGCGATATACTTATAATGCGGTTAAGAGTATATGGTATGGCTACACTACAAACAACCCAGACTACAGTAGTGGTCTGGTGGTGTCATTTGGTATGGCTGTCCCAGGGGTGGCACAATAAGTGCTGCAGCCCCTGGTAGGCCTCTGAGGGACCCATGCCCTGGGTACCTAGGGTACCATCTACAAGGGGCTGATAGGGTGTCCTCAGTATCCAATTGGAAGGTACCTAGGGTACTCACATCAGTTTTAGGGAGGAAGCAGATAGGCTGGGGTCCTGGATAGCAGGATCCCAGCCAGACTAGTCAAAAAACATCCAACTACCAGGCAAAAAGTTGGGGGCAACCATCTAGTCAGATTCCACCTTCCTACAAGAAGCCTTAATGCAACATCTCCCTGATAAATACAAACCTAGGGCCAACGAGTTAATTCAGGAGGGCAAAACCATTACTAATACCTCCATACGTTGTGCCCTAGATGCAGCAGACACAGCCTCCAGGGCCATCAATACTAGTGTCCTCCTCCGTCGCCATGCCTGGCTAAGGATCTCAGGTTTTAAACCGGAGGTACAGGCCACCATCCTCAACCATCCCTTTGACCAGGAACATCTGTTTGGCCCAAAAGTGGACGAGGCCCTAGAAAAAATGAAAAAACACACAGACAAGGCAAAATCCATGAGCGCTTTACAATCACACCCTCCCAGGCGCTCCTTTCGCCGCTCTTCCTTTCGGAGCACATCCAGAGGCTTCTCCTCCAACACCGCTTCCACTTCATATAAGGCCCCTACCCAGTCCAACTTTAGAAGGGGCTACCAAAGAGGCGGCTACAGGGGCAACAATAACAAAGGCAGAGGCAAAACAAACACCGCCCGCTCTGCCACCGCACCTACCCAATGACTTCCCTCCACTCCCCCCAGACCATCCCACTCCGGTCGGGGGCAGACTCCAAAATTTCCTCCCTGTCTGGGCCACCATCACCTCAGACAAATGGATAACACAAATAATTCGGTCAGGCTACTGCCTAGAACTAATATCTACCCCCCCAAACATCCCACCCAGACAACGCCCAATGTCACAAGAACATCTAACACTACTAAAGCAGGAGGTAATCTCCCTCCTACAGAAAAGGGCGATAGAACACGTTCCTACCAACCAACAAAATATGGGGTTCTACTCCCTATATTTTCTCATACCAAAAAGGGACGAGACTCTGCGGCCCATCCTAGACCTCAGGCCCCTAAACAAATACATACTCTCAGACCATTTTCACATGGTAACGCTCCAGCAGGTACTCGCACTGCTTTCCCAAAACGACTTCCTGACCACTTTAGACCTAAAAGACGCTTATTTCCACATTCCAGTGCACAACGCTCACAGGAAGTTCCTCCGATTCGTAGTGGATGGCCAACACTACCAATTCAAAGTACTCCCGTTCGGAGTCACAACAGCACCACATGTATTCACCAAGTGCCTAGCTGTAGTGGCAGCACACCTAAGGAGACAACACATTCATGTCTTCCCATACCTAGACGACTGGCTAATAAAAGCCAGTTCATACAGCCAGTGTGTACAACACACGCATGCCACCATCCAGCTACTTCACCAACTGGGCTTCACAGTAAACCACGCAAAGTCCCATCTACAACCATCCCACATAAAACAATACCTCGGTGCCACCATAGACACCTCAAAAGCGCTAGCTTTCCCCAATCCTGCCAGGATTGCAAGCATTCAGGCTCTACGCGCAAAATTCATAGCACAACACTCCCTTCCAGCTCGAGTGTTTATGCAACTAATAGGGATGATGGCCTCTTGCATCTTCATAGTACCTCACGCAAGACTCCAGATGCGTCCTCTCCAAGAGTGCTTAGCGCGCCAATGGAACCAGGCCCAGGGTCAATTAACAGATCTGGTGTTGGTAGACGTTCGCACCCATCGCTCTCTGCAGTGGTGGACCACCACAAACCTTTCCACAGGTCGACCGTTCCTGGACCCGGTTCCCCAGATAGTACTAACCACAGACGCATCGCTCTCCGGCTGGGGAGCTCATCTATTACATCTCACCGTGCAGGGCACATGGACACCTCAACAAAAGTTACTCCACATCAACCATCTGGAGTTACTAGCAATCTTCTTAGCCCTAAAATCTTTTCAAACACAGATTTCAGGCAAGGCAGTCTGACAGACAACATGACAGCCATGTACTATATTCAAAAACAAGGCGGCACACACTCTCCACAGCTCTCTCAGCTAGTACAGAGCATATGGAGATGGGCCATACCCCATAAAATCTTTCTCCTAGCTCAGCATGTCCCAGGAGTCCAAAACACTATGGCAGATTTGCTCAGCAGACAAACACAACAAATCCACGAGTGGGAACTCCACCCACAAGTTCTACACCCGTACTTTCAGATGTGGGGGCATCCACAGATAGACCTCTTCGCCACCCACGAAAACACCAAATGCCCAAGCTTCGCCGCCAGATATCCACACCCATTGTCCAAAGGAAATGCGATATGGATGAACTGGTCAGGCAGATTTGCGTACGCTTTTCCGCCTCTCCCACTCATTCCACTAGTGGTGCGCAAACTACAGCAACACTCCCTCACACTAATCCTAGTAGCTCCAACTTAGGCCAGACAACCGTGGTACACCACACTGCTGGAACTATCTGTAGTACCGCACCAAAAATTACGCCTCTCTCCACACCTCTTAACCCAGAACCATGGAGAGATCAGACACCCGGTCCCAGCTCAGCTCAACCTTGCGATCTGGCTCCTGAAGTCCTAGAATTCGGTTATCTAAATCTTCCCCCTGACTGTATGAACATCATCAAGGAAGCTAGGCGACTCACCACTAGAGCGTGATACGCCGCCAAGTGGAAACGTTTTGTTGTCTATTGTCATAACAACACCATCAATCCCCTAGACGTCTCTATTCAACACATCATAGGCTATTTACTCCACCTACAAAGGTGTAATCTAGCCTATACGTCCATTTGCCTGCACCTCGCAGCTATAGCAGCTTACCTACAAAACAGGCAACATCTATCACTCTTTAGAGTACCTGCCATTAAAGCCTTCATGGAAGGTCTTAAAAGAATAACTCCCCCCAGAGTGCCACCCTCACCTGTGTGGAACATAAATATCGTTCTCAACAGACTAATGGGGCCTCCCTTCGAACCATTGCACAAATGTGAACTCCAATTTTTAACCTGGAAATACGCTTTTCTCGTAGCCATCACTTCCCTCAGAAGGGTCCGTGAGATACAAGCATTTACCATTCAAGAACCTTTTCTACAAATGCATCATAACAAAGTTGTTCTCCGTACCAACCCAAAATTCCTCCCTAAAGTCATTTCTCCTTTTCACCTAAACCAATCTGTAGAACTACCAGTATTCTTCTCGCAACCACAAACTGTTGCAGAAAGATCTCTACACACACTAGATGTCAAACGAGCCTTACTCTACTACATCGAGAGAACACAACCTTTCCGTAAGACCAAACAACTGTTTGTCTCTTTCTCTCCACCACACAAGGGCAACCCCATCTCCAAGTCGGGGATAGCTAGGTGGATTGTCAAATGCATTCAGATTTGCTACCACAAAGCAAAACGAACGCTATCCGTTCCCCCTAAAGCCCGTTCTACACGTAAAATAGGGGCTTCAATGGCTTTCCTAGGAAACATCCCGTTAGATGATATCTGCAAAGCAGCTACATGGTCAACACCGCACACTTTCACTAAACACTATTGTGTAGATGTGCAAACTAAGCAACAGGCTAGTGTGGGCCAGGCTGTACTCAAAACATTATTTCAAACCACTGCAACAGATACGGGTAGTCGCCGCTAACGGTGGGTACTGCTATATAATCTATGCACAAGTGTGTAATCTGCAGCTCATTTGCCTCGAACAGAATATGCTACTTACCAGTATGCATCTGTTCTTGGCAAGTAGAGCTGCAGATCTACACACGCCCACCCGCCTCCCCGGCTGCCTTTATCTGTTCCAGTTTATCTTATTTGGATACAACACACATGGGCATCTTCACTGTTTATTACTACGCTCCATCATTTCCCTGCTGGCGAAAAATAATCTGAGGACGGAGCCGAAGCCCATGCGCAATACGATCCAAAGGAGGAGTCACCGACCTCGTGCCTTCCAAAGATTTTCCAAGAGGAAAAACAATTGCAAACATCCGGGCCCAACACCAGATGGCGATCTACGCACAAGTGTGTAGATCTGCAGCTCTACATGCCAATAACATATGCATACTGGTAAGTAGCATATTCCTTTACCTTGTAGAAAAGAAAGTTTCAAAAATATGCATTTGCATAGGGCATTCCATTCTCTCTGTACAGAGTTCTCCACTATGGAGAACACCGTACAGATGAAATTAAATCCGAATGGATTCACATATTTTGCAATTAAATACACCTGTGCTAGAGGCAGCTTTCCAGGCAGGTTTCAGTTGGACTTTGTGGATTCCAGAAAGTAGTAATGCTACAGTTGTACAAAAAGAAAAAAATAGTTTTACTACTTTCTTTGTGAATAGGCCCCTTCATATAAACTAGAGTATTTTGCTATAAAAGATTAAAAACCTTCCAACTGGACTTTGTAGGAGAATGGTGTCTTGTGTGTTTGACCAGCCCTCCTCGTCTGATGGGGACTTTGTAACCAGTTTTTGAAATTACCTGCCCAGCTCACCAAATATTTTGCATAGCTGCAAGTGTTCAGTAAACGTTTTCAAACTATTGTAATGGTCAATCTCCGAGAGGGACTATCACATCCTGGGCACGTACAGACAACTGGTTCGAAAAGGAATAACCACAGTCTTGGCTGAAACTTTAAATATAGCAAGAATAATGATTTAAAGACTGTAGACATAAAGCTGAAGCCTGGAAAAAGCTCATTTTCTAGCTGGGACTCAGCGAAAAATATGTGTCCGCAGTGTGTGATATCAAACACAAATGCAAACCAAAGTTCAGCAAGAAATGTCAAAAGGAAAGACTAAATCCAACCATAGCTAATAATTTGACATTAAACCATGCATCGTGCCTTTTACCCCAAAGTAATACTCTTTGAGCTATACACTGGTTACAAAAGTCAAACCAAGGGGAACAAATGGGCACCTTATCAACATAAAAAGATGTTCCTGTATGCTTTTCATGTTAACAGCCTTATATATTAGTTGACTGATTTATTGTAAGTCAAAGAATTAGACAAAGTCTGTGACAGTCACCTACCTTGTGGTTTTTAAGGATGTATGACGTTACAACGCATGCTGTTACAACTAAAGTTTTACAACGCGAGTGCATTGACAAAGCAGGACATTTCAACGCAAGTCTTTACATCGACTTGCACTAGATGGAGTGCTAACATTAAAAAAGTGTAATTTACTATTCCAACTCCAGTCCACGTAACAGTAGGGAAGGTGTTGGGATAGTAAACTACACTATTTTTAATGTTAGCACGCCATCTAGTGCAAGTCGATGTAAAGACTTGCGTTGTAATGTCCTGCGTTGTCAATGCACTCGCGTTGTAACAGTTTCGTTGTAATGGTAGTGCGTTGTAAAAGTTGCGTTGTAAAGGTTGTTCCCCCGGTTTTTAAGCTCTCATCTCAAGGTTCCCATCCAGTGCAAACATTACAGGCCCAATGCTACTTGTTATTTGTTTTGATGATCGCTACACGCCAAAGACCTACAGATCTATTCCTGGAAATATTGATTAGGTGTTGGTTTGCTATCAAGAGAGATTGAGCTGCATGATTGACAGTCTTTGGACAAATGGGATTAAAGTATATGGCCGGTCCTTCATTCTATACAATAAAAGTTCAAAATGGGTAGTGGCAGCAGTCTGCTGACCACTTCTTGAGAGTATTCTCATCTGCAGCAACAGAAGCACTTGAACCTCCTATCCAGAGGCTTGTTGGGTCTTCCTAGGGCTTATCTTTCTTTGGCGAGTGGCCAGTTAGCGATGGTGATGCCAAGACTTGGTAGTCAGCACTGATGCATTTTTTTAGAAAAATATAGAGCATCATGTGCTAGTTTTCCTTGTGGAATTGGTGTCTAGTTCAGGACACATGGTAAAGAGTGTGAGGTGGGTTCAGCTGTGATGGTAACCCAGCGGACTGAGAGCTATATCCCGAGCAGCATTACACCAGACATCATGACATCTGGACCTTGACTCGGTGTGTGCGAATGCGCTCGGGTCTTATGGTATCTCCATTTTGTTACTTTAAAGATGACAAAGAAGAGGAGGAGAACTTGGAGGTGTGGACAGAACTAACATATGTTCCTCCATTGCTGGAAAAATGGATCAGTGTTTGAAACTAAATGGGGAGCCACTGCCACACCCACCCTCTTTGAACATTTTAAAAAATGTGCACTATATGTGAGTCGATGACTCACAGAAGGTCAGCACAGTTGTAAACCACTGCAGTGAGTCTAAACTATTGATGCACCAAATCAAAGACTCTGTGCACAAACTTGGTTGAAGGCGTTACACTGGGTTATGGTTTCAAACTCCTCTAACTCCGCTGGTCGCAGTACCCACAGCTTCCAAGCTTACTGGGAAATGTGTCTAAATGGAAGAAACACTCTCTGCCTCTGTTTGCCTAGACATGTTCTAAGAAAGCCAGCTGCAGGTCTATCTTTGTAGATATGCACCTACTGTGATTTGACAGCTACTTCCAAAATCAGAGCAGTCAAGCTCTTGATATTACTGGGCTGCAGAGGGGGCTTAATTTGAGCCAGTGCAGGTGCAGGCTACTGGATCCATTTTGGGAAAACTGCCCTTCTTTTACCTCATCAGACTTTGTTTCAGAGCAAGAGAGAGAAAAACATAAGAGAGAACGGACGAGGAAGAGGAAGACAGAATAACATTGACAAGGAAAGCAGGGATAAAAAAAACTGAAAGAGTGAAGTAAAGGAGCAGGGAGTGTCTGGTGTTGGATGAACGAGGCATGAGATGGAATTAAGCCTACACAGCCTTCGTATTCGGCACCTCTGCCATTCAGGATGCTGGCTACGAGTTTATCAGCAAAACTTTGGTCCCCGGCACTTATACTTTCACAAATTAAGCATCAGGTACAACATATCTCCTGGCTGGCTGGCCTTCTCAGAAGTTCTTTGCAGAGAAATCAATACCCGGCCAGTGTTTCTTAAGTGCAATATTTGGTAGAACGTAGTAACTACTACTATTTATTCACAACTTGAGGAAAATGTTGCAGCTCTAATTACCAGAGAACCTAGAGGCAGATTTACAAGCCCCTTGCGCCACTTTTGCGTCACTCTTCCCATGTTAAAAGTGAAGCAACAGTGGCGCAAGGGGCTTGTAAATAAGCCCCCTAGTAATTAGCTTGGATAGGCTGTGATTAACAATATATGTTACTTTTATAGTGTACACTGTGAAATGAAAGGTTTATAAATACTCCTAATTTAGTGCATGGCATGGAGGGTGGAAGATTACAGGTGCACACACAGTCCTTAAATGACATTAATCGACTCAGCTCTGGAGTAATAAGATTGTAGCTAATACTACTGAAGTACGGTGGGGTGGTAGTACCGTATCGGAAACGTCATGACTGTACAATTTATATTAACACTGTATTAAGTTCCTTCTGCGACAATTTCCTTGAATTATGGTTGCCCTGCTTCTTTTAGTTCACTGGGATGATTCCTGGATCCCCGACCATGCTCATTTCCTCCAAGGCCCATTGGCTTCTGTTTGATAATCACATAGACCACTGGATTGTGTTGTCTGTCTGGTTGTGTTTCCAGGTCACTTAAAATCTGGATGTCCTAGCTTAAAGATCACAGTGGAACTGAACCCATATTGACCACTCTGCATGCCTGCATCCTTCAGTTGGGTTGTTCTTGAGTTTTGCCGTAGTCTGCCCGCGTGGTTAACGGATATGTTCTTTGCCTGTCTTCAGCTGTGTTTTTCTGCCGGACCAGGGAGCTTTCTTCGTCAACTATGTGATTGCTGCAGCTTTCATCGGGAATGGGATGGAACTCTTGCGGTTACCTGGACTCCTCAAGTACACCTTTCTGATAATAATGGCCAGGTCAGCCGGGGAGCGACGAAACATTAAGCAGGTACTTGCAAAAGTTGAGCAAATAATCACACAGGTCACCTTGTTTGGGGCTTTCAGTGTAAAAGCACTCTAGAATACATATTAACAATTTATAACTATGAACAATTGCACCATAATTACGTTTCAACATAGAGTGAAAAGGGCTAGTCTAGTATTTGAACTGGAAGGAGACAAATTAGGACATTCATTTTATAAGCAATGTTTTTGGCCCCTTTTCGAAAGGTGAAAGCTTCTAAAGTAGAGTTAGGAATAGTGCTTTTATCGCACTTCTGAACGATTCTCATACACCTATTTTCCTGGTAATGTTTATTCAAATCTTTCTTTTCCTGGGCTGAATTTGTCTCTGTGCTGTTAAGATGGTAAAACCTCTTTCTGGCTAATTTTGTAGGGAGTGAAATGTAGCTACATATGCTTTCTGCTTTCGCGACACTGCCAAACTCTGTCCGTCTGTTTCCAGATAGTGATATTTTTTGTTTCTGCTTTAACAACATTTTTCTTCAAATCTATACCGCAATAATTAATTAAAAAAAGAAATACAATAATAACTATGCAAAACATTTCTACAAATAGGCTTTATTTAAAAATAACTTGCATTAACTAGACAATTGTGTTTTTTTTTAAATAACAAATTTTACCTCTGACCTTTACACTACGCCTAATCAGGACCCGGAACACCTCCTTTTCTAGGCACCATGGAACTGCTACATGAGAATAAAAAAACACCTGCGGTGTCACTCTTAATACTTTCTTGCACCCAAGCAGACTAGGTGCATTAGGCAATATTGGATCTTTACAAGATAAACCTGTTTCTTATGGTGAACTACTTTTGCATGGTCTTTCTGGCGAATATCATATAGGTCTCGGTGAAGCGTACTTCAACATCTCTTTCAACACTATGGTCGGTTTCGAAGATTTACAATCAGAATCAATATTTTCAATACAGCTATCTAAACTTCAAGCCTAACCCCACTCCCGGAATGTTCACAAAGGCATTTCGGTAGTAGGAGCCCTAATTTGTCTTCAGGGTATTCATCTAAACTTATTTTGAAAGTTATAGGGTAGACAAGGTGCAAATGTGCAGGTCATTCAAGATGAATCCCATAATGTTCAATTTGACATATAGACAGATGCTGCATTACTTTAATACAGAGATTTGTTATGGAGGTATTTTCTGTATCAATATCGATGCTATGTTCAGAAGGAAAAGGGTCAGCCAACACGTGTTTCGCCCTTTGGTCAGTGTGCAGGCCTTGGTCTTTATCTAGGCAAAGAGGTTCTTAGTTGCAAGTTAGCAACAGATAATTTTTTCAGGAATAATGGATACTGCTCTTTGTGGTAAGAACTTATGGCCAGATGTACCATCGTCGTTTGCGTTCGCAAAGGGATTTGAGGCCTGTTTGCGCTTGCCAAAAACGTGTGGGCCATGTACAAACCCTATTTTGCGAGTTGCAAATAATTTGCGACTCGCAAAATAGGGTTAGCGACTCGCTGTTAGAAAGGGGCGTTCCAAAGCCGTCCCTTCATAATAGCGAGTCCAACACCTATGTAAGAATGTTTTGCGACCGCAATTGTCATCGCAAAACACTCACAGTTTACGATCCTTCTCAGAAGGGTGGTAAAGCACTTGCAAACGGGAAGGGGTCTCCAGAGGACCCCTTCTCCTTTGGGAATGCATGCGCAAATATTTTTTAAGAGCAGGCAGTGGTCCCAGGTTTCATTTTAATTTTTTTAATGCATCCCGTTTTCCTTTAAGGAAAACTGGCTGCATTTGAAAAAAAATGCTTTATTTAAAAGAAGTCCCAGACATGGTGGTCTGCTGACCCCAGCAGGCCAACATCCCTGGGAGTGCCAGCCATTCCCAATGGGGTCGCACATTGCGACAGCCTCATTAATATTCATGAGGCATGCAATTTGCGACCCCATTGTTAATCGCAAACAGTGTCTCAGACACTGTTGTACATTGAATTTTGCGACTCGCAAATTGCAACTCGCAATTTGTCGCAGTTTGCGTATTGCAAAATGTAATGGTTGTACATCTGGCCCTCTGTCCAGCGTTGTGGTGGGAGCCGGCCTCCCATGGGAGAGTGTAATTCAGAGGTCAGGAAAACTGCAGTAGGGATATTAAATTAAGCGAAAATACTGTCCCGATTGGTCCAGGTTGATACCGTAGTCGGAGTTTAAGGCAGATAATTGCAGTCCAAGTGAGAGTCGTGGAAATCGGAGACAAGTCAGAAACGTCAGTCTGAAAACCTTTAAAATTGTTTTTGACTCTCGCTTTAATATGAGTTTTTCAGAAAAAAGTATATTCTTTAACATCAAAGAAAACTTTAGTTTATTCGAGTGGTGTTACACCTCTCAGCCTGTTTGAAATTTGTACCTCTTGAGTCAATAATATTGTTTAAACAGGTAGTAAAGTATAACGTGAAGCAGGGGAAACCTTTTTCATCGAGCACATTACATAATATCACAATTTATATATCAACATTTTATTTTTATTCTTCGTAGTATACCATCTAAGAACAGCTCTTTAAATAATCTTTTTTTTTTTTTTTAACTCTAATGCGTATTCATTCTACAAGCTCAAAAGTTAATCCAAAAGGAATTCCATCAGATTTCCACCCCTTTTTAGTGTGTTAGTCTTCAAAGTCCACTTTATTTATGATTAATTCTTTTTTCTTAGTTGCTTTCTTCTGTTGAAATATCCTAACCTAACACTAGTTTTGATGAGGCTTACAGTTTGTGAACTTGTCTAAATACAGCTCACATTGTACTTAAAACTAGGTACAACATTTATGATTTCTGCACATCCACAATAAAAAAAGACATCACAAGTATGAATAGAAAGTCAATACAAAAAAGGATCTGGAATCAGATGTTTTACTGTAAGTCTGTAGCGTATATGCAATCTCCTATATATTCCCAATTCAATCATGAATAAAAAAAAGTCTCATGTTTTAAGCAAAACTTTGCAACGCTTACACTCTATTAGGGCTTTAGGAAACAGCGCATCAGCTATAGTACAAACTGGTCTATAAGCTTTGCACTGTTTTTTGAGAAAGTGTCATCCCTTTAGAAATGATTGGGACCTGACGCATCTTGACTCTTCTAGTGGCCTTGCGTAAACACAGTGAACCACATAGATATTTTAGATAATAAACTATATGATTTCACCAAGAAGACTCCCAATGTGACCCGCAAGTCACAAGTTCAAATGCTGGCAAAGCCGACCCAACATTCGATGCTTCTGAAATCAAGACCGATTGTTTTTTGGGATTCCGCAGCGGATTCCTGGTTTCGAAGGGAAGAAGGACGGTGAGATGTTGGTGCAGCATGAAATTTCTACTGAAATGTGTTGATTGGCCAACCTTTTTTGAATGTCACTAAAGATGATTAGTTGTAACATAATCTAGAAGAGGTTGAAATGCAGTTCATATCATTCAAATTCACAGGCCTGTCTTATTCAAAATAGGTGCAGCTATAGGAGGGTTTTCTGCCCCTTTTAGCGATGCTTCTCTCTGGTAACATTGACTAACTAGGAGCCAATGAAAATGCAGCGTTTTGTTATTGCACGGCTGTCTTTATAACTATTAGGCACCTTTTCAATATAATATTCTTGAGGCATAGAGCTTTAAGAAACACATCTGTGACTCATTTGCAGAATATGAAATGACTTTATATCACGAATTGAGAAATGTGTAAAATAAACCACAAATGACTATCTTTGTTTAAGGAGCATGTAAATATAGTGACTTTTGTATGCCCCAGATAAACACTCAAAAAATAAAAGTATTATTAATTTAGGATGTATAGTCTTCTAGCACATTAGTTAAGGTAATAGAGGCAGCATAAAATGTGTAGGTGTATTCTTACCTAGGTGACTGCAGGAGCTGCATTACCTATATCTGTTTTTCTCTTGCAGCGACAAGCGTACGAGTTTGAGTTTGGAGTGATGTATGCTCGAATGCTCTGCATCTTTACAGTCATCATGGCATACAGCCTTGTTTGTCCTATCATTGCCCCTTTCGGTAAGTTGATTGTTTGACCTTGAGTTGAGTTTTGATAGAGGTTGGTGGCATTTGCTATATATTTTAAAACCTCCATGTCGTGAAAAGGTAAACTTAAAAATAATACTTCACCAGGCCAGTTGGGTGTGCCAGTTTCCCAGCTTGTATTTGGATCACTCACATATATCAAAAATACTTTAAAGCTCCTACTTCATGCATGCTTGTCTAGCTGTGTTTCTGTTTGAACACCACTGTAAATGAATGATAATTGGAAAGCTGATTAAAGTATCACAGTGCTTGATTTCCTAAAAACGTACCATGCAATAGGCCCTTTGTTTTCTGTTATTCGCATTTAATAATGTGTGTCTGGTTGCTATTGAGACTGGCACATTGAGGATTTCATACTAAGTTTGTATTTAGGCACTAAAGGAAAATCAGCAGTGATTTTCCAACCAACTCTAGATTACACCGTTGTGCAATTATCAATGATTAAAGTTAGATGGGTTTTTAAAATGTTGGCATACCAAAAGAGGAAGAACAAAAGAATTTGCATCCAGTCTACCCACATTAGCCATATTTGAATAAGATGCCACCCCTGTTTGCATATGTTTCTTTTTAGTAAAAAAATCGTAAAACAGACATCATGATTATAAAGTACAGCGGATGTGCAGAAGTCATACTCACATTTCTGTTTACTAACTGCTGAGTCAATTTATGATTTCTAGAAATATGCTAGGAAGGGAGTGGACTGCAGGATAGTGATGGCTGTGTGATCTCCAGATTGGCTGATGTTATGTGGAATCCCCACATGGGCTGGGATCCTCCTAGTTTCTGAGGTGTCGTCTTCAGGATATTCAAACACTCTAGCTCTGCCTTGTGACATTGCAGCACTGAATGACACGAACTGTCTTTATCATGACCGTTCCAAATGCAAAGACGAGACCTAATTAACCCTTAAACTAAAACTTGAAGGATTCAACCCTTCCTTGTTGTGAATTGTAAAACCTCTAGTTATCACAATTGATCCCACCCTATCATTAATACGTCAAATCAGAGTGCCACAACCAGGGAATGTCTACATTCACCCAAGAGAGTAAAGCACCTCCAACGTGACCCTGGTAGGACCTTCCTGGCTGGTATCCCAACAACCTTGTGTGCTTCAATGAAAACAGTGCTCCACGCCACGTCACCCATCCTACAGTACTGGCACCGATTACCATTACAATCAAGGATCAGATTTAAAGATGCCTATTTAATTTATATCCACCCTCCTAAGTGTACTCCGCTACTTAGCCAACTATACTGGGAGCTCCAGGTTCCCACGATAGCTAAAGCTCTTCACCACTGGAACCTCCCAAATCCAGAACTGAAGAATCTCTGGAACAATTCTTCACCGGGGCAGCAATCTCCATCTGGCCCTAGCTTTGGGGTGACTCCAATCATTTATGTTTGGTAGAAATTAAACCGGATAATAAGGATACACTGTGTTCTTTGTTGCAAACGGGAACAGTGTGAGGACTTATGAGAAGTACAAGTTTGTGGAGGGACATCTAAGTCTGGGAGACACTAGTGCTGCTTTTGCTCTTATAATGCTTGTATTAAGTTTTTATTTGGTGCAGTCAGTTATCGTTCCTGCCGGTCACTTTATCACCAATGGGTTGTAATTGCAAATATTGATAGTTAGTTGGTTTAACTAGACAGATACTTGTTACTAGAACCCTATTATCTACGTTCAGTAGGGGTACAAGTAGGATTTTTAAGTAAGTGCCAGAGAGGCTCTGAGCACTCCAATCAGCCATTTTCTGAGTTTTTGAAGAGCCAGTTTCTAATATTCCATGTAGAGCCATACAAATTTCAATATCTCTCTTTGAAACTGTGTCCTGGGCAAATATTTTGTTAAGATTTTGTGATAGTTTATCCTTATAGGTGTAACTTGTTTCTGTAGGCCTTACGTATTTGCTGCTGAAGCACATGGTGGACCGCCACAATATCTACTATGCCTACCTGCCAGCGACGTTGGAGCGAAACATCCATTTTAGTGCAGTGCTCCAAGCTCTGGCCGCTCCCATTCTTTGCATCACCTGGCTATATTTTTTCTCCCTTGTGCGAATGGGTAAGTGATGTGTGCTTAAAGATTATCACAAATTGTTGCAGGTGTTATTTTAGCATATTGAATGAGACCCTGTTCATTGCCCTTATGGGCATTTTTATTGAGAATGTCAAACATTGACATTCCTGAATATCAGTTTCATTGTATTCTTAGAACAAATGGCACAATATTCATATCTAGCAGTTGTATCGTAGACAAGTCTACAGGTAGGATGTGGGGGAGAGAAGTGAAATTTCATCTGAGCTGTGATTCATCTTCCAGCCTGCTTAAACAGAAAGACACAGAAGTGTAAAATAGTTTCAATTAAAAGTGTTCTTGGCTCACCTTTGTTAGCTTGGCTTGAAAACCAAGGCAAATCTTTAGACTAATGTGTGTGTGAAGTATTTTGTGTAATGAAACCAACCACTAGCAATGCAGTTAAAGAACTAACCATCTATATGCCTAAACCATTAGGTTTGGTGTTGGCTGCAAACATTTTGCCTTCATTGCTTGTTTTGCTTTGTCATTGTTTTTATAAAACATTATCTAGCAAAGTGTTAGCGGCCTTGGATGTTACCCACTATGATTTTCTCTGTATTACATGCATTTTTAAAAATCTGTAAATATTTTAAATAGTATCAATTTTATATTCTCTCTTTGTTAATTTATTTGTGTATTATGTACCTGTACCTGTTTTGTATCGCTTTTATGACTTCTGTCGAATAAAGCGGTTTTGGATAAAACATTATCAGGTGAGCTGTTGGGCCCTCGCATTGCCAATACCAGTAGGTCTGACTTACGAATAAACGTACCTTTTGTGTTCATTGATGGGTTTAGGCACTCAGTAAGCTTCTACATGCACTCATGCATCCATTCATCCATCCATTTACTCATTTTTGAATTCATCCTTCGAAACACACACAAACCCAACAACATATGCAAGATAAATTTAAAGAATACAAGTAGAAAAAAGAAAACATGCTACTCTCTAAATGCGTTGGGCATATGCTTGCAATGACAAAAGAAGAAATGGCAACGGGTTTACATTTTGCAGAGGCATTATACATAGTCTTTGATTATTTTAAAGTTCCAGCGTGGCCGCTATATTAAGAACAAACTTAATGGCCAAATGGCCATCTTGGAATGGTAAAACAATGATACCCTCTGGACAATCACATTCCATATTCGTCTTCTGGTTTAGAGCAAGTGGATGCGGCGCTCTGCAGATGAAATGAGAGGCAAGCAAGCAGACTGTTAGCACTGACTGGGGCGCTGTAGTATCCTCTAAAGAAAAATGTAAATAAAAAACCAGAAGCCCAAGAAATGAAATGAAAGGGAACTATAAACGGAGAACATTGAAAACTAAAGGACTGGCCATATAGCCCTGAAACTGAAGTGCAGTAATTTTCAGGTGACTGTAAATATGTGATAAAAATGTCATCTTTCAGAGGGCGAGAGAGCCAAGGACTGAACCATTACTCCGTGCAGTACGCATGGTTTTTTCAGACGTGGTAACAAACACCAAAACCCTTCCCTACAAAGGGAGTCTATGGCATTTCATCTAACAAAATACCTGTCTTTATCCTTTAATGCAGAGAAATAACAATCCACCAATAAATACTATTGACTTTAACATATGCTTCTCACTATAAATAAGGCGGACCTACTGTATTTATCATAACTTTTCATAATCAACAGATCAGAATTATGCATCTGAAATGTTTCTTTCTAGTTCACTAAATAGGCCTCTAGTTGTTATCATTGGCTGGCCACCATAACCAGCTCAGGCCTCATTTATCGAGTTTAAGCTTTCCCACAATGCAACCATCAGGCACATCGTCATAAAATGACATAGTGTATAAAATTGCAGCTGGCAAATCAAAATACTATCTCTATCTCTCCTAAGATGCCCTAACAAGGATTCTGGCAGTACAAATTGTCTATTCCCACAGTTTCTTAGAGGGGTGACCAGCACCAAAACCAGTGCCTACTATGCTAATCTGTGAGCTTCCATATAACAAAGCACCTACTGGTTGGCTTTATTACAAAGTAATAACAATCCACCCTTAAAGGCCTATTGACTTTAACATATGTTTTTCAGAATCAGTATATCAGGCCTACTGCCTTTATCGTAACTTTTCATTTGAAACAATCATACCTATAACCTTCATGATTGGCATATCACCATAACCAACTCAGTCCTACTGTTTTGCCATCGGGTATAAGGTAATAAAATTACAAAAATTTGCAAAATTACAGTTGTCTTAACAACCAAATACAATCCATACTGATAGAGCCTAATAAGGATTACCATAGTGAAAATCTTCTATCCTCATTGTTTGTTCAGACCGGTCACGAACAACAAAACCCTTACGTACTGCAGTAATCGATGAGATTCTGTGTAACAAAATAGCTGCCTACAGGCTTAATTAAGCACAGTGAAATACAATCTACCCATAAAAGGCTATTACCTTTAACACATGATGTTCTCGATAAGTAAGGGCTACGTCATTTTTTTCATCATAAACACATCACACCTAAGTAAAAATGACTCAACTTTTACCAGTGAAAAGATAATAGCTTTAACCTTTACCAGTGGCTTGACACTATATCCAACACAGAGCTTCTGGAGTGCAAATACGCTGCAGCCATTAGACGTACACAAATCAAATTACAAATATCTGCAGAATTATAGTTGGCAAAACACACAACCCATCTCAATAGGCCCTAACAAGAAACATCACAGTGATTTTTTTTTTTTATCCTCTCAGGATTTGTCAGTGGATGACCAACATCAAAGTCCTTGTGTGCTATGATAATCTTTGAGAGTACATGTAAAAAATTACCTGCCTACTACCTGTAATATATTGGGACGACAATTCACTACTAGAGGCCAATTGGCTTTAACCAATGCTTTTCACAAAAAGCCAGTCATTTTATTTTTAAAAATAATAAACACACCATACCTATGCCTTCTGGCGTAACCTAACCCTGTGCAACATTAAGGCCTGTAGCTGTTCTCATTGGCTTGTCACCATAACCAACTCAGCCATACGGAACTTCACCACAAGGCAACCATCAGGCATACAGTCATAGATGTATACAATATTACAGCTGGCAAAGTATTGCACTCTCTTTTCTTAGCCTAATAATAATTGGGAGAGGATGTGGTCTAACAGCTAGGGTGGTCGACCTCAAATCTGGGGAAACGGGTTCGAGTCTCTGCAAGGACGCACAACATCCTGTGATTTTAAGCAAATCACTTAATCTCCCGTGCCTAACAAAAAAAATGAATGTGTCCTCATGTAACACAACTGGTGCTTGTGTAAAGCGCTCTGATACCTTCGGGTCAAGTTAGCCCTATCTAAAACCCCAGACAAAATAAATAATACGTTTTATCGTATGGCATATGTTCTATCCTCACACCAAAACCCTTCCCTTCTATGATAATCTGTGAGATTTCATATAGCAATGTATATCTGCCTACAGCCTTTAGCACAGTGTACTAATAATCTGTTCTCAAGTATGTTGCCTTTAACACATGTTTTTCACAATAAGTAGGTCACGCTTTGTAATAAGGTTTCATAACAACAATTTAACCTACAGAATCTGGCATGACTTTTCCCAATGAACCCATAAGGAATATACCCTATCCCATTGGCTTTGCACCTTTACCAACACCGGCCTATTTGATTGTGCATAAAGTGACAACCATCATGCATACAGTTATAACATTAAAAATACATCTTCCAAAACAATATACAACCCCTCACAATAGGGCCTAAGAAGAATCTTTACTGTGAAAATCCCCCAGGATTTATTAGAGTGGGTGGCCATGGTCAAAACCATTGCCTGCTACTGTAATTTGTGAGATTATATGTAAAAAAAAAAAAATACCTGTGTGTGACTTGTAACACAACGTGATAACAACCAACTGTTAAAGGCCTACTGGCTGTAACAATTGCTTTACACAATAAATAACCTAGAACAACTGTTTGTCATAACATTTCCTAATAAGCAGATCAGACCTTTGGCATCTGACATAACGTTTCCCTTTGCACCAGTCCGGTCTACAGTTTGTCAGCATAACAACTCAGGTCTACAGTTTGGAGAATAAGGTTCTCTTCGTGACAACCATCAGACGTGCAGTCAGAAAATTAGAGAGGCATACAAACTTACAGTTAGCTGAGGAAATTACTATTTTGTTAAAGATAGTCTACCATGGATTTTCATAGAGTACATCTTCTATATTCATGGTTTGCCACTGGGTAACCAACACCAAAACTCTTGTCTACTGTGGACAACTGTGAGCTTCTATGTAACAAAATTCCCAGCTGTATACGTTAATATAGAGTAATAAGAATCCACCATCAAAATGCCTATTGACTTTAACATATACTTTTCACAAGAAATACATCAGGCCTATCGCCTTCATCATAACATTTTATAATAGATCAGGCCTAGAGCCATGGTCATAGGCTTGCCACCATAACCAACTCAGTCCTGCTGTATCGAGTCTAAGCTTTGCCGTAAGCCAGAAATTCTGCCTCATCATAGCCTGTGCTGAGGGAAAGTAACACATTGGGGTGGAGCCTAAGCCCCCCTCTCAGTAGTTCTCTGTTAAACAATGCAAAAAAATCCATGTCGACTAGTGTAACCATGGGCATGCCATAATGCTAAAATTATGGTTATGGCACTGGAAAGCAGCAATACTTTCCTCATGGCTGCCCTCCTGCCATCTTTGGTGCTGCCAGAGAAAAACACAAACACAGTAAATTATCTAAGACCCTTTAACAGCATTACAATGCCATGTGTGCATGCTTCCGAAGATCAAGAGATAACGCTGCTGGCTCAGACACCAGGATAAACAAACAAAATAATCACAGCTATGTGGTGGGGAAGCACTTTATGTGGAATCACACAACTTCTGCCCAATCTAAACACGTGCTCCTGTTCACCAACATGTAAGGGCAGAGCAAAAGCCTTTCTCTTTAGTACTACTGAAAGCTCATTTTTAGGTTGATTTTATAAGATTTAGCGACAGCAGTCCTGACAAGCCAGACCTAAAAACAGTTGCTAAAACCAGCAACCTTTTTGGGTCTCAAAAGGCACAGATTGCAATAGTAGTCCCTAGCTCTGAAAGGAAATACCTTGTATGCTGAATGTTCCCTGTGAAAGAGCGGAATGCCGTCACTCACAGTAATGTTAGCCAATGACTGAAGTGGGCTGACCCATTGCCTCCTATTGTACCTATTGCCACAGCATACCTATTAGCTGTGGCAATAGGTATGCTGCACACCGTATGCAGTGTGAAGAAGAAAATGAGGATGACAGAACAGACCAATGGGTATAAGGGCGGCCTGAGAGCCTAGTACATTTCATATATTATTTTAGTAGAATCAAAAGGTCTTATTTAGCACAAGACCTAAAAGTAGAAAATCAGTTGAGCCCTGGCATAGGAAATAGTGGAAAAAGGTGTCCATGTAAGTTTGTGGAAGGGGGAAATCTTTATAGTTCAGCTGTGATTAAGTGAGATTGGTTTGCGTATCTTGAAGATGTCCTCTAAACCCAGCTGGTCATACGAAATCACAGGTAAGTAGTTTGTAATATTGTCACCGGCTGGAAAAGGACTGTACTGGAGGCAGAGTAATCTACTTCGCTATTGAACAGTGCCTTTCCGATTTAACCACTAAGTATACTTGCATATTAGTAAGTCCACCAATTGCTTTAAGGATGTAATATCCTCCCAACACCCACTTCCTTAAGCAGAAGTCACTGAAAACTGAATATCACCCCCACTTATCAGTAAGGTAAGTACTGGCACAGTTCTTTCCAGTGTTCAATTCATTGTAGTGGTTTTTTCAAGGGTAGGAATTACAGTGAGAGAGTACTAAAAAAAGCACCAAGTAAGTGCTCAAAATTGCACACAATAGGTGTCTATTGCAGTGTGTATGTGGCTGCAGCTTCAGTGGCATTAATGTGTACCTCTTCAGTAAGTCAACTACACCTGGCAATAAGATGGCAGCCTCACAGCATTTTCTGGGACAGTAAGATAGGAGCTTAGAGCAGCTCTGCCATCCCAGTCAAGGCAACCAGCAATCAGATAGATCCAAACAGAGCAAAAGGTTCTCCATACTGGATCACACCCCTCGCTAGTTAGATTTGAGCTTTACAGAAACCATCACATAATACATACAAACTCAAACGTGATGAAAGGCGACACTACCAATAAGTATATCATGAACCAACTAAAGTGAGGTATGAATGCCAGAGCAGAAGGAAGTGGTGGGAACCATCAGGTCCGGAACCCGTCTTCATTTCCGTACCTCAGATTTTCAATTCATGAAACCAACTGAACTTGAGAATTTATTAAAACGTGTATCCTTAAATATGCTGGGCCGCCACCTGGAATTCTGTTTATAATTTTTTTTTTTTTAAGTGTCCTCAGAACACTGCTTTCATAGAAGTTACAAATACTGCCATCAGATGATCCTATGCATGGATCCATCCCACTAACATAGTGTAGTAAGGAGTTGGTAGTGTAATGTAATCTAGGGTGTTATCAAAGAATGAAAGAGTGAAAGAGCAATACGCTATATTTTATAAAACTCCAGTTCTTTGGGTCACTAACCTATCGTGCTCACCCTCAATTGGGCATAGGGTAACTGACAGAGTGAAGCACATGCTGCTGACATAATTGTGACTTGTGGGCAATGAATTTGAATTATCTTGCAAGGTCAGCTCTTGGATTATCATCCTTTTAAGGTCTTCAAACTGAAGGCTACTTTTGGGGTAATGGTAATACTTGACAGAAGTAAGCAGCATGTGTAGAGTTGATTGCAGTGTCAATGAGTTGCTACGATAGATAGTTAGCAGTTCAAATGTCGTATTTTCAGCATTGTAGCTTTATTTGTTTCCTCTTATTTGACAGAAGAAGAATTCAGACAATGGTGTTTTATTTGTAAAATCAATTGCATTATGTTACTGGATAACCTTTTTTAGATTTCAGTTATTCAAACCTCCTATATCTTGCACTTCTGAGGCTATGGACGGGGTGGGTGGAGTGCTCTATGAGGTTATGTGGGTGTGAACTTTGAAACCTAAGTTTCATCTCTGCTCTAATTGTGCTAAAACAATTCCTCAACCACAAGACAAAAATTCACATTATGTTTTGTTAACCGTTTGTCTTTCATTTCATTGTAGGTTTCAATTCCTCCACAACACTCTTTACATTACTTGTCTTGGTGATGACAATCTTTGTGAGCCTGTTTTATACCTGCTTTGGCTGTTTTAAGCACCTGAGCCCACTTCATTATAAGGTAATGACCTGGTTTTCAGTCTAGGATTACTCTGAGAAGTAGTAGGTAGGAATCATGCATATTGGTAACATGTTCAGAATAAATGTAATATAGTCCTAAAACAATTATTCAAAACAGAAAAACTAAAGAAAATGGTCAGCGGTCTTTTTTTCATTTAAAGATTGCGAGTTAGTACTGTGTGAAACTCACATCTTGCAGCTCTCATGAGCAAAGGACCATTGTGTTTTTTCTTATGTGAAAGTTAATAGGTAGTTAAAGCCTCTGATGTAAATTGAGGTTGATGATCTGTATAGCTGTCATTACTTTATGTATGTTAGTGTTGGAAAACTCCCAAGCGTGCGGCATTGTTTGAAACATTGGAATAACTTGCACATCTGCTGACTTGGAATAATCATTCAACAAAGGAAACATTGTAAAATGGTACATATATGACAGTAAAACTGGCTTAAACATGGGAGGAGGTAACAGAGACGAAACGTTACATCAAAAAGTGATCCATGAGTGGTATCCAAACAACGTAAGTAAGACTATGCAAAAGTGGAAACATGTGTAGGGCAAAATATTTGCTGAGCCTAGAAAATAGAGTGTGTACTTAATATTGCAACACATTTAGAGTTAGTTACTTATAAAGAGTTTTCTAAAACAGTGACACATCACCTTTGTCACTTCCAGATACTTAGAAGTTTAGTGTCCAGTTTAATGTATGTGATGGGCCTTGACCTGACGTTCATCAGTCACTTCCCTAACGTAGGTCATTTTCAAGCACTATATATGGTCCAGTACCCCACAATAGTTTCAGTACTTACTAATATAAATACTTAACTAGTTGTGCTCATTTGTCCTAATTAGACATTCTATGAGATATAATCTGCATTCATTAGTTGCTTCAAAAAGATACTAATGCAGTGGATTCACATTTCAACACAGGCTACGCATTTTAAATTTAAAACTGTATCGGCATACAATTCCTACTTCAATGTTTCTGTAGTTTTTTTCAGTTCCGTTTTCTAGACAATATGTATTCTTTTATTTGATATCCTTTATTAGGAAATCAATGGGTAACTACTAATTGGTTTTGTCTAGCACATTGTTATAAAAGGCATTGACTGCCTTTTAAACAATGTGGTTTTTTTTGGGCATTGAGAGGTGGCCCGCCTTTCAATGAGAATGTGTTACATGCTCCGAAGAATTAGTCCTCTTAAACGTTAGCTGTGCTTGTCCACCCCGTTAGATAAACTAGTAATGTTTTCATGATATCTACAATAAATATGAATGCTAAGAGTTTACATGTAATGCTTTTCATTGGACAAAATGCATATTTTGGGAATTCTGAAAACCTAAGTAGATGTTAATGTCTGATGGGATTTATCTTGCACATCTAATTATTTGTTTTGTTCCATATGTTGCTTTAACTCCATGATAGGTTGTAACCTGCCACATATTATAATATTTTCAACATAATTGTTTGCCCAGAATATTAATAAGATCTAATCTCCCTCACTCAATCTTTTCTAATAATGTTGCACACTTTATCAATTGTTTTGGGTTTACATTTGTAGATCTTAGTAAGTTCAATCATTTACTTTTCTCTATAAATGTCTAAAAGCCCACTTTGGAATGGTGTATTTGTTGGAAAATTCATAAATTCACATGCAAGTAATCCATATGTGCATCACCTCCTTTCACGATTTGTTTCTTTTGTTATGCAATACTATTTACAATGAGAGAGTTAAAGGGCTTATCTTTAATAGTGCTCAGTAACCATAATTATTCTGAGTTGAGATTTTTACCCAATCATCTCCAAGAAAATTCAACTTATACCTTCATTCAAAGTTTAAAGAAATATTTTAATGTATTTTCTTTTTTCATTATCTATGTTCAGTTATAGTAATAACTCTCCTCTTAAAGATCTCCCACCATTCATAAGCATAAATATCCCCCGATACCTATTCTGAGTCAAGATATGCCACTCGCAGATTACACTTTTTGTTCATCGAAGTGAGCTTTAAATGTGCAAAAAATATAGTTAATCAGGGCTACCTGGTGAACATATTAAACACAGGCTCTTGTATGTACTGAGTATATGATTTGCCATCCATTTCCTTTTTTATTATATATTTAAACAATGCTGATGTTATTTGCAGACTTCAAAAATGAATGTTGATTTTTCAAAGGCACAGTACACCTATGATGTCTTCCTATTTCAGCAAACTAGTCATAATGATGTATTATTGTCTTCCCTAGGTCGAGGAACCACCACATGAATTTAAAGGGTTAAAACAAGAAGATCGTGCTCGTAAACATAATGTGAGAATATTTACTTTTTTTGTTTTATAAATGAGTACTTGTGATGTTTCTACAATCTCATTATTTTGGTTTCATATCTTCATGAAAGTATCACTTACATGTCACATTTAATTGAATTTTATTTTATTGGGATTTTTATAGTCCGTACCTAGCCTCAGTGGCATGTGGAATACTTTGCATTAGTCAGTTAGTTACAAGCGACATGCTGATGTAACTGGTATTTGACAGGGAACATAGTATGCAATAATGTTCAGAATAGCAACAGTGGAAGCATACAGTTACCGAGGCAATGCGGTACACATGAATTTTAGTTAATAAGTAATCATTACTTAGCGTGTTGTCTAATAGATGGTACTGTGCCACACATTCATGGCATCAAAGTTTTGCTACATAGCTAGTTTTATATGTTTCTGAAACATCAGTTATCTACCAAAGTATTTTTCCTGTGTGTATTGATTTTTTTGACCATCTGTTGCCTATAAGATATTGAGAATGAGATGGGTATAAAAACAACTTTCTGTAGATTATGAACTTCTATGTGAAGGATCCCTGAACATGTTGCTGTTGACTGATGTTGGACTTGGTTATTTTTGATCTGTCATCCCCAGACTGTTTGCTGAATTCGTTTTTGTTGGCTTTGGGACTCTGTGCACTTTACCACTGCTAACCAGTGCTAAAGTGCCTGTGCTCTCTACTCTAAACATAGTGAAGTAAGCTTATACCCAATTGGCATGTTTAATTAACTTATAAGTCCCTAGTAAAGTGGCACTACATGTGCCTGTATATTTAATGGTACAAGTGGGTCTCCAGCATTGATTGTGCCACCTACTTAAGTAAACATGTCTCAGGCCTTTCATTGCAGAGCCTGTGTGTGCAGTTTAAACTGCCATTTAGAGCTGGCAAAATGCACCTTTTGCCAGGCCCAAACCTTCCTTTTTAATACATATTAATCACCCCTAGAGTAGGCCATGGAAAGCCCAAAGGGCAGGGTGCAATGTATCTAAAAAGCAAGAGATACTTTTAAGTGTTTCATATTCTACTAGCGAAAAACTGTTGCATTAATTTTTCTTCATTGCAAGGCCTACCTCTCCCATAGAATAACATTAGAGTTACCTTCTTACATTTTATAAGTGTATACCCAAATGGGAAGAGGTAAGCAGTTCATGTTGGATTTGTTGTGAAACAATTTTAAATCCTAACTTATACTGAAGTCGGATTTTAAATTGCAATTCTGAAAATGCCTCTTGTACAAAATGTATTTTACAAAGACAAGGGAACCCAGTAGGTAGACAGGGACCTTGGGTACGAACTATTTTAAGGAACAAAGGTCCCTAGCAAAAAAACTATTTGTGGAAAATTATATATATGGAGATGCAATGATATCTATACTTCGATTGTTTAAATGAACATAATATTTTAATGAAAAAAGTATAAGGAAACACACAAGTGGGGACATGTGTATCATAAAAACGGAAAATAGGAAGGTGTGGCCTAAAGGATTATAGCTGTTAGGCCAACATCAAATATGTGAGAACACTCTAGCACAGTGGTTCCCAAACTTTTGACTCCTGAGGACCCCCATTGAGTCACCACTGAAAGCCTGGGACCCCCAAGCAATTTGTAGGATTTAAATTTCAAACATTAAAACAGTAATTCTAAAAAAAGAAACACACGTGTGCACACAAAACAAATACTGAAATTACTAAGGATTTTAGGGGCATATTTACAAGACCCTATCGCCATGGGAACGTCACTTTTTGTGATGTTCCTGTGGCAGTAGGGGCTTCGCCTTATTTACAAGACAGCGTTAAGCCACTTATTGTGGCTTAACGCGACCTTGTATATAAGGCCCCCTTTCACGCAATGCTTAGCGTCAAAAAGGTGGGCAGTGGGAGTTGCAGTGGACGTTTCACTCCAACACCCATTGATCTTGACGCTGCCCTCTATTTACAAGGTCAGCTGAAATAGGAGACCGCACCGAAATTAAGACCATGAAAAACCTGGTCTTAACTTGGCGAAATGAGGAGGAATGCCTTATTTCTCCTCGTTTTTGCTTTTTCCAACGGAAAAAGCAAAACGCCTTTGATTGTTTATGTTCAGGAAGGTGACCCTTTCTGCACATAAACAATCTTTAATAAAAATGACGTTTTGTAACTTCCATGTATGCTGCATTAGGCAGCACCCATAGAAGTGACAAAACGGCATTACAAAATTGTTTATGTGCAGGAAGTGGGAACATAGCAGCATCAGGATAATGATAGACTGGGAATAAACATATGTTGCTAACTTTTACCATGCAGTTTGCAAGCAGCTCTTTGATGACAGTTTATAGGACACTGTGCTAGATTACGATTGTCCCTTATATTAATTGCACAGTGACAAAAGAATCTCTGTGACAAAATCAGTAACCCACTGACCTATGCACATAAAATACTGTTTTTTAAAATGCATTGTACACGTTCTTTGCAGTAGGCATATTAACCCTCTGTGTCACATTAGATAAGTCAAAGCTGCTACTGGACAAAACTCTCATCTCTCTCCAGCAGGTACATTAATCACTGGCATTTTCTTGACACTTTTATAGTTGCTCGAAAACTGCTAATTTTACAAGGAACTTTGCAGTGCTTTTAAAACTGCTGCCTGCGGACCCCCTGGGTATGTGCCACGGACCCCTGGGGGTCCTCGGACCCCAGTTTGGGAAACACTGCTCTAGCACATATTAATACACAATATACATTTTGTGTCAGAGTGCCTAAAGTCGACGATGTTTTGATCCATTTAACTAAATACTGGGATCATCTTCAGGACAGAGCAAATGGGTGCCTGAGGCAATTTCCTGTCAATCAGGGTTCTATAAGGAGGAGTTTGTGTCATTCACTTAATACAAAATTTTCAATGGGTCTCAACAGCACAATGGTTGCAGGTAGAAATGGTGCGCTAAAGGCATTACAGAAAAACAAGGTGATTTTGAATAAAACTAATACTGTTTTAAAAAACAGTTCACTACTTTTGGGTAATCTACACAGCACATATCATAACTCAGTTTGTTATTCTTGAAGCGTTAATGTACTCAGGTTATTATATCGTGCGAGTATGCGTTTATTAAGCTCCTTATTGGATGTGTTTCAGTATCTGGCTTGATAGCTCAGCTATCGCCATATCTTGTGCGATTAACAGAAAAAGAGCTCTTTAAGAAGCACAACTGGGAGCTGGGCTTTGGCTCCACTAACCTGTTTATCTTGAGTACAGAACCTGTGTGGTGCTGCCAAGAAAGAGTGCAAATAGCTCCTGAGTGGTGTTTTCTCACCTAACATGGCTGCCCAATTGAAAGGCAGTGGCATGGCAGTGTACAAGTAGAAGACCCCCTCCACAATGATGTGATTGTACTGGCTGTGTATTGCTGTGTGAGCCAGCAGCAGTATTTCTGGTAGAAGTATTGGTAAATAGAGCTTCCCAAAAGGGGGTTCATATCACCCAAAATGGCTGCTCCGTCCAGCCTGATGACAGAGTGGCATATGGTCTGCCCAAACGTCCTGGCACTCCAGAAGTACTGGCCACTGCAGCCTTAAACTCTGTTTACTGTCCCCAACTTCACTGGCTTCCTAACAGCCTGTTCCCATCTCCAAGATGAGCTGTGGCCTCTGCACACTCTCCCCTCCTGTAGCAGCCCCTACAGAGTGCTGTTGCTGTGCAGGCCAATGGGGCCCAGATGCTGCTCTACATCATTGCTTCAGAAGCAGCAAAACTGCACGTCTGGCCAGAGGTGCCCCCCTTTCCGTCTCAACGGTCATTATGAAAGCCAATGGGGCTCAGTGCAGGGCCAACAAGTACCTTTTGAGCTTATGCTTTCTCCCCCCCACCTGCACCACACCATTAGCAGCAGTCCCCTCTCAGTCCCCTCTCAGTGCCCACACCAGCTCAGTCGCTGCTGCAGTGCTTCAGCCTTAGCTGTTGTGCTGCGTCCCTTCTGCAGCCTTCAGCTGCTTTCACCACTCGCTTTTTGGCTGATCCCCATGACCTGAGACAATCCCATCTCCCACACCAGCCACCGTAGGCTCAGCTCAATCTTCTATCCAGTACTATCCCACAACCTCAGTACACTCTCCCCTCTTGCACTGGACTTTTAGTTATGGATGAACATGCATGTAGTACTTTGGGAAGAGCATATTTTCTGTGGGTGCATTAGTAGACTTATGTGCGTGTTCACGAGTGTTGGGTAATTTAATGTGTGCCTGTGTAAGTGGTGGGTAACAGTGTGTGGTGTGAATGCAGAGTGAGCAGTGTGAGTGCAGGATTAAAGGTGTGCCTGTGTAAGTGCAGGGTAAGAGTTGTGAGTGCAGGATAAATAGCATGCCCATGTGAGAACTGGGTGACCAGTGAGCTATTGAGTTAAAAGTGAGCTCTACAAGTAATGCGTAACCGGAGTGCCCGTGTGAATGCAAGGTGAGTCGTGAACCACTGTGAGTGCACACAGGCACAGCGCGACCGCATCAGTAGGCACCGGGACACCTAGCCTGCCACTTGCCTGTGGCCTCAAGTACTTGCTTGTTCCAGCCTAATCCAGTGACACCGCCGCTGCCGGGGTTTTCCCACTGACCGTTCTTCCTGCCAGCAGAAGCCCTCCCTCCCAAGGACCTACCTAATGCAGGCTGCAGCACAACCGCGCCGCTGGTGTGCAGAAGGCGTGACAAAGGCAAGCCTGCTTGCCTGTATCTGTCTCCACCTGGACTGCACCCAGTGCACCTCCAACCCTTCCGCCTCCCCCCTCACCCCTGAAGATACGCTGTTGCTGAGCTCTACACCCTTGACTTCACAACAAACACTGCCACCATGCCGGCCCACGCTCCTCGGTAGGACCTGTCACCTGTACCCCACTGCCACTTCACCTTTCACAGCATGTACACCAGCCCACCCTGAAGACACCACCTGAAAAAAAACACCAGCTTGCATGCACCCTTCTCAACACTCGCTCACCATGCAAATGCACCACGGAGATTTCTATCCCAACGCCCAACGTCCTCTTCCTCATAGAGACTTTTCTCAATACCACTTCCGCACCTAACATTGCAACTGTAATACTCAAAGTATACAAGATCCCCCACTGTGACGGCATCGACAAGCCTGGCAGAGATATGGTCATCCTGCACAAGGAATTCATCCACTGCACCACCACAAATGACATTACCCCAGCACCAACACCACCTTCCGACTCCAAACAAAACAGAGCCACCATCAGGGGCACCCTCACCTACCATGCTCCATGACCACGTCCAGCCTTCTGCAACTTCATTGCCATAGACTCCTTGAACTGAATTTTTCTATGCAACCTCAACTTCTGTATCGGCGAACACAATGATATCCACACTACCAACCTCCTCGACAGCATGAACATTAAACTCACCACCCCTCGCACACACCGCAAGCCACGCACTAGACCACATCTAAACCTCTAGCGACCGCATAAGGTACAGCTACACCACAGAACTCACCTGGACTGACCACTCCATTGTCCACTTCAACATCTTCAGCTCACAGGCTCCATCCCCAGTCTTCCCAACACTCCCCACCGCAGCTGGAGCAAAGTCTCAAAGGACACATGGATCACTGCCCTCAACACCACCCACCCCATCTCCTCCAACAACCTAGACCACAACATCAGCAACTTCAAGAATGGGGTCACCAACTGTGCCAATAGCATCGCTCATATCTGCCACAACACCCACAGAAGGTCAACCTAGCTGGCTAGCTGGTACACTTAAGATCTCAGAACCTCTAAACAACACTGTAAACAACTGGAGAGTAGATGGCACACCTGCAAGGACAAGGCCAACAAGACCGCCTTCAAGACAGGTGGTTGAGAGAATAGTAGAAGAAGACCTTAGATTCACACATCGTTCAAGGTCCAATAACAGCAAATAATACTTCAACATCGTCCAAGGATTCTCCAACCCCTCAGTTGCAACAAACATTACCCCCTCACAGGAACTCTGCAACAACCTAGCAGCCTTCTTCCACAACAAGATTGCCAACATGTACAGAAACTTCAAACCCCAGCCCAAGGCCACCGACTTCCAACAACACAGGGACCCAGCTACCACCATAGACATCTAACTAACCTAATGGAGCCAGCTCGCCCCACAGAACACTACCTCCATCATGAACTTCATCCACTCAAGGGCCTCAACCGAACCATGACCTCACCACGTCTTTAACCTAGGCGTAGCCATAATCAGCCACATACTCACCACCTTGTTCAACACCCCTATTTCCATGGCTACCTTCCCCAAGGACTGAAAGCCCGCAGAAGTCAATACCCTACTAGAGAAAACAACAGCAGCAAACCCCAGCAAACTCAACAACTACCGAAAAATCTCCCTGCTCCTGTGCCCGGCAAAAGTATTAGAAAAAGCCATCAACCAACAACTCTCTTCAGATCTGTAACGTAACCTCCTACTCGATTTCTCCCAATTCGGATTCCGCAGCAATAACAGCACCGAGACAGCCTTCATTGCGGCTACCAATGGCATTCCAGCTCTAGTCGAACGAGGAGAGACTGCAACCCTGATCCTCCTAGACCTCGTCAGCCGTTGATACGGTTTCCCACCACATACTCATCACAAGGCTGCACAGCATAAGCATCCAAATAGCCGCTCTCAGATGGATCGCCTCTTTCCTCACCAGAAGAATGCAAAACGTCCGCCTCCCTCCCCCTTCACCTCCGAACCCAAGGAAATCATCTGTGGAGTACCCCAAGGATCTTCGCTCAGTCCGACCCTCTTCAGTACTTATATGACACCTCTGGCCATCATCGCCAAAACTCACAGACTCAACATCATATCCTACGCTAACGACACACAACTCATCCTTTCCGAAGACACCACCAAGACCAACTTCCACAACTGCATGACAGAAGTCACCAACTGGATGAAGGACAACTGTCTGAAGTTCAACATAGGCAAGACAGGGGTATTGATTTTCAGTAACAAAAGCTCCCAATGGGACGCATTCTGGTCGTCCTCAGAACTCAGACCTACTCCTACCCACCACTGACCATGCTAGCAACCTAGGTATAATTCTGGACAACAAGCTAACCATGACAACTCAGGTCAACTCTGTCTCCTCCTCCTGCTTCTTTATTCTCCGCATGCTTCGTAAGATATTCAAATGGCTACACCTAAGCTCAAGATGCACCATCACCCAGGCCCTCCTCTACAGCCGATTGGACTATGGCAACGCTCTCTATGCAGGGATCGCTGCTCACCTCCTCCAACGACTACATACCATACGGAACACCGCAGCCAGACTCGTCGTGGATCTCTCTAGATGAACTCACATCACCCCATATCTCAGGAAACTCCACTGGCTCCCTGTATAGAAAAGATGCCAGTTCAAACTCCTGACCCATGCATACAAGGCGCTACACCACTGCGGACCCACCTACTTGAACCACCGCCTGAACTTCCATCAACCCACCAGAAACCTCTGCTCCACGTCCCTTTCTCTAACCCCCACTATCCCCTCCCATGTGATGTAGCGGATTCAGAGGCTACTCATTCTCCTACCTAGCAGCGATAACATGAAACGAGCTACCCGTTCATCTACAGACCTCCCCATCTCTTCCAGTGTTCTGATAGTCTCTGAAGATCTTGCTATTGGACAAATCAACTGGACCCTACCAGCGCCTGGATAACCTCACGGGTGACAAGTAGCTCTTTATAAATCTACTGATTGATTGATTGTAGCCTAATCAGTATGAGCCCTGTTAATGTGCCTCATTTAATTTTATCATCACGTTAAAGAGAACCCTAAACACTCAATTTATGATGTGCCCTCTACAAATACAAAAACAACAGTTGATGGACAGAATGCAGAACAATGTCATACATTCACCCCAGTACAGAGATCTGGGCCTAAATCCATCGTTTTTTTGCTCACCATGCCATTCCAGTTTGAACCCAGCCATATGCTAATCAGTCTTGACCCTGTGCCTCATGGGAACAGTCCAGCCCAAACTGCCAAGCCAGGTCCTCCCTGGACTGGAAACAAGCATCCTAGGACCGGTTTCGGGGTTTCACCCCTCTTCAGCCAGGATAGCTTGATTCCAGTGGCATGGGGAGCACGGGACTCACGTCTGAGCACACCCGTCCCACTCAGGGTGACAAATGCAAAAACAACAGTTGATGGACAGAATGCAGAACAATGTCATACATTCACCCCAGTACAGGGATGTGGGCCTATATCCATCGTTTTTTTTGCTCACCATGCCATTCCAGTTTGAACCCAGCCATATGCAAATCAGTCTTGACTCTGTGCCTCATGGGAACAGTCCAGCCCGAACTGCCAAGCCAGGTCCTCCCTGGACTGGAAACAAGCATCCTAGGACCGGTTTCGGGGTCCTAGGATCCTTGATTCCGGTCCAGGGAAGGCATGGCTTGGCAGTTCGGGCTGGACTGTTCCCATGAGGCACAGGCTCATGACTGATTTGCATATGGCCATGTCTGAACTGGGGTGGCGTGATGAGCAAAATAACGATGGATTAAACCCAGATCTGTGACTGGGGGTGAATGTTTTGCCAATGTGCAACATTCCGTCCATCTTGTGTGTTTTGTCCTCTACAAATACCCCACTTGTATATGTTTTTATAGACGTTAATGTGGCCCCATGTTATAAAAACCTAAGCGGCGTTCACATGGCAGCTGACTAGCCTCTTGGTTCACTAATAGCGTTGTCATCACAGTAATCAATGTTTCAAAGTTTACGTTTTGAACCTGACTTCTGATGAATTACAATCAATGAAAAGCGTTCTAATGCACTAAAGTGAAACACTTCCAAGTTAAAGAAATATACCTTTTGAAATGTGATTCTTTTTATCACATTTACTTGACAAATTATATGCCACACTGAGCATTGGCTGGGCTCTGGCTCGGCATTCTCTGTTTATGTGCTGCTTGCAACCTTTTTTACTTCTCTAAAATGGAAACACGTAAAAGCACAGTGGGCACTTTAGATGCCTATCTATTGAGAGCAGAATCCTTAATTATTCAGGAAATCCAAACTACTGAAAGGAGGCTTTCATTAGAACCCTCCATAAGATCAATTAGAACTTCTGATGTTCCAAACCTACCTTTACCGACTAAATCACCCACTAGGATAACGGCCACCGATCTTTCGGTCCATTCCCCTTTAATCTCACCGGGCCGAAAAGGAACACTGCAAAAAGTCACCCCTCCACAACCAAAAGGACCCCTAACCCGAGGGAAAGCCAAAACTAAATTGAGTACCGGGAGGGGGGCATATAGAAAAGGCCAACCTTCCAAAACGGGGAAGACTTCAACCCATCCAGTTACTTGTGACACAGGTACACAAACTGAGGAAACAAACCAACTTCCCCATGTTCAATTAGATACTTTTGGCGAAATGATTAAGCTGTCAGTACAAAACAGTGTAAAGGCAATTCAATCAGCAGTAAGTCATGACATAGAAGAAAAACTGGGTGAAATGATCTCCTTACTCTCTTCGGTTTTTGAAGATAAATTTGTCCAACTTACAAAAACGCTACTTGATGGCATAACACGATTAAATCTTCCTAATACACCGCCCGTAAATAGTCAATTTAATCTCCAACAAGAACGGAATACACCTTCCTCAATAGAACACATAATTCCATTACAAACATTCCTACTACTTCCCCTACAATAAGACCGTTGAATAACCGGGGCAGAAAGGGAGCTTCTAGACCAAACACTGCAGCGGAACCACCCGCGAGATCTCTAGTAAGCCCAAATTATAACATAATGGCAGGTCCCACAACCTCTTCAATCCCAAACAAAGACTGCTTAACCGGCCGCTCGGCCATATGTCCTGGTTCTAACAAACGTTCCGCCCCTACAAAAAGATTCAATAGAAACATGGGTTTCACTAAGGAATAAGGTCACCAACTGGCTCACTAAAAACACCTACTTTCACCCAAGGCACATAAATCAGATCCTGATGGTGAGAAGAGTGGGTTGGATTGGGGACTCTCATAAAAAAAGTACTGGAGACTGCATAGTTATAAACTTTAAGTCTCCAGGCCTAGTACGCTCCCTCCTCAGGATCAATAGGGGAATAATACACGAAACCACAAATATCAATCTGGTGTCACTCGATTTTTTCTATCTTAGTGAGCAAACAAACGTTCATAGAGGGAACGGGTGCATCCTTACTCAAAATAGATTTGAACAACTTACTACACTAGAAGAGGTGAATTGACAGCCAACACCACTGGATAACCCTGTCCCTCCAATCGTTACCCTGCCTCCTTCCACATCGAATGGATATTTTGACTCACATCCCGATAAAGGCAAGATTTTGGTCCCTCCTCTTCTCACTTACCCATTATTTACAGATCAACCAGGGATTTCTTCCAACCCTGACTATATCAGCACCTCTGAAAACACTTCCCTCCTGACAGTTAGATCTTGCAGGGAAGGCGACATTAGTCCCACTGAGGACCCCCTCGCGGCCAAACTAAATATCCCTAGGACCCCCATTAGACGTAAGAAAAAAAAAACAGTTCTAAACATAACATTCTGGAACATATCGGGCCTTCGTTTAAAGATCCATAACGAAGAATGGATTAAATTCATCAAAGAAAGCGAAATCATCGCTTTCCAGGAGACATGGGTAACCACTCCTATTCACATAAATGGTTTTAAGTCTTTCTTTAGCCCAGCACTTCCCTCAACATCCGGCAGAGCAAAGGGCGGATTAACCATTTATGTTTCAAATCTAATACCAACTTTGGAAGCCCACCCTCTTAAAAACGAGTCACAATATCAGATTATACGTGTAATCATAAGTAGAATGCCACCTATTCTAATAGTTAACATCTACAACAACCTTTCAGACCCCAGTTTTACGGAGGTCATAAAAGAAATCCGTGACTCTCTACAAAAACAACTCATTCTCAGTAAAGGTAATGAACCAATAATAATCTGGGGGGGGGATTTCAACTTGACATTATGCAAGAGTACCCTAAATGGTAATTGCGGCTATATGGATCATCTACAAAATAACATCTCTCATTTCTTACATTCTTACAAGGGGTCTCTTCTGAACGAGACCATGATCCTCCTTCAATTAGCCTTTGCCAATGAACTCACCGTCCCTTTAACTCCCTTTGCCCCAACCTTTAATGGTAGAGGATTATCCTCCTGTATCGATTTTATTCTGGCAGGGAACATTTCCCCAAACCTGATTACTGATGTCATTACTCACGACTGTGTATTCAGTGACCATTTCCCACTGTCTGTTATTATTCAAACCACCGCCCCACGAAAAAACGCTCAAACAATACATCACGATGAACATATTTCTATGTCCCGTCTAAATGGCTACGCACTTAAATGGTCAAACATCGATCCTGCCGCCATCTTAGAAACTGTAATCAATGCGGCCCGCCCAGCCTTTGAAGTCTGCTTAACGGAGACGTCACCCCCTGCCGAGATTGTGGCCAACTATGAAAAAATAATCTTAGAGGTAAAGAACGCCCTGACAGTGCATCCCAGGGGGCAAAAAATCTTAAACGATAAACCTAACTTCAGGTGGTTTAATTCAGCATGTTCCAGAGCCTACAAAAACCTTAAAAATACTCTAAAAAAATCCCCAAGAAATACCCTCGAGGTTTCAATGGCTAGGCAAATATATAATAAAGCAGTAGCATCCAGGAAAAAGGAATTAAAAGAGGAACACTGGATTGCTTTACATGATAGCTGCCAAAATAAAGATTCGGTTACTTTCTGGGAGATTGTAAATTCCTCCTTTCTGACGGGACCAAAAGCTAGTGGTACACTTGAAATGACCATCTCCGAACAAGAGTGGGTTACCCACTTCTCAAAAAAAAATTCAATCCCAGTAGGGCAATCCCCACAGATTCACAGCTCACCAATGGCCCGAACCAACCCATTAGCGATGAACTTCAACCTCGCCGAGGTGGAGTTGGCCCTGAACGTTAGCAGATCAGGAAAGGCCCCGGGACCTGACGCGGTTCCTATGGATCTTTACAAATCAAACATCGATCTCTGGGCTCCCCTGCTACTAAACGTTTTAGAGGCGTTGGGACAGGTAGGACTACCAACCTCTTGGTCAGATTCGATCCTAGTCCCCATTTTTAAAAAGGGAAACAGGAATAGCCCTGCGTGCTACAGACCTATATCCCAACTGGATTCCTTTGGTAAAGCAGTAGGTAGAATTCTTTTAGCACGCCTACAAAACTGGGCAGAGGCAAACAACATTTTATCTGACCTACAGTTTGGCTTCAGGGAAGGAAGAGGCACTATAGAACAGGTCCTTAACCTCACTCGTCTGAGAGGGAAGTATGTCCATGCAAAGGGTGGCAGCCTTTACATGGCATACGTCGACCTATCCGCAGCCTTTGACTGCGTAGACCACAACAAGCTTTGGGCTGTAATGATACAACTGGGAATCGATACTAACCTGGTCAACTATATCAGAGAAATCTACTCGAACACCACCACTAGAGTAAGATACGGCTCAGGGGGGCAGTTAACGTCATCTTTTGGAATCGAGCGGGGAGTTAGGCAAGGCTGTGTCCTGGCTCCCTTTCTTTTTAATATTTACACCAATGGCTTAGAAGTAGCCTTGTTAAAGGGTAGCCAGGACCAACCACACATTCAATCACGCCCAATCCCCGCCCTTCTTTATGCGGACGACGCAGTCATAATCGCCCGCACCCCCCTGGAGTTACAACGGGCCCTGGATAGATATACAAACTTTATGAACCACCTGGATTTAAACATAAACGCCAAAAAGACCTTCCTAATGGCATCAGGTAAACAATCACGCAGAATGAAAAATATCTATTTAAACGACACCAAAATAGAATATACCACCTCTTATCCCTATTTGGGAGTCGTAATAGATAACAAAACTACTTGGAAAAGCGCTATAGAGAACAGAAATTTACAACTCCTAAAAGCAACAACGGCCCTGAGAGCGTTTGCTCGGAGACTGGGCAAAAGAGCATCTAAAGAAATGTTAGACATTTACAATTCAAAATGCCTAAGCACGGCGATTTACGGGGCTGGGATTTGGGGGAGCGCACGAGTCGCCTCAATCCAAAAGACAGAGAACTCTTTTCTGAAATTCCTGTTTGCAGCCCCGTCGTCCACTTCCACTTTTAATATCCACAGCGAATTGGGCCTTCCATATATCACAGATGTGATACGAATGCAGCCTATTCTTTTATGGCATCGCATCTGGTCTACATCGGAACTAAAATTCACCCAGGCACTCATTTCCGACTGCATGAAACTGGAGCACGGATCACACATCACTTGGCTTGCTTATGTTAAAAACTTTCTAACCGATTTAGGACTCGATCATCTTTTTACTAATCCTCAAAAAATTAACCTAATCCCTAGAAAGAGACTACGAGACATGTGCACAAGCCATTTAGCAGACCTGCGCCTGGCACTTGAATCAAACAAAAATTCCGTGCAACTGTTTCTTCCCATTCAGACAACAGATCAAATAGAGCCTTACTTGAATTCCACCCTAAGTAACTACGAGAAATTCCTATTGACTAGATTGCAACTGAACATATTTCACCGCCTAATTGCCTTTCCTGTGATAAACGATTGGACACCCCAACTGACGCTATGCCCCTGTGACGACCTTTCTGCCCAATCGACCTTGCACGTAATCATATTTTGTAAATTTTATACTGAGCCAAGAAAGCTATACCTGATTCCTCTTCTGAAACATTTGGGCCTAATTCAATGTCGGCCAGCTCTCATGGCTCTCCAAATGTTAGAAACAGAAGCATTGGCAAATAACATGGCAAAGTTTTTAAAATTTTGCGTGCGACATAGAACAAACCTCTAAATGGAAACTTGCCCCCTTTTGCTCTTAACATTCAAACACAAACGGCCCTTATGAGTCACTTAAACATACCCTACGATGAACTGGGATTAGCCCCCCCACGCATCTTAAACTTGCTATTGGGGGTTTGTTTTTTATATTTTTATTGTACTTTTATTATCCTAGCCATTGTTAAACTTTTATGAAAGCTATATGAACACTTCTTTCTTGCCGCTTTTGCACTTACTGTCATTTAGCCAGGTAAAAATAATTTACCATTTTTATATTAACGTTATATGTATATTTGTAAAAGTCTTTTTATATGTAAATGCTTTTATGGTATGTAATTGCCTTACCGAATAAAGCTTTTCATTATTATATACACTAAGATTCGTGAACTTATAAATGGCCTTTTGAAGACCAGACAAATACTTTAGATGAGGCCAAGTCTGAGACGTCCGCCCATGGCCAGCCCAGGACAGTTTAAGAGCTGCCTGTGTACTCACCAGCCTGGGCTGCGGCAGAAGCCCTTTCAGCCCAATGGGCGTTGTGTGTCGGCTATGCTGTGGTGCCGGGTGGGACAACACTGTTCGCCTTCCTGGTGTAGGGTTAGAGTGGACCATTCAGGTGGGGTTTGCTAATGCTAAGCCGAACTATCTACACACAGTTGTATGTCAGAATATAATGTACAGAAATACTGCAGACATATATTGTGTCTCGAATATTGTTTGCAAAAATACCATCCGATTGTTTGTCCATTTTCTATCATTAACTCTAATTCACGGATGTTTTTGTAGATGCTATTTAGGGTCCAGTAGTTCTGTTCTATACACACTCTATCATAGTCAGACCCTCCCCCATTCGCCCCAAGATTTTGTAGCCTAGGTTGGCAAATTTGGGGCAAACTAATTTTCATTTGCAGTATTTTTTCAAGCGCCTGGCAAAAAAATACTGCTGGTCTGTGTGGTCTGTTACTGCTGGAGACTCTAAGTCACAATCTGTGACCTGATTAGAACATAAGGCAGCAGGGAGGGGAAGATGCAGGAGCCTGGGGGGCGGCGGCCAGAAGAGGCTCGTGGGGGAGGGCCAGTTAAGTTGTGGGAGAAGGAGGGCACTCGGGAGTGGGCACAGAAGGCATTGGGCAGGGGGCCAGGGGAGACACAGGGATGGCGGGAGAGATGGCAGGTGATACTGGGCAGCAATAGAGGCAGGTCAGAGTTCCAATGGTGCAGCAGGTCCACAGGCAGGGTACTGTGGGGTGGAGGTGGGTAAATTTAAAGAGTGCAAGGAGATCGGATCAGCTATGCACCTGCAGATCCTGGTGTCTGGCACTCACTTCGCAGGAAGTTTTCACACTGAGCGCATTCGTAACTGATGATTGTTACGAGGCCGGCGACTGAGAAAGTTAAAACCTCTCCTGCCGCCTGGCTTGTTGCTCACCCTCTTTATATTGCCCAGCAGCAGTGGCTAGCCAATAAAAGAAGGCTCAGTTTGTCTTCTTTTTAATTATATTTTTTGCAGTATATTTTACAAAAGTGCTGATTTTGCAATTTTTTTCAAATTCCCAAAAGGAGAAGTCCTGGGGAAGGTGGACCGGTCTGCATAAAGCTTTTTCTTCCATTTGACGCAAGTAAAGGATAAAATGAAAGGGCACTACTGAAAAAACATTGGAAATCTGTACAGTGCATCATCGCAGTACGATGGAAGTTTCGGTGCAATTGAAAATGTAAAGTGTACATTAATAATATTAGGAAATATATTTGTGTTGGTGGAATGAGGATTATAATGACAGACATAACCAATAACAAAAATGGTTTCTCTATTTTCAGGTCTATGTTCCGAAAGCTTTGCTTTCCGTAGATCCTGTGCCCACTCCAGAGGGAGCAGGCCAGAGGTCCTACGGCACCATGGAAGACTCCTTCACGCCGGTCACAGACGACGACATGGTTCAACTAGTGGTGGATGATGATGAAAACGTCCATTAACAACTTCTCTACCATCCTTCGTTCATTCCTGAGATGTGCCTCGTCCCTGGGACTATTTTACTGCTGCTGACTCCCAAGCTCCAATGGTTTCCAGTGAAGAGGGAATGGAGAAACAAGTCCCAAGCGTAGGGATCTTTGGGCTCCCGTGTGATCTGGAAATACACAGGCACAGTATCCTTGGAGGAGCTGAGCATGTCAGAGCCACATGGCTCCCACAAAATACCAGCGGAGAGGAGGCTGTTGGGGTGCCGGGAATTCTACAGAAAGCTCTGCCCAGAGCAAAGGTCAAAAACTTACTCCGTCCAACCCAATACGCTCCACTCGTAGTCCAGAAGTTATCTGTCTAACGTGCTGTATTTATAATTCAGCTGTCATCCTGTTATTTTTAATTTATTCCAGCTGAATACAGCGAGAAGAGAGCTTTAGTGAGCCCTAACTAAGCAAATCAATAGCCGGGACGGACTGGATTTATGGAGAAATGTTGCAGGTTCTTACAGTCACGGCAGAAAATGGCCACCAGGTGGCGCTAGTGTGCCGCAACATAACTATTTAAGCACTGGTAGGTGTCACTTAATTCCCTCACTCCGATTCAATGCACGAGTATTGCACAGCTGTCCGTATTTTTGTATTGTGGTCTGGTACCTGCAGTCTTACGTTTCTAATAGACAAACAGAACTACAAGTACCAGAATGCCAACATGCAAGCACACATGAAAGAAAGAGAAACTTGGACGCGCTGTGACTGGTGGCTCTTTGCCAATCTCCGTCGTCTTTTTTTTTTTGCTGCACACTACTTTTGCGTACACCACAATCTAACGTTTAACTCACAAGACCATATTAATCCGAAGGTGTATGGGTTAAAACAGAGCAAATGCGTTTGCCATCTCGCAGTGCAGAACTGAGCAGGTATATTGAACTTCAGTCCCTATCGCATCACCGGGCAGAACAAGGGAACAGATTTTGAGGCCACAGTTGTACAGTCATTGAACATAAAAAGAACTTCATATGTGGGAAAGAGTGTTTAATAAAGAAAGCATGAGCCATTCATTTACATTATTAAACAGTGCTGCGAACTGATTTAGCCTTAAACTGAGCCCCGTTTTTCACCCATCTTAAAGTGTACTTGCTCCATTTCTTATTATTTTATTCCCTGGTACAAATCTTTACATTGCATTAAATCAGTATTGCTCTGTTACCTATTATGCAAATGGTCAATATGGTGAAACATGACTTTCTATATATTTTGTTTTGCACCAATGCAAAAATGTATCTAATATGATATTTTGCCTCTGGCACTGCCTTAAAAGACTATTTCAAACAAGTCTTCACTCTGCACCCCTAACAAAGACATTCTCATGCTACAATATGAGACCTTGTTTTTTAAAATGTTAGGTCTGAGAACCATTAAGTACACACAAAAACAAGAAGTGACATCACATTCTCTTTAGACAACACCTTGCATCGTCTCGCTCTCTCCCGTCAGTGGTATCACTTGTTGCAACAAAAAAAGTGAAAATAGGTGTAAAAGGCATTTAAAAATCCTTATAAACGCTTCTAAAACACTCATGTACGGTACATTGCTCTGCCGTGTATACTGGTAACTTAAAGTCACACTACATGAATTGAATGCAACTCTCCACTGTTCTGGCCAAGATAAATATAATTGCCCCAAGCCACTAAAGAGTTAATTCTGTACAGCGTAACTGTACACACACTCCTCTCCCTGGAATCATTCCCAGATAAGTGTTCATATGAACTCACTGCACACAGTGCCATCATAACTGTACCTCATACACATCCTAGGATTACCTCGTCGCCAAATGAAGTACCAGGATTAATTTCTTCCAGATCCAACGCTAGTCTAATCTTGTGTCCCGAAACAATGTTAGGACGCACATGTATGTTATTGTGCCAAGTAGATACAATTCAGTAAACAATTGTTATTAGAATATTAGGCAGACGTCCTCAAAAATACTTTAGAACCGCCAAGTCACTGAGTTTTTGGGACCGGCTCCTAATAACATGCGCTTTACTGCAGCGTCCAACGCATTGGATATTTTGTTTGGTAAATATACCCATTAGCTTCTGTGATAGCAATCTCCATGCCCCTAACAGTGTGCAAGTAATCATACCCTAGCATCCAGCTACTGTGCCAGTAATCAACCCGTCAGTCAGTATTGCGTTCTGCCCCAAAAGCCGGTACCTCAAAGAAGCCACCCCATCAGTTGACCACTCTGCAAGCACTGTTCAGTAGACACCTCATACCAGTAAATGATGTGTAGTACACGCGCCTGTCAATCAGTACAGGGTAGGTAGCAGCTATCTTTTTGGACATGAGGCAGGTGTCAACTGCCAAAGGAATGAGTCGCCTCCTTAAAGATTTACTGCGGCCACAACCTCAGGTTTGCCCTTTACCAAGCCTGTACACCTCCACCTTTCAACGAGAGGGATTCATCTATCTCCACATTACCCTAAGTACGGGGATGCATCTATCGCCACATTACCCTAAGTACGGGGATGCATCTATCTCCACATTACCCTAAGAACGGGGATGCATCTATCGCCACATTACCCTAAGTACGGGGATGCATCTATCTCCACATTACCCTAAGTACGGGGATGCATCTATCGCCACATTACCCTAAGTACGGGGATGCATCTATCGCCACATTACCCTAAGAACGGGGATGCATCTATCTCCACATTACCCTAAGTACAGGGATGCATCTATCTCCAGATTACCCTAATTACAGGGAGGCATCTATCGCCACATTACCCTAAGTACGGGGATGCATCTATCGCCACATTACCCTAAGTACGGGGATGCATCTACCTCCACATTACCCTAAGAACGGGGATGCATCTATCGCCACATTACCCTAAGTACGGGGATGCATCTATCTCTACATTACCCTAAGTACGGGGATGCATCTATCGCCACATTACCCTAAGTACGGGGATGCATCTACCTCCACATTACCCTAAGAACGGGGATGCATCTATCGCCACATTACCCTAAGTACGGGGATGCATATATCTCCACATTACCCTAAGTACGGGGATGCATCTATCGCCACATTACCCTAAGTACGGGGATGCATCTATCGCCACATTACCCTAAGTACGGGGATGCATCTATCTCCACATTACCCTAAGTACGGGGATGCATCTATCGCCACATTACCCTAAGTACGGGGATGCATCTATCGCCACATTACCCTAAGAACGGGGATGCATCTATCTCCACATTACCCTAAGTACGGGGATGCATCTATCGCCACATTACCCTAAGAACGGGGATGCATCTATCTCCACATTACCCTAAGTACAGGGATGCATCTATCTCCAGATTACCCTAATTACAGGGAGGCATCTATCTCCAGATTACCCCGTAACTACACCAGATCGCCCCGAGTACCTCCACCCCCCAACACTAGGAGAATGTTGACTCCGTACAAAGGAACATTCATTTGAGCCCAGGATTAAAGTGGTAAAGATGATGCCCAAGTGTTATGTTACTTGGCAAACAGTCACTGCCAATCACAGTTCTATCTTAATATGATGCAAAATGTATTATTATCATATAGGATGCCGCTAAATGTCACTGTTTGTGCACGAAGGGTTCTCGCAAAGAAGTCAATTTAACAAGTAAACCTGTTTAAGCCGTGGATATGTGACTACTTCCGCATTCTCTAATCTGATGCATCTAGTGCTCATCTACTGGGCGTCTCTAGGGGTCTGAACAACGCACTCCTTCGGATTTTAAAAACAATACTGCCAAATATTTGCCAGAAATGTCTACTCAGTTCGTCGTTACATCAGTGTGAACAAAGTGTCAAAAGTCTCATAGTCCACACAGTTTTCTGTGCTAAAACACGGGAAATCCAAACTTTGGGCCCATCTACAACTTTTCACGTGAAACACCTAAACTTTTATATTCAGAATGGGTGGTATTGATTTTCAACTTTAACAGCTTCTTTAAAGTTGATAACAAAGGTTTTGGGACATTAATTACTTTAATAGGGAATTATTTTCTGCTTTTGTATATTTATTTCTAAAGTTGCTGTTTTGGCACACGAGGCGTTTTTCCTGGACCTTCAGCAGGGCTAGATTGAGACGCAAGATATGTCTGCACAGCTCACAACGTTTGTGTACAGAATCGAGTTTACGTCAGTGGCACTGATAGCTAGGAGTAAGTCTCTTATACCGTTACTACGAGGAAGGAACCAAGGTTATAATCCTTTCAGTAGAAGCAACTTCTCAACCACTGTTCATGCACTTTTCCATGGCAATGTGAGTGTTACATGAAGCATCCTAGCCATACACTTAATATGTAATGCCCACTGTTCTTTATGGCTTAAATTAATAAAATACAAAGTTTGGAGATATTTTTATGTATACATAATATGGTATGACCAAATCAGATTGCATCTACGTTTCCTAAATTTGTGTTTTTATACAGTACTCCATGGTATTTAATTGAGAGATTAATCATGGTGGTAAATGCAGGAAATGTACTTGTGTTAATGTAAGATGAAGAATAATTTGAGATTTGAATAAAGCAGTTGTTTACAAACGAAAGAAAAATAAACATTTTATCATAAAACGGAGTGTAAGTTGTTGATTCTCTGATTTCAAGATGTATCCACTTATAATTGAATGGTTTACCTTCCTCAGAGTTATGTAGTGTTGGTTGCCCTACCTTCTTTGTTTGTCATTCACTCTTTGTTGCCAATATCTGGCACCCTACATCGAATTCTGGGTTCATATTTGGGTGACATGGAGCAGCTAGGATCAATTACTTGTCGATGTTACTCCTAAATATTTCATTGTTCACTTCCTAAGCTCCTCCTCCGTCCAAGAACCATTTCTACTTATTTATCTTGCCAAATCAAAGAGACAAGACTTTAGTTTCTGTTCTGTTACTATTGAAATCTATTTTTATATGAGTAAGTAGGCCAGTCAGCAATGGCTACCTATTGGTGCATTTGTAAATTGTCCTGCATGGTGCATCCATAACTGCACACAGGCTCTCCCCACTACCTGGTGCACATCCTCAGACTGTTCTCTCTGGAGCACTGAGACTTCTCCTTCTGGAACCACCATCATCCTGATTTGTCAAAGTTTTTACTCTCAACAACAACTCGTGCTGTTCATCCAACTTTGCTTGAGCATTGTAAGGTGGTTCAGCGATAGTTTGATTGACCGCATTTTCCCCCAGCATGCAGTTGTCCAGCTGTGACGAGAATCGTCTGTTGCTATGTACACTGTATGGATGTTTCCGTAAACGGAGACCATGACCTGCGGGCAATGCCACAAACACCAGCCTATGGCCTGGTGGCACAAGGAACCTGATGCCGCCCTAGCCAGGTCATGAGAGGTGAGGAACCTGGGAGTAACCATGGACTCAGATCTATCCCTGATACGTAATCGAGGTCACTGAACACCTTCCACACAATGAACACTGCAACGCATCCTCCTGGGTCTTCGATACCAACAAAAACTAAAAGTTAGCCTAGCTAGAATAGACCAGTAGCCTATACCTTGGTTCCCTTGGTTTAATCATACATAAAACCTAACAAATCCAAAACACGACACCAAGACTCTTCTTCCACCTTCATCCAATAGAACACAAGGCCAGTTTTGCGAGCACGCCACTGGCTACCTTTAGTTACACAATCAGTGGTCAAGACACTTTGCATCATTCCCAGAGCCTTCCAATGAAAAGGACCGCTATAACTACAATCAAATTTAAACGTGCTCTAGGCTAGTATAGCAGATCATCACACTGCCCTAAAATAAGAAACCCAGGGCAGCTCTGCTTTCTCCATGCGGTGGGATATTTACTTACAATTCACGCAGCGCGGCAAGGCAACTTGCTGCATTGTGTGAATGGTAGAGACATCTTCAGCGTTTGACTTGCGCTGGCGCACTTGTGGCTGCCTTGCGCCTGTACTCCTTTAAACATTTTTTTAAAATAATAGTTTTATAGAGAGCGAACTAGACCCAAAGATATTCGGTATCAAAGCACTTTACATGAGCACCAGTTTTGTTACACAAGGAGATATCATGGTGCAAGGGTGCCTGCGTTATAGGTAGTATTGTTTTTGTGCAGGAAAGGATACCTTTGTGCACAAAAACAATCCTTAAAAGGCATTTCATTTTTCCATGTGTGCTGCATTCTGCAACACACATAGAGAAAGTAACTTGTTACGCCTGGTTCATGAAAGTGTAGCATTTTAAATCAGTCCTGTATTTACAAGTCTTTGAAAATCTGGGAATGCACCAAGAGACATTGGGTGGATGCATAGAAAACTCATGCCCTATCCATGTAACGCCTCTCCTACGCAAAGTAACACAAGTGCTTTGTGCTGCCTTGCATTACTTTTTTATTTACTAAACCACACAAAACCAAACAAGGTGGCTTTGCGTGGCATAGCAAATGCCCAAAAGGATTTTTTGTCGGGCAGAGCTATAAAAGTGACGCAACCCCGATGCAAAACTTTAGTAACCCACTATCTCTAGCTGCCTGCCATTTTAGATTGGAAACATACAGCACCATACAAAGTTTGGAAGAGCGATGCAAAACTTGGCTGTTAATGAAATTGTCAAATGTTTATCCTGTGATAGAGCCCAGAACCTATAATCCCACATATAAGTGCAGCCCAGAGCTACTAATCAAAAGGCTGCGATGAGATGAGGAACACAGGCACCCCACATAAGCTGGGGACCTCCACCCACATCGCCTTGCAATGATCTCGACATATGGATGGGCTGTAATAACTAAGCCTTCCCGAATATGAGATGACGCTCTGCTCAATACTAAAAGTGACCGCTAACACTTAGCACTTGAAGATAGGCTTCATGACTGATGAGATGGAGGATTCTAACCACAGAACACTGCCATAGTAAGTGGTGTCTACCCTACCGCAAGATGGAGGATAGTAACTCTAGTCATTCTGATGGTCCTCCCTTTCGCAATCTGATATAAACTATACCATTGCCCATTTAAATAAGGGGACAGACATATAGGGGCCTATTCACTAACTGCATTTTGTTGTTCTCTATTAGTACTACAATAGAAGTACTACTTTAAGTACTACAAAATGCTATTCCCAAACATACAAGTGTAAATCTCCTCTGTTTTCTTTTCTATAGCAAGATCCTCACACAAGTATGTTTACTACTTAGGGCCCGATTCCGATACGGTTAGAAAATCTTCCTGACCGAATGGGTTTGGGAATGGTTTTCGACCCATTTGGATCAGGAGAGTCCGACCGACCGAGTATGATGCATCCGGATGCTTCCAGATACTATTTGGTTGGACTCCTATTGACTTCAATGGGAGCCTATGTTCCGACCGAACGCATAGGCTCCCATTGAAGAAAGGGGTGGCTGGGGAAAATCGGGCACCCCCTGGTGCCTGCCACACTGTGCATGGCTGGTAAGGGGGGACCCATGAGTACCCCCACGGGCCCAATTGGGAAGGCTCTGGGTGCAGGGGGGCCGCTACAGGCGCCCGAAGTCTGATTCCGACTAATGATTTGAGTCGGACGGCCCATTTGGAAACTGGTCGTTTGGAAACGCGGCCCGTAGAGATGTATAATTCTGCTCCGTACAGTTCAGTCATCCCGAAAGCTGTCGGGTTTAGATTGGGATATTCCTAACGCCTAACTCGCATCGTACTCGGTCGGTTGGAAACCTTTCCGATTCTGTCGCAAAGACATGTTCCCGATGCATTCGGAAGGAGCAAATGCTGTTAGGAGGCCTTCCTAATCATAATCGTGCCCTTAGTAGTAAATGTGGGAGGGGCCTGGGGAACGGCTGGAAAAAGAGATGCTTACTGCTAAATGAGTGTGGCTTAGGGAGGATTAAGGAGGAGTTCAGGAAAGGTTAGGAAGCAACATGCACCATACTTACAAAAGTGTAAGCCCATTGCTATTCACAAATTGCACTTACTGCAGCCAAAAAAAGACACAAAACAGTAGTGAATTACTCCATCTCAGAGCTGTAGTAAGTCCAGCAGTACAGATAGCCAACCACTGGTACTGCAACACCCTCCCATAGAAAATAATAGCGGTCAGGACTTAAAACCGCTCAGGAAATAATGTTACATTAAAATTATTTTAAATAGTTAAACATATAAATAAATGATTTCATACGAAAAAAGTAAAAAAAAAAAACATTCATGATTTAATTATGAAATGTTATCAACCTTTTTTATTTATAAATCAATGTAACATTATATTTTGTTAAAATATAATTACATTACTTTAAGTTATTTCTCTATCAGTTTTAATAATTAATGCATAGTAAATGTAATCTTTGACGTTAGGTAGGAAATATTTTGAATTTCAACCACAGAAAAATATTTGTATTTAATATATTTAAAGATTTAATTTAAAATTACAATAATAGAGCTGCAGCATTTTTATTTTGTTCTACATTTAAAGTAAATATAGAAAAATAATTTACATTAATATTTAACATGCAAACATTTGTACTTTTTTTTTTAGGTTATACTTTTAAAATGTGCCCTATACTTTACACTGGGTAGACTCTACAACCCCCTTAACTGTACATGCGTTGACAGCAGCTGCTCCCCGCGGTTAGCCCCGCATTGTCTCACTTTTCCGTCTCCATGCTGTAATCTTTGTCTCACTGGCAGACTTCCTCTCTGCTCCCAAGGGCTTGTTTGTGGCAGCGCTTCCTTCCATTAGCCCTCGGCTGGCACCGCTCCAACCCTGGAACACTTATGCTGTTCACCGGAGAAAGGCAAAGCTGAGACGGAGAATGCGTATCACTGACTGACTGAGCAATGCTTGTAATGTTTACCCAAACTTTCTAGGGACATGGAGCCTAAGGCCCTAATCCTTTTAAGGGTATTTATCCACCCAAACGTTGCGTTCCGATATTCATTTTATTGCTATTCCCATTATTATTGGAGGAGACTACAAGTACCAGAATGCACAGGGAGTGCACTGCTGAATGTGCCTTTCTCCAGGCAAAGGAACGCTTCTGAACTTTTGGGCTAGATCGTCTCGGTGTGCTGGAAAAACATTTCTGGTTCTAGGTTTATGCTAACTTAATATCCCGCGTGCCTGTACTCATGTTCGCGGACGATACACTGATAGTCTCACGGACACCTAGTGGCCTGCAGAAGGCGCTAAATGCATTCGGTGAATTTTGTCGAGAACGTGGTCTTGAAATAAACACCTCCAAAACAAAGTTTATGTGCTTAAATAAGAGAAAATTTTTTAGAGGTGTTATTAAATTCAACGACACCCCGCTGGAACAAGTAGAGGCATTCACATATCTAGGGATATCCCTCCAGAACAATATGAAGTGGACAAACCATATTGATATGGCTGCCCTAAAATTTCATCAGTTAGCGGGAGCAATTGTTTCAAAATATAAATCATCCCTGACTAAACCTATCACTCCAGCCTTAGAGATTTATAATATGAAGGCTATTAGTGCTGTATTATATGGATCAGAATTATGGGGCTTTGGCAACCTGAAACAACTAAGTCTAGCTGAAAATAAGTTTTTACGTTGCTTAACGGGAGTTCCCCGAAGTACCCCAATGATTCCATTAGCCTATGATCTTGGTAGGAAAAGAGTTGAGGATTTGGCACGATTGCGCCCACTCCTTTATTGGCGACGCATTATGGTCACACCGGAACTTGCCCACTATGCTACCGCCCTAAAAGACATTATTAGGGCTGACCAATTTCATTCTATAGCATGGCTTAAAGAAATCAGAGACTTATTAATAAAATTAGACCTGGGGCATCTATGGAATGATTCAAATGGGTTAAAATTTCCTCCTAAGTCTGCACTCAAAAAAATGTACTGGGACATGATTATAACATCTGCTTTTAACACTGGCCAGAATACCAATCTAACAGGACGATACCTCGACATCAAATGTATTCCATCTTGTGAGGCTTTTTGGGATTACATAGAGAGGCCTTTTGATAGAAAACTGTATTTTCAGTTTCGAATTGGGTCCCTCCCTGTTAAAGCATTTACTCAAAATTGGTCATCCAACCATGATAATTGTTGTCCTCACTGTCGAGATTTGATTGAAGATGCTGGTCATTTATTATTTGTCTGTCCATTGTATGTTATTCCACGTCGTAGATGGATAAAACCAGTATGTTTAAATTTGGGAATACGTAGATACAAGGATGCCCTGAGGACATTCGAATCTGATTGCACTCCATACTTGGTTATTGCCGTAGCAAAATTCTTGGGGTGGGCCTGGGTAATACGTTCAAGCACCCTAAAAATGCTAGAAGATGGATAATGAATATCTGACACCAAGGACATTGTTCCATTTTTATCACAAAGGTTTGTTTTAAATTGATGGTATTAATTCATCGGAACTATTCGCCAGCATTATGGTTTAATGTATTTTTAAAGATTGTACATTGTTTTTAAATATAGTATTTATATTTATTGTTAGGATGTAAATATGCTTTTATGACATGCTGTCGAATAAAGCTTTGAATTTGATTGCTAACTTAATATCTACACACCCTAGGTGGACCCGACCATTTTTTTTTTAACTATGGTAATGACAGTTTATTCGTCTTTTTCCTCCCTCAAACTTTCCATGACTGAACCCTGGTTTCCTTGGTAACGGTGCAGGCCAGTCGAGACTATGCAGTGCGGGAGAAAGCAGCTCGAGGGCCACAACAGCTGAGTAACCGACGTGGCTGGCACGGTGGTGCAATGCAGCATGGCGCATCGGCGCTCTTCCCAAAAAGACTAACTTTCTCCCTATTATCTTATCGCAAGTGCCACTCGTGGATTCAGAAACGGTCCATGTAGTAACTACTTTGGGAGAAAAATGAGTGTGCAGTTAATTTGGACACTGTCTAACTTCTTCACCCCTCAATCGCGCATTCTTCTAGTTTAAAGCACTCTTAGCACCTGGTTCCTCTCTATACTGCCTGCTCACACATACCTTCATGTACATCCTCATACTGGGTACAGGTCCAACTCTCACCTCGCCCCCCGTGCCCCTCCCACTACATATATTCCATCTCCATCTCCATCTCCATCTCTCTCTCTCTCTCTCTCTCTCTCTCTCTCTCTCTCTCTCTCTCTCTCTCTCTCTCTCTCTCTCTCTCTCTCTCTCTCTCTCTCTCTCTCTCTCTCTCTCTCTCTCTCTCTCTCTCTCTCTCTCTCTCTCTCTCTCTCTCTCTCTCTCTCTCTCTCTCTCTCTTTCTCTCTCTTTCTCTCTCTTTCTCTCTCTTTCTCTCTCTCTCTCTTTCTCTCTTCTCTCTTCTCTCTTCTCTCTCCCTCCCCCCCCCCCCCCCCCCCAGCATTTCTCATATTAGTTTACTTGCGGTTCTTTCATCAAAGTTTCTTTACTATACCTTTACGATACCTTTAACAAAATTCCAGACCTCGAACACTCGCTCTCTTCCTCTTCTTTCCGTGTCTTCTTCATACACAAGCGCAGCCTCTTTATGCACCTATAACCTTCTCTCCCCTTCTTTCTCGCTCACACACTATTACTGCTACTCTGTCTGGAGTTCATTCACCACTTCATGCACAAACAATCTCTCTCAATCTTCCTTTCTATCTATTCTATACAGCTCTCACCCATCTATTCACCATGCCACATAATTCCACTACACAAATACACTACACACCACACAATTCAAACCCACACAATTCCGCAACTAACAATTCCAATTCAAACCACATAATTCCGCTACAAACAACATACATCCACTCCACTGCAAACAAAAAACACATAAGTAAGAAACATTGTCATTTACAACACCAACAGCTCTAACTTTCACAAATGGGAGACCGATTGCATTGCAAATGCTTGTTGTCTATGGGAGGATGTTGCAGTACCAGTTGTTGTCCATGCGCGGGTACCAAACTTACTACTGTTTCTTTATTTGGCAGTTGCAACTTAAACTCCTTGTTTGACGTGCAAGTCTACACTTTTGAGCACCTTTAAACTCAAATGTTGTGTATAGTAAAGTTTCTGGTTAGTGTAAGAGTAAACTTACTCATGTAAATTACTCAAAAGTGTAAGTTCCCTTTGTGAGTAGCCCCAATAATGAATCGAACGACGCACAGAAACGTGCTGGCTACTGGAGGACACCAGTTTGCTCAACTAACCACTCAGTACTAATCGGACAGGCCTGAGAGATTGGCAACACATTGCTGATTATTGGAGGGCTCTAAAGTAGTCCACCCAGCAGGTCCCGAACAGTCACATATTCTGAGCCCCGACACCTTCCAATGTCACGATAAATGGATGAATATAATGCTGTGCATCTTGGCGTGTCTTAACCCTATGACAGATCTCTCATTCCCTTCACTCCTCCTCCAAACCGGTTACCGTTCTCAGATCCATAAGATCTCAGAGTGGGCGACCTGCTGCCACAGCCAGAATAAAAAGAAAACAGATGAGAACATAAAAGATAAAAAACAAATATAATAAAGGGACCTGCAGAGCTGCCAGCAAGCTACAAATTATAAAATGCAGGTCTATCTCTCACACTTTTTCATCCACCACACCGCCAAGCGATGCGTCGCGTAACACTTCAACCACACATCAGTGGTCATTACACACACACGGAAGCACTCCTCACATAGATGCAAAGACTGCATCCTTCCAAACACACAACCAGGACAGGTAGCGCCCTGGGCGAACCCACACTTGGCCCCACTCCTACTCAGCCACTTTAATTATCTGTGTCCCTCGTCAAAGAGAGGCTTAAACAGGCAGCTCCTCCACCCCTGTGGAGGTCGGTCCCTGGGCGCGGGCTCAGGTTGCACATGGTAAAGGCCTGCCCCACACACCTGCATTGGGTGACCAACCGTCCGTAAATTTCACGGACCGTCCGTCATTTCGGTGTGATGTCCGTTGTCTGTAATCATTCCTTTTACAGACGCCTTTTGTCCGTAATTTTGGACATTAATTTCAGCCTTCCCTGCGAGAAGCCCCAAGAGATTAAAAGTTCTCAGGGGCCAGCGCGCACTTCTCTGTTGAACTGCAGAGGCTGCAGCAGCCCCTCCCTGAGCTCTCGGAGACTGTGGGCTGCCCCATTGTCATTCCGACTGTGGCCGATTATCCCCTTTCGAATGACAATGCACCCGCCATCTGCCTTTAGCATATTGTGTGCCAGTGAGGTCGTACTTAGTGATTACAGAGGAGCTTTCCCCAAACAGAGGACTGTGGGGAACTTGCCACCTTGTGTAATTTGTCAATGTCGTACACAGAGTGAACAGGGCAGGAGCAGTGACGGGACAGAAGAGGCGACAGGGAAGGAGAGGTGATGGGGCAAGAGAGGTGACGGGGCAGGAGAAGTGACAGGGCAGGAGAAGTGACAGGGCAGGAGAAGTGACAGGGCAGGAGAAGTGACAGGGCAGGAGAAGTGACAGGGCAGGAGAAGTGACAGGGCAGGAGAAGTGACAGGGCAGGAGCAGCGACGGGAAAGGAGAGGTGACGGGGCAGGAGAAGTGATGGGGCAGGAGAAGTGATGGGGCAGGAGAAGTGATGGGGCAGGAGAAGTGATGGGGCAGGAGAAGTGATTAGTCATGAGCAGGAGCGGTGAACGGGACAGGAGCGGTGAACGGGACAGGAGCGGTGAACGGGACAGGAGCGGTGAACGGGACAGGAGCGGTGAACGGGACAGGAGCGGTGAACGGGACAGGAGCGGTGAACGGGACAGGAGCGGTGATGGGGCATGAGCAGGAGTGCTGACCGGACAGGAGCAGTGAACAGGCAGGAGCGGTGACTGGGCAGGAGCAGTGACTGGGCAGGAGCAGTGACTGGGCAGGAGCAGTGACTGGGTAGGAGAGGCAACAGGAAAGGAGTGGTGACGGGGCAGGAGTGGTGACGGGGCAGGAGTGGTGACGGGGCAGGAGAGGTGGCGGGGCAGGAGAAGTGGCGGGGCAGGAGAAGTGGCGGGGCAGGAGAAGTGGCGGGGCAGGAGAAGTGGCGGGGCAGGTGAAGTGGCGGGGAAGGAGAGGTGACCGGCATGAGAAGTGACCGGTACGAGAAGTGACGTGACGGGGCAGGAGAGGTAAACTGGGCAGGAGTGGTGAACAGGGCAGGGGAAGTGACGAGGCAGGGGAAGTGACGAGGCCAGGGCGGTGATCGAGCATAAGCAGGAGTACTGACTGGACAGGAGCAGTGAAAGGGCAGGAGCTGTGATGGGGCAGGAGAAACGACTGGGCAGGAGATGTGAAGGGGCAGTAGCAGTGATTAGGCATGAGCAGGAGCGGTGACTGGGAAGGAGCGGTGACGGGGTAGGAGAAGTGACAGGGCAGGAAAAAGTGACAGGGCAGGAAAAAGTGACAGGGCAGGAAAAAGTGACTTGTACTTATGTTCCTTACCTATTTATTTATATATTATTGCATGACATCCACTGATGTGTCTGAAAAGCATACCTGTTGCTCCGAATTTTTGTCCTGAATTTTGACCTCCGGTCCTGAATTTTTGTCCTGAAGTAAGACCTCCGTCCCTCGATCTAGGTCCACTCTCTCCCCGCTACTCTGCTGGGCCATCTCTTGCCTCCAGAGCTTCGAGGCTGCTGTCCGCTCCTGCGCCTGCTGCGCTCTACAACTGGGACCAGACTACCTGCAACCACTGTAACCTTCTCAGTCGTTTTTTTGCTTCATTTTTCCCTGTTGTGCCACTGTTATTGTGCCCATCAGTGTCTTGCTCTAATTCCATGACTGTTTTTATTTTCTCGTGCCTGCCTGTCCCTTTCGCCGCTGCTGCCCGTGGCCCCTCTCCCCCAGAATTCTCCTGCCTCCCAGCCTCTCCTCCCTCCTCCCACACTTAATGGCAGCCGCTGCTCTGACGCACCGCCGGCACGCCAAAGGCAAGCCCGTCTTTACTCGTCCGCGACCCGACCGCGGCCAGCGCCAGGAACCCTGGACCTCCCACTACCCATCGCTAAGACACCACCACCCTCCTCGCACTCAACCCTGGAAGACTTAGAGAATGCCAACAGGCCTCGCCGAACATGACCCATGGCCAGTCCTCCTGCCTCCACTGCTGTCAGACCCTCACCGCCACCCTTGCCTCCAACTCCGCCAGCACCGGCGACACCCTAAAATACATCCTCCTCAACGTACACTCCGTACACAAACACGCCATGGAAATCTGGAACCTACTCGACTCTCTTGCTTAACATCGCCTTCTTCACAGAGACCTGGACCAACGCATCCTCCGCCCCCGACATCAGTACCTCCATCCCAGACGGATACAAGATCCAGAGGAAAGACCGCCCCAACCACCTAGGAGGGGGCCTCGCCATCGCCCACAAGAGAACCCTCCGCCTCACCACCTCCAGCAAAACCTTCCACTCCGCCAAACATCTGCACTTCAAGAACCACACCACCCCCATAGCCACACTCTGAGGAAACCTCGTCTACAGACCCCCCGAACACCCTTCGCCACCACCATCACCGACTTCATCGCACCGCACGCCATCGCCTCAACAAACTACATACTCATTGGAGACCTGAACTTCCACCTCGACAACCCCAGTGACCCCAACTCCACTATCCTTTGTGACAACCTCGCCAGCATTGGATTTAAACAACTCGTCAAAACACTGACCCACTGAGCAGGACACACTCTCGACCCTATCTTTGCGGCGCAAAAAAGCATCCAATTCAGCCACACAACGCAGCCGCCATGGACCGACCACCACTGCGTACACTTCGCCATCAACAAACCCAAGGCACCGAAACCAGCTCTACGCCCACCACGAAGGAACTGGAGCAAGGTTACCGACAAGCAACTTAACTCCACCCTCACCCGAGACAACCACACCTGAGCACCCAACGCAAACGACGCAGCCAGAGAACTCCACACCTGGATCTCCGACTGTGCAGACGAGCTCGCCCCGCTACGCAACACCGACAGACAATGCCCCAGGAAAGCCGCCTGGTTCACCATTGCTGTCCAAGAAGACAGACGCACCTGCAGATGCCTGGAGAAACACCGAGACAACCAAAAACCACACCACCTACAAGGACGCCATGACGGACTACCACAATCAGATCAGAGCCACCAAGAGGAACTTCATCCACAACAAAATCCTGGCCAACTCCAAGGAACTTTTCAGTGTCATTCAAGAATTCACCAACCCACGCAGCGAAGCCACAGACATCACCCCATCCCAAGACCTCTGCGACAACCATGGAATCTATTTCCACCTCAAGATCAAAAACCTCTATGACAAATTCATCGACCATCCACCAGGCGCCACAGACGGCCCCCCGCACCTCAAACACCAGCCAGCCCACCATCTCCAGCTGGACACCGATCACGGCCGATGACACCTCCTCGACCATGAAAAGCATCCACTAGGGGGGCCCCCAGCAACCCCTGCCCCCCTCACATCTACCACAGAGCCGCGGCTGCCATCGCACCTGAACTACAACCCACCATCAACACCACCTTCAAAACAGGCACCTTCCCAGATGACTGGAAGCACGCAGAAGTCAGACCTCTGCTCAAGAAGCCCACAGCTGACCCCACCGACCTAAAGAACTATTGACCCATCTCGCTCCTCCCCTTCGCAGCCAAAGTTGCAGAGAAACCAGTCAACAGGAAACTGACACGATTCATTGAAGAGAACGCCGTCCTCGACCCATCCCAATCTGGCTTCCGAAGCAACCACAGCACAGAGACCACCCTACTTGCCGCCACAGATGACATCCGCACCCTCCTGGACCAAGTCCACTCTGCAGCCCTCATCCTACTCGACCTATCAGCGGCCTTCGACACCATCTCCCACCGCACACTAGTCGCCAGACTACACGACGCAGGCATACAAGGAACAGCCCTGGACTGGATCCAATCATTCCTCACTGGAAGAAACCAAAGGAGCAGACTCTCACCCTTCCTCTCTGACCCCACGAAAATCACCTGCGGAATCGCACAGGGTTCATCCCTGAACCCCATCCTCTTCAACATCTACATGGACCCCCTCGCAGCCACCGTCCGACAACACGGCCTCAACATGGTATCTTACGCAGACGACACCCAGCTCATCCTCTCCCTAACCAAAGACCCCACCACTGCCAAACTCAACTTCCAGAAAGGACTGCAAGACGTTGCAGTCTGGATGACCAACAGTTGCCTGAAGCTCAACGCCGAGAAGAAAGAAATCCTCATCCTCGGTACCACCCTTTCTGCAGGGGACAGCACCTGGTGGCCTACCACCCTCGAAAGCCCACCTACCCCCTCAGACCACGCCAAGAACCTCGGCATCGTACTCGACTCATCACTCACCATGAACAGACAGGTCAATGCCGTCACCTCCAGCTGCTTCAACACCCTCTGCATCCTCCGCAAGACCTTCAAGTGGATACCCCCTGAGTCAAGGAAGACGGTCACCCACGCACTCATCGCCAGCAGACTGGACTATGGAAACTCACTCCACGCCGGCATCAACAAGTCCCTACTCCGCAAACTCCAGACAATACAGAACACCACCACCAGACTCGTCCTCAGCATCCCCCGACACGAACACATCAGTCAACACCTACGAAGTTTCCACTGGCTCCCCAGGGAGAAAAGTCACTTACAAAATCCTCACTCATGCCTACAAATGCCTACACAACAATGGACCCAAATACCTCAACGACAGAATCAACTTCCGCGTATCCAAAAGAAACCTCCGATCTTCCAACCTCGCACTGGCCGAAACTCCGCACATCCACAAAGCCAGAGCAGGCGGAAGATGCTTCTCACATTGCAGCCAAGACCTGGAACAAGCTACCGGCAGACATCAGACGCGCTCCCTCCATGAACACCGTCAGGAAGACCCTCAATACCTGGCTCTTCTTCTAAACAGATCTGCGGACCCCCCCTCAGCGCCTTGAGACCCTCACGGGTGAGTAGCGCACTTACAATTCCCTGATTGACTGATTGACCCCTTGTCCTGAATTTGTACACTCACCATCCTGAATTTGCGCCCATGCAAGTTGGCCACCCTACACATGCACCTCACACTGTAGCATATGATCCATGTGTGAGAGAGCTTCAGAGCGCCAAATAGTGCTAGTAAGCGCTATACAAATGCACCAGTACAACACATCAGGAGACGGAGAGATTGCTGCGCCAGCACTCCTGCTCGGTGTTCAGTTGTACCCACTGGAAGAAGCTGGTTGGTTCTTCGCTTCATTGTTGGTTCTTCGCTTCATTTCCAGTTTGCTGCCGCTGCGCGTGCCTCAGTTCAGATCATGTGACTTCCGGATTAGACCCTGTGCAGGTTTCTTCCTGCTCCCTCCCCATGCCTGCAAGCCTCAACAGAGGCGTCACCCTGCTTTACACAGGTCAGCACCGGCAACGAGGCCCTGCTTTGTAACTGGGCCCACCTGTTATTTGTACCTATGAAAAACACTAGTTATCTATACATGTGAACGAATGACGTTCAGTGTCTATTTTTAAACACACATACTACATTCGTGTTCTTCATCCAGTCAAAGCAAAACAGTAAAATTTGAGGTATTACATAAACCTACTTTAAAAAAAAAAAAGACCTACTACAATACAAACCGGTTCTTCAGGCCACACATGTCATGAAAACACAGAAGCGGCTAGAGGGGAAAAAAAACATCTTCCCGGCTATTCGAAGTTGGAAAGACGAGAACGTGCGGTCTGAACAGCTATAGTTTTAATTGCACATTCATCGCGCAACGCTTTCGCGTACACTGGATTTTTAGGCCTGCAAAACATACTTGAAGGGGCTTTATGCCAGCCATCTTTATCGGTTGGTCTCTCCTTGCGTCATTGCCATTTTTAGGCCGAGCATTCCCCTCCATCTTAAAGAACAGCAGATGTTTCGGCACCCGGGCTAATGTGCTGCATCGCCAAGTACACACAAGGTCCCAAAGGCGAGACCGATTGCATTGCAGAGGCTTGTTCTTGTGCTCTGTACGTCATACGGCACTGGGTGAGCCCACTTCACACACTGACTGACTTCACCCCGACTGACTGCATTCTATCCTTTTACAAGAAGCACATCCGCACGCAAAGTAGTTCCCTTAAGAGCGAGGGAATTTTTTAAGACCCAAAAGAAGTTTTTTCTCTTTTCCAACATTTTTATTTTCGATGACTGAGGGAGCACCAGCTTCCCCAACAATAAAGTACTGTGAAGCATTAACTTTACTGCATTCTGCCGTTAAATGAGGCTGCTTGTTTGAAGAAATGCCACACTAGAGCACAGGCTTTCCCAGGGTGCACTTCGAAAATCCAAAATTATTTTAACTAGGAACTCACAATGCTCCTTTCCCGTAATGTTTTCCCCAAAAAACTCTATTTTTTTTTAACTTGATCATGTGGGTCTTTATCTTGGACTGTTCCCGGCTTACGATAGTGATTCTTTGGGTGTCCACCAAAGGTTAAGAACCACTTATTTAGGCTTCTATGCATTTGTTGTGTTGAATTGTAACATAGCCTTAGAGCCTGATCTAGTGGGCGCTATCGGCCATTAAAGGCCCACTCCAACGGCGAGGGCCTTTAACAAGCGAGCGGGCCATTAATGGCCGGTAGAGCCCGCTAGGAGGTCTCCAAGGCTATTAGAACATTCTGCCCCAGAGGGCAACATGTTTTAATACACCGTATGTTCTTTGTTTACTGAAATGAAGTTGTCCTGATGCAGACCACCCTAGTTAGAAACGTTGAAGAGACAAAAGAATGCATCACTAGAGTTTCCCTTATAACCAGGTGAAGCTGGAAGTTACATTTGTCTTATGGCTAGAAAACATTGTATTGTGGTTGTGTGTGTATTAGAGAAGTGGGAGCCAGCGCTTTCTATCCACGTAGTATATGGTAAAGTAACCAGAGGTTAAAAGGCTTGTTTTATGTTTACAATGAATGTGTAACTGGCAACACTCAGCCGGATCTCACATATCCGAGTCTAGCTACCTACAGCAAAGCAAATTCCTCTCCATTACAAATATGATCTAACCTGTAATGTTCTCTTCTGCAAAGTATGACAATCATTGGCAAATGTCTTGGATGTAATGGTTGTGTGTGACGAAGCAGAGATTGTGAGCCGTTTGTGGGGTGGAGGGGATGAGGGTGGAAAAAGATGAAGTTATCCTAATAGTAACTCGGTTACTCCTGGTATGTTCTTTCCCGCTATCAATTCTGGGGCACTTTGCCACTTAATGGCTGGGCCGCCTGTCACTTCTCTAAGATGTGAGGGTGGGCACTGACTATAAGTTGTAATCCATGAAAAATACAACAGTGGGTGAGTCATGACAGGATCTGTCTGGCAGTTATGCCTTTAGCCGCTGGGTCAGTATCACAGCCTCAAAAAGTCACAGATAGAGCGGCGGACCCTAATTCTGCCAAATAATGGAACACGCTGCGCCCGATTCCAACTGTGTATTATCAGCTGAAGCAGAACGGGGTTGAGGAAAACATCATGGAAAACTCATTTTGGGCCTCATGTAGGTAAATAAATTTTACCGTTTCTTAAATACCGAGCCGTACCGAATCGGTAAATTAGAGTCGGAAAGTTATATGTAGGTAAAAATTCGGTAACAGTTACCGATTCGGTAACATTCGGTAATCACGAATCGGAATTCACCGAATCGGAAAATACCGAGGTGGTATTTACCGAATCGGAAAACACCGAGGTGGTATTTACCGAATCGGAAAATACCGAATCGGTATGTACGGATTCGGTAAATAAAATCACATGACTCGACGAAACAGCTAATCCTGTGCAACGACAGCCCACCCAACCAGGAAGTGCCCACACCCAGGCAGGTGTACATAATTAGCCGAAGTGGCCACACCCAGGCAGGTGTACATAATTAGCCGACCCTGGAGAGGCTTGGAGTGCAGAGGAGAGGCAGGGAGCCGTTGCATGTGCGAGCGGGTAAACGAACAGCATGTCCAGCCAGAGAACACAGAGAGACGGAGGGGAAAGGAGGAGGAAGCTGAAATTTAGCCCCAAGGAACTCCAGGTGCTGGTGGAGGAGGTGGTGAAGCAGCACCAGAAGCTGTTTGGAAGGCAATCCCTGCAAGTGCCTGAGGCTGAAAAGCGCAACATATGGCTGGCCATCCAGGCGCAGGTCAATGCTGTGGGAGTGACCCACAGGGACATTGAGGTCCTCAAAAAGCGCTGGTATGACCTGAGGATTGTAACCAAGAGGAAGATGGGCGACATCCAGAAGGAGGCCAGCCAGACCGGAGGTGGAACCAACAGGGCACCTGCCCTCACCGAACTGGAGGAGCTGGTGGCGGCCACAATCGAGCAGGAGAGCGTCGTGGGTCTTGGGGACGCCGACAGCTCTGCCAGAGCCGCAACACACCAAGGTAAGACGAAAGCACAGCAATGTAGCCCCCCCTACCCCTATCCCACATCCCCCATTGTGAAACGAGAATCACACTGCAGTCCACACGTGTCAGTGCAGACAGGCAATGCATTCCGGGAGATGTAGTCAGGGCAACACTAACCATGACGTAAATGTCACAGGGCAACAAGGCATGTCACGCACTCGAGGCACAAGGAGACAGAGGACATATTGGAATGTGAAATGTTTATTGTGACGCTTGCAATGCAGCCCTTCGGGGACACTGAGCCAATGTTGTATTTCTGTCCACAGATGTGACATCATGCATGACAGGGCATGCTGCAGGAGAGACGGCACACCGGCCACAAATATCACCTCTAGCCAGCACAAGTTCAGACCAGGGAGCAGGCCCACTGGCAGCCGCACCACCAACACAGCCAGCCTCGCCGCACCCAGAGCCAGCATCACCTCACCGAGAGCCAGCTGCACCACAACCAGAGCCAGCATCGCCACTCATGTTCGAATCACCGGCCACATCTCCGCTTGCAGGTGTGAGAATGAGGAGGCGTCCAGCAGCCAGGCTACGAGCCTTAGACACCTCGTCAGACGACAGCATGGGCCCAGAAGACCGCACCGGGCCCCAGGAAGGGAGCCATGCCACTGTGCCCCACACCTCACAGGCAGCACAGACGGGAGCAAGAGGGCGCCGCAGGTCGCGTGTCCAGAGTCCACCAGCACCCACTGACGGCCATTGTGTCTTCTTGGGGCTCGAGGGCCAAATGTTGAAGCAACAGCGCCTGCAATCAAAGGCAGTTATGTCAGTCCAGAGGCACATGCGGGTGATGAAGACAACATTAGTCAACATGGACAATAACATTAGCGGCATGGCTGCGGGCATTCGGGACATGTCCCAGTCAATCCAGCAGTTGTGCAGAAAATTAGATGCTGACATCGAAGCACGGCGCCGGGAACGCCAGAGAAGGGACACTACCAGCAGGGCACTCAACCGTCTGGCAACTGCGACTTCTCTACTGTGCCGGCGCTCTGTGACGATGCAGGAGGGCCTAACACAGTGCTGCAGCGACCTGTCTCGGGGGATGGTGCAGGTGACAAGTGCACTAGGGGTGCTATTGACTAGTCAGGCGTCGACAACTGCTGCAGGGGATGCTGCGGAGAGCATCGACACCAGCAGCAGCATCACACCCCCCGTCCCAGAAGCACGGAGGAGCAGCAGGCGGCTTGGGGTTGGCTCTAGTGAGGATGCACAGGCCGTGCAATCCACCACTGCAGCGCGTATGCGCAAACATTGATGTAGCCCTGCTTAGCCACTTCCCATTGGGTGACGTAACCCTGGACATACTCCTTGTATAGATGGTATATTGCCAGATTGGCCTGTTCATGTGTTCATGGCGTGGTGCCACATTAAAACTACGTCATGACTTCTCACAACTCGCTGTGTCCCCTCACTTACTCAGAAATAGTTGCATGTGATCTCTGCCCGTCTCTCTCTCCCATCGATTGCAGTTGGCACTCTAGCTGCGTTGCCCTCTGGCTGGCCTGACTCATCCTCGTTGTCCTCAAAATATGTCAGTTCCACATCTGTCCCTTTTTTCGTGGCAAGGTTGTGCAGCATTGCACAAGTGGCAATAATCTTGCAGCAGGTGATGGGTTTGTACTGGCGTGCGCCTCCGCTCTTGTGCAGGCAGCGGAACCTGCTCTTCAGTAGTCCAAACGTGCGCTCCACCACATTGCGTGTTGTTTTGTGTGCCACGTTGTATCGTCTCTCACTCTGGGTTGCTGGGTGTAGGTAGGGAGTGAGGATGAATGAACGGCATGCATATGCACTGTCGCCTGGATGAGTAAAAGGGAACCATCAGTAACATGCCTCTACACACTATGATTTGCAGGTTTCAAGGGGCGTCACTGTTACTTACCTAGCAGGTATCCCTCTCCGAATTCTCCGGCACTCAGTCGTGTGTAGATCCCACTATTCTGGAAGATGTAAGAGTCGTGGGTGCTCCCAGGAAACTTTGCAACAATATCTGTGATGATGTTCCCTGCATCACAGATCACCTGCACATTGATGGAGTGGGTGGACTTCCTGTTCCTGTAGATGTGCTCTGTGTCAGCTGGTGGACAGATTGGGATGTGTGTACCATCAATACAGCCGATGACATGGGGGAACTGTGCCATGTGATAAAAGTCTGTTTTTGTTTTCTGCAGTGCAGCCTGTGTGTTTGGGAAGCTTATGTAGTGGTGCATTCTCTGCATCATGGCATCCAGGAACTTCCTGAAGAAACGTGACAGGCAACTCTGGGATACCCCACCCACCGCAGCTATCACCACCTGATAACTGCCGGATGCCAACAGATGTAGGCTGCAGAGCACCTGCACATGTGGGGGTATGGCGTGCGCCCTTCTTATTGGATGGTCCAGGAGTGGGTGTAGGTCCCTGATTAAGTCCATGATGGTTTCGGGGTGTAGCCTGTACCTCTCATGTATCTCTGCATCAGTCAGCTGGAATAGTGTGATGCGCTGTCTGTGGATTTGTTCCTCCCGTCGCCACACCCTCAGTCCTGCTGCCTGTAGACGTAGGCGCCTTGCAATGACGTACATAGCGGCCATGTTGTCCACGCTGTTGCATTTTGGGATTGCTTATGTGCACTGTTGATGGTTACCACCTGCTTTCAATCCGTGTTAATTACCGACTCTTATTTACCGATTTTCCTGGATTTCTTAATTACCGAGTGCTCCTACATGTCATTTTAATTTTTACCACTTCATATTTACCACTTCATATTTACCGATTCGTTAAGTATGTATTCGGTAAATCTGATTCGGTATTTTAGAATTCGGTAAATATGAATCGGTATTTACCGCCTCATATTTACCGAAAAGTAGTTTTTGGACTCCTACATCTCACTTGTCTGAATACCGGTCGGTAACGGCATATTTACCGAAAATCGGCCGTTACCGACCGGTATTTGGCTACCTACATGAGGCCCTTTGTATTGGAAAGTGGACACATTTTTTAGAGCAAACCAGAGAACCATCGAGACACACTAGGAGGGCTATTTAATGGAAGTGGGCGTGCCACTGCGCACATATAGATGGACTGTATAACCATAGCTCCTGATCCAATTTTAAACCTTTGAATTTGCTTTAGATTTGTTTTTAACACTGTATCTCTTAATGAACTAGGAAGGTTATTCACTTGGATTGAATTGTAGGCTTTAAGTAGGTGAAGGGAGTAAATGGGAATGAAGTTGCTATTTGGAATCTTGGGCACTGTTTTGGCACTTGTTTCATACAAGGAGCACTGCATTTACACCCACTTCCGGGTGCCACCATTTTTGGTTCATTGGATTGCACGATTAGCGCTGTAGTGTTTGGGGAGCCATCGAGACACAACAGGCGGGATACTTTATAGAAGGGGCAGCGCGTCTGCACGGATGTATGACAGGATCCCACATGCTTTTATCACACATGCCTTCAAAATGCCGGCATTAGAACAAATGCGTCGTTACAACGGATTCCTTTAGCACGCAAGTCGTTACAACAACTTGCCTGGGTGGGGGGTGTTGGACTTTGAAGTTGGAATCTTAAAGGACACTATTCCAGTCTGCGCAACAGTAGGGAAGGTGTTGGACTTCAAATCCAATACCACTCTCCCCATAAAGCAAAAGTTGTTGTAAGGACTTGCATGCTAAACAAATGCGTGGTGACAACTTGTTTGTTGTATTGCCGGCGCTGCAAAGGTACAGCATAATTCCAGGTTTGTTTTGATGGCTGTTTTCCCGTCTGCGCAACGGGAACGCCAAAGGCAAGCTTGTCTGCAACCTGCTGGGACCAGGGACTAGTCATAATGCCTAATCAGTCACTTATTCAAGAGAAGAACTCCAACAACTACATAAGGTAGGACAAACTATCCCTACAGACCTTGCCGCATCCGTAAATACTCCTGAAATCCTAGAGAAACCTTCCTACAAGAAATGTCAACCGATCGTAACCTCTGATCCTACCGCTATGGACAGGGCTACTTACACCAATTAAGTACTTGATATCCAAATCACTGTGTTGGGCTTACTTGAACACTCACTCCATTGCTGAACATAGATTGGGACTGTAGGGAGCATACTAAGTCGGGCTTAATGTTAATTAGTGAGTCCCGGCTGGCAGAGGAATACCTACCCAAACTGATCGAAGCATTTCTAAAGATTAGTTGCTCGTTTATACCAATAGGAAGGAAACCAAAAAAAGGAGGTGGAGTAGCTGTAGTACATAAATGCTTACATATCTCTCAATTGCGGTGCAAAACAAATCGACAATTCTAGTGTATCGGCCAACTTAATATTTTAGTCAGTTTTTTTGAGCAAGCTGTCCCCTTTCGATTCAATTTTTGAAATCAATGGTTAACATTTTGCCAGACAACCCGGATTCCAAAAGCAAGGACTTCATAGATTCTATGACGTCCTTTGGTCTCCATGAACGCATAGATATGGCACCCATGCTAAGGGTCACTCAATAGCCTCAGGGGCAGATTACCAAGAACTGGCAAATCCGCATCGATCCATCAGATTTCTTGCGCCGGCCGCAAATACCCTAACGACGCCATGGATGCACTGTATTTACAATGCAGTGCTCCATGGCGCAAGGATTCACGGACGCATCAGAAATTCTGATGCATCTTTTGGCGCTAAAGTGACGCATCGCTGGAATTGGTCATAAGACTGATGTAACTCCAGCAAGCATCAGAACACAGAGGGAGTTGACGCAGTCAAGTTGTAGAGTGACGCAGTGAAAAATTGTAAATTGTACTGCGTCAGTTCTTCGTGGCTTTTAATGAGGGAAAGCTACCAATCAGATGCCAGGGGAGTGAAGTCAGTAAGAGCTCCAAAACTCACAAATGCCAGGGTGGTGCAAGCACGAAGCAGACGCGCCGAAGGCAAGCTCATCTAAGCCCATTTCGCAACCAGCGCCAGCCACAATGCCCGGTTGCAACCAGATAAACTCCTCTCTTCTGAATTTCTTCATAATCTTAGGAGTGAATCTTCCATTAACTGCCATAGATGGGATCTAGCCCATCTGATGGGCCCAGTATCATGTTTTGGCTGCAGGAACAAGTTTGTTCGTTTCATAGAGCTGTGCCTGGAGGTCGTACATGTACCAACGGCTCCCAAAACATGCCGGACCAGAGGGCAAATATATACGTGCTCTCTGAGTAGACACACCCAGGATATCACTGATCTCATCATAGAAGAGAAATTGGATTTTTGTTTATCATCAAAACCTGGTTAAAATCATGGTGTAACCCATATATAGCCATAGCAGTCCCTCCTGGTTACTCAATCATGCCCAAAGACAGAACAAGGTGGAGGAGTAGCGATTATATTTTGCCATCGCTTTCAATGTAGCTCCTTCGACTTGGACACTCTGAAGGGTGCAGAATGCCTGGACTTTTGTTTCAAAATTAGTGCTTCTGAATCCTTTGCTGGCTGTCTTCTCTATCACCCCGTGGGCCCCGGCACTGTTTTTTAACCACGCTAGGGGAGGCACTTTACCCTATGGTAGTCCGCTATGCTAATTTTACTATGTTAGGAGGCTTAATCTCCATTTTGACAACTCCAAGACCAAGACCCTCCAAGATAGCTTAAAAATATTAGGCTTAGCGCAACTAATATGTGATTCATCCCAATTACGGGGCCAAACCCTTGAAGGGATTTGCACTAACCACTCGAGTTTAACACCTGGTACAGCCATTACTTAATCCTGGACGGATCACTACCTGGTACCATTCAACATAACCATTATGTCTCAAACCTACCCCCCTTGCAAAACAGATTCATCAGCCCCCACTCATCGGAAATGCGGAGCCATGAACTCAAATCCATTTTTGACTTCCTGCTGGTCTTCCACTGCCCCTATTCTTAAAGGGAATTTGGTGGAAGATATTAATTATTTTAATGCATTGATCAAGGCTATAGCATTAGACCTTGCACCTCTCATTCGCTCCCGTTCTCAGTCTTGGTTTTTTCTGGCTTTACATGAACAGAAGTGCTGTTTGTAAACAACTTAAACGTAAATGGCGCCTATTCTACAGCACAAAAGATTTAATCCCCTTTAGAGAGGCCCAGAAAATATCACAAATGGATTAAAAGAACAAAAAAAAATTAAAGGAAGAGGCCAACCAAGACCCCAAAATTATCTTCAATATATCAAAAAGGTTTATGCAGCCATAGATTTTCAAGTGAGACCCCCCACCCCTCGGTAACCAGATCTCAACATTTTTAGATGAATAGATCCTAGCTATACAGCAGGGATTCACCTCGACCCCCATCACAGACCCCTCAAGGGGCCAGTGATGAGTAACCCTGAAAATAAGACTAAGGCTAGTCTTACCACATTTGCAGGTATTTCCATGTCATTATCACGGCAAACTATTCTTTCATGTAAATCGGGCTCACCCAATGATCCATGTCCACCAGTTATCCTTCATGGGGCTGTTGACGTGGTAAATCTGTTATCAACCAAATCTTGATCAACTCTTAGCTACTGCTGAAGTCCCTTAAGCCTGCCGCCTCTCCTGCGTCCTCTTCTCTTCTCCTGGCAGCAGGAAGCACACAGGCTCCCAGAATCCCCTAATCAAACACGACACTGCGTGACAGCAGCGTTGCGACTGGTCTGAGCGCCGTGGTTTGGCGCTCAGACAGGGGCTGGTAGGTTGTGCATGTTCTCCACCCAGGCTGTGCAATACAGCCTGGTGAAAAACATGCTAAGTGCGCATGACTGTTTGGCCGGACCAAGACAGCCAGCCAAACTGTCATGTGCACTTAAAAAGAGCCTACCACTCCTGCCTCGGCTCTGAACTGTCCAACCCGCCACCCAACCAACCGAGCCAGCACGGTAAAATAAAATAATAATGTTGCATTATCATTTTATTTTTCCTTTGTGAACTGCTCACTGAGCAGTGGGGCGACGCTCCTCCGCCTTAGCAAAGGAGCCGCCGCTGATCAAATCCCTTAAGAAATGTTTTCATTTTCTTACCCTGAATGCCAGGAAGACGGTAGCATTTGCACTTATCACGTCAAATTGAATTATTGTAACAGCTTGTATGTGGGGTGTGCAAAACAGCTAATACATAAACTTCAGATGGCCCAACAAGCAGCAGCCAGAATGGTGCTATAGCTCCTTAAACGGAGCTTGGCATCAGCCACGTTAAAAAGGCTTCACTGGTACCCATACATAAAAGAGTCTTGTTTAAGACACTGCTGCTAGTCTTTAGGGCCTTTAGGGCCACAGGATCAAAATATCTCACTGCCAGATTCAGACATTATAAGACCCTGAAAACACTGATCCTCAAACGCACATCTGCTGAAGCACCCCTCTTTCAGATTAAAAACTCAAGGTGGAAAATCCTTCACGGCAAAATGAACCAAGGCATGGAATCAATTGCCAATGCATCTCCGATTTATAAACACAGAATATACTTTTTTAAAAGACCCTGAAGACGGGCCGTTTCAAGCCTCTGGTGAGCTCTGTCACTCCCTCATTTAAACCACACCCTTTAGGCTAGGGTAAAGGCTTACACTGCTGTTTAGTATCAGCACCAGGAGGCTCATTTGTTTGAGTGACAGTGCATTTTATAAATACCCATTCATTCATTGCCTCCCCAGCATACATTATACCTGGTGCAGGCCTCTACAAACTGACGCAGCGGCCCACGCATCAATTTGTAAATATGGAGCAGTGTGAAGCACTGATTGCGCCGCTGCTGCGTGAAATAAAATGAAGCTGCATCGGCGCTAGCTCCTTGTAAATATGCCCCTAGTGGACACTAGGGGCCAGAATTACTAACCTTACACGCAACGTAGTGCAGTAAGGCAACCTCCTGAGCTGCACTGCGTGAAAGGAAGAGAGCAGAAATGCGCCCTATCTATTAAGATGGGGCACACTTCTGCTCCGCCATAGCACCGGCGCACTTCAGCCAGCTTAGCGCCAACAAAGGCACCTTTCCACCGCGGTGCAAGGGTGTCTACGTTACAAGGAGAATGGTTTTTCTGGAGGAAGGGACACATCTCTGCACAAAAACAATCTTTTGAGGCATTTTCCCTCTTTCTGTGTGTGCTGAATAGTGCAGCTCACATAAAAAGAGGAAATAACGAGGTGAAAAAAATGTTTCTCCTCGTTCTTGTGTCCTCTGGGAGGCGTAGCGGTTTCACACAATTCCAAGTTTACAGACCTTTGTAAATCTGGGATTGTGTGAAATCCATGGGTGGATGCACGGGAACCCGATTGCTTCACCCATGTAATACCTCCCAGAATTAAATTAAATGCAAGGCAGTGCAAGCTGCTGCGTTGCGCAACATTTCTTCACAAAGCCATGCAAGGTGGTGCAAATCGCACCTTGCATGGCTCTGTAATTATCTGCTACCGGTTTACTACGTGGTTGCTCCACAAAAGTGGCGCAACCACGACGCAAAATATTAGTCGATCTTGCACTACATTTACAATTAACGAATCTTAATATACAGCCTTGTGTTTGGTTGATCATAAAGTGAGTGAGTTTTCAACCCCTAACTGAAGTATCCAGTCTACAGAGTTTATTAACCTTCAGAAATGGAATCAGATTAATATCCAAGGGATGGAGGCTACGCTTGCCCAAAATACCTCGATATTAGGGGATTGCGTTTTGGAAGCAGAAAGAGTATTTACACGGGCTAAAAGCTGCAGCGGACCGGTTTGCACCAGTTAAAATACAACACATAATTAAGAGAGCAACGCCAGCACTATGGTTTAACAAGGAACTGCAGGAAGCTAAACTTGAATTGTGTCAGATTGAGCGCCAGTGGCGCAAAGACTATCTGGTCAAGTGCAAAAATAAATATAAAGGACAAAAAAGAATAGAAAATCAAAGAGCAACCTAGTGAAATCCAAACACTAAAACAAACGGATTTTGAAAGCCGTCAATAAACAGAAGGAACCTTTTCTGATCCTAGATGAGCTAATTTCCTCGAAGAAGCTAACCGCCAAGGTGAAAGCTTCTCAAGACCTATGTGGCCAGCTTCATCTTTTATTTATAGACAGAATCAAGACCATCGGAACAGCATCTGGTCTGACTTTGTGTCTGGAGTTCAAGGCGGAGTCTAATGACACTCTTCTCTTGTTTTCGGACATCGATGAGGCTAGATTAGTGGCACTACTAAATAAAGTCAAAGCGGGGTCCCCGAAGGACCCTTGCTCTCCAGCCATTTTGAAAGGCATCCCTAAGGCAATATTCTCCCCAAACGCTGCTGAACAAATCACTTTAGTAGGGTCTGGTGCCACGGGCTTTCAAGCACGCGGAAGTGATCCCCTGCTGAAGATGCATGGGGACGATCCAGTGGTTCTAAAAGATTACCACCCCATCTCACCTCCTCAGCGGTGCGGTGAACTGTGGGACCATCCCACCATGTCAAGGTGAGATCCCAAAAAGGCTGGACTAGACTGGGTTTGGACTGAGCATCATGAGGGTGCCTGTAAAGTACAGTATTGAGCAAAGAATTCCCAGTGAGGGCTGAGAGATGGAAGACAAGTGTATCCTTAGGCGCTGTGTCCGACTTGGATTTTAAAAACACCGACTTCTTCTACAAGCATCGCATGTCGGGATCCGCTTCCAAAGCTCTCCAATGCTCCCCCTTCAAAATGTTACTTGTAGAAGTAACTGAACCTCTGCTCTACAAGTAGTACTGTGTACCCATTTGTTATGCAAATCAGTAAGCTTCCTGTCCAATATGAATGACTATATATTACTAAAGAGTTGCCAAACATACCTACAAAACAACCCTAAGGGACAGACACTCCTTCGCCTCAAACCATTTGGTCGCCTGAAGTGAATTTATTTTAAGAAAATGACAATCGAGGGTTGTGGACTCACAGTGGTCAATGCACACTCGCGTGAGAATCCTATCCTGATAAGCAATGTTACTGAACTGATGTGCTGTATAATTCACTAAATTCCCCCAAAACCCTTTGGAAACACCAAACACGACATGTCAGATGTTCTTGCGAGAGAACCTGTTTCAGGATTTAAAATGTGTACTATGGGGAAAGCAAAAACACAACAGTTAGACATCTGAAGGAATTACTGTGCTTGCGGCTTCATCATTAATAAGGATGGCAGCTTTATTTTAAAAAGTAAAGCTAAATATGCGGCAGCACGAGGGAGGTCTCAAAAACAGCAGGTCCTGGGGAAGAATGACCCCTCTGCCCGCTACCCCATCTGGTCACCAACAAACTCCTCTACAAATTTGCTTTTAAACATTATCCAGAATTGACCAGTAGAACTGGCCAAAATGGCTATCAAATTCACCATTAGTCACAGCTCATACTAGAAATCCCACTATACAATAATATTTACAACCTAAAAGTGAAGGATATCTTCGCTGGACCACTGTGCTTTAAAATCCCTCATTCGCCACTCGTGTTTCCAATAAACCTTTGGGGGAAGGACCCCCTAACCGTGCTGAATGTACGCCAGCAGGAGTTACAGTTCAGCATGGTTGCTGCACCAAGGTGAGTAATAGCACAGGAGAGCATAGGAGTTAGGACCCTGGGGAGTACCAAGGTGGGCGCAGAGCGGCCCTCATGCCAATGCTGCAGTTGGAAGCTTGCAAGGGCCTGGTGTTGTCTCCCCGCTACAGGAATGCGGATCCACAGAAAGGTGAAGCCGGGTAACTAACCAACACTTTTGTCATCAGTGTGAGGTTCCTGATTGTGCTTAACAAATGTCGCACATGTGTAATGCAGAATACAACCATCCAATATTCCAGTCACACAAGCCTGGATGATAAAACATGGAAATACATTGGATGGGAGCTTCTGAATCCAAGCATGAAGCATGTATATGTATGTGGATTTGTAGAATGCAAAAGGAGCTAGTGGCCATTCAGAAGACCACTCCTATAGAAAATATTTGGTGTTTTGAGCTACAGTGGGGAGGGTAATGGGGGTCTATGTTTAATGCAAATAGTGGTAAGAGGTTTATGGTATGGCATGGGGATAGGAGCTTGGAAGTGGGTTTACCCATTCTATAGGTTAGGTGTCTGAGAAAAGCTACTTTTATGAGCATGATACTTAAAATCCTGTTTTACAATTTTTTGGAAATCTTGATTTTGTACCCAATATTATGAGCTACCGAAGTTAAATAGCATTTTATATGTCATCAACCCAATGTAATTGTTACTCAATGTTTTGATCTCAAAATTATAACCGATCTGACTGGAGTAGTCTGTTGTAACAGTCTTGCAGCAGACGAGCAACTGTACAATGTAGTTAAAGAAAAAATGAAGATTGCAAAACAATTTCTTAAAGTAGATGGTCACTGTTAGACCTGACATCCTTGGCGTGAGTTTTTCCCCTATCTTTTGCCTCTGCTACCTGGATTTTTGATGCTGTGCTGGATTTCGTTTTGCTGGTTTAGATGCTTTGGACACTCTGCCACTGCTAATCAGTGCCAGAGTGTAAGTGCTCCCTGTGTAAAATATCATATTGATTGGATATACCTGATTGGCATATCTGTATCACCATGAAGTCCCTAGTAAAGTGCACTGTGTGTGCCAGGGCTGGTGATGACAGATGCTACTAGTGGGCCTGCAGCGCTGATTGCGCCACCCACATGAGTAGCCCTAAAATGGTGTCTCAGGCCTGCCACCGCAGGCCTGCCTGCAGTCCCCGGACTGCCATGTCACCCTGGTCAGTGTCCCCACTGACTAGGCCTAACCCTTCCCTTTTTGTGCACATCAGTCATCCCTCTGGAAGGCCCGAGGTACCCCCCTGGGCAGGGTGCAGTGTATGTAAAAGGTGGAGCATGTATTAGTGCAGGTACCATGCTCTGGTAGTGAACAGCAGCCATTTTGCGTGTTCACTGCTGCAAGGTTATCTTGCTCCATAGGCTAACATGGGGGAGGCTGGTGCCAATGGCTATCCGCCTATCTTCCCATAGGAACAAGATAAGACATGAGTGTTTGATATCCCTGAGCTCAGCATTTAATAACACATCTTTTAGGAGAGGTTGTTTCTAAATCCGGAGTTGGAGAATAGTACTTTTTAGAGAGTAGCTGTTCTCTTGTCTGACCCTTCTGTGTGCCTGGGCATGCTTGTGGATTGACTGTCTGGCTTGGGAGTGACAGGGGCTGGGGATCCCCCAGGAGGTTGGCCGAGTCAGCCCTTTGCTGAATGGCGACATTTGCAAGTAGAGTGGAGGGAGGAGATAGCACCTGGGAGTGAATAGGGCTGTGCCTGCCTGCCCCACTGCTGGCTCCACCTCCTGCTGGGCGGCTGACGACTCTGCTCCTCACTCTGAAAAGAAAGCAGAAGCCAGGAAAACAAAGTGCTCCAGCAACACCCAGAACTGGATCAGACCGGGCTCAGGACCCACTTGCACAAAGACTTCAAAGACTTTTAGGGGTATAAGTACAAGACCCCTGACAACAGATTTTCAGATTCTACAATCAAGAGGAACCTCTGCTGAAAGACGGACCGCTGAAGGAAGATTGCCTTGCTGTGTGCTCTAAGGGCTGACCTGTCCTGCTGTACAACTGAAGCTGAGGAGGAGAAGGGACTTTGCTGTGTGCTGTGACCCTACCTGCTTGACCTACAAACAAGACTTTGCTGTGTGCTGTGTCTTCAAACTCTGAATCTCCAAGGGCCTGAGAAGAACTGGCCTCCTGTTTGGCAACCCAGGGACATCAAGGTTGCCGCGACTACAAGACTCCGTTCTGCCCGTGAACTGCGCTGGCTGCTCTCCGCTTTGCTTGAGAGCGCCGCACCGAGTCCTGCCTGAAACCGGCTGCCGTGGAGAGGAGATCGGCGTGCTCATCGGCACGTGCCTTCCTGCCAGCCTAAAAGATCGTGGGTGCCTTCTGAGCCGCTGTGAAGCCCGGCGGCGTCTCGACCAACTCGCTCCGCAAAGCCGCGAAGGAAGAAGCGAGAAGGCCGCGACCCGATTGGTGGTTCGTGGAGGCTTGGCCGGAGGAGCTGTGCTGCGATTGGTTGTTGCCCGGGGACATCTGTCGACGTCACTGGGGGCTCGACGAACGAGCCGCGACCGGATTGGCCAGCGCTAGCGAGTTGCAGGAGCCCTGCACCGAAGAAACCTTCCAACGCGCCGAGTCCTCGCACCCCGGGCCCCATCCTGGTGAGTCTGTAGAGGGAAAGGGAATCCGTGACGTAGTAGCATCCTTCGCAAGTCCCGAACAGCCCGCATAGCGTGTGGGGGCTCGGTGACTGCCGCGTAAGGTCTAATCAGCTGGTTCCCATCGAGGGGACAGCCGGAGAAGAGCGCTACAGTCGCGAGCGCAAGGGCGCCACGGAATAACGTGTAATAAGAACTCAGAACCTGCGATCATATTCTTTGTGGAATTCATTCAAGAGACTAAGACTATCCTTTTCATGATCCTAACAAACCCAAGAAACCGATTACTGTGCAACGCTATGATAAATTGATTTTTACTGCTGAAATTAGATAAAACTATATTTTTAATATACGCACCTGTGTGGTCTACGTTTGTGGTGTACCAGGGGGGTCTTTGCAGTGGTTACTTGCAAATACGTTACACATTGCCTTGGGGATCAGCCTGTCTGCTCGAGCCAAGCTACCTAGAGGGTGAGCAGGGGTTATCTACCGTGTGTGTCCCTGTACCCTGACTAGAAGCAAGGGTCCCTATTTGGTCTAAGGTGCTTACCTCTGCCAACTAGAGACCCCCAGATCTAACAGTCATCATCACTTTTCACACACCTACAAATTCACAATCATGGCTTATCCTTTCGAAAGGATACGCAACACACAACAGGTCCAGCCTAGAACCAGAATACTCAAACTCATGAATTTAATTCACTGGGAAATCCCAAGTATTCTATTATAATTACACTAAAAACATTTGAGGGTGCACCACCTGTAAAAACAAAATATGTTTATCATTCTTACTATCCATTCACCTCGTTGTAGAGCGACATCAGACATCAATAAAGGTCTGGAGTCAGCAGTTAATTTGTGAGTCTCTCTTCACTGAACGTGGAAGGTTGTTCCCACAGCATTGCATGAGGTCCATTAAAACATTGGAATGATGGGAGCTTCAATGAAGACAAAGGAGTGGCTGCGGGCTTATAATGGCTGGTATAAGGCTTCTGCTCTCACATTTCAATGTCTGTCTTTCTGTTTTTCCCTTTTTAATTTAGAACATTCGACCCTTAGGGGATAGAATGTTCTAATAGCCTTTCCACCTCCGGATATACCAGTCAAGGGCCTTCATCCTCATTATAGGACATCACCTGTGGCTCAGGCCTAGAACTCGGGTTCAAGGCCTTTAACAACTGGTATAGCCCTCGGCAGCGGGTTAGAAGGATGGAATATTCTAGCATTTTTTCAAAGTAAAAATTCACAGCTTTTAGCGAATGGTAGATTGCTCTGCAGCAGGCTATAAGAATACAATATTCGAGAATTGTTTCCAAGTAAGAATCAAAGTCTCAAAAGGTCATTGACCCATTACCAATGGGCTATAAAGGCTTTCAAATATGCAATACATATAGGCACTTTTTCTTCCACAGTTTAACAGTTAAATATCCGAAGAAATGTGTCACTTGGAACATGTGCTGCTGATGGGTGATTGATCATGTATTTGACTTGGCTTACTACATGTTAATCAAAGGGTTAGGACTAACCCACTTTGACGATGGCTGTAATGGAAGGGCCACTGTCCCTTTCTGTATTGAACAGGGATGTGTCAACAGTGAAGAGAACTAGGACATGACAACGTCCTTTAGAAAACAACTTGAAACAGATGGTGACTTAGGCATGCGGGCAAACAGCAGACATAAGTTGACGTAAACAGAACTGCCCTTTACCTTCAAAGTTTGGAATAAGCCCTGCTTTGGAGCCAGCCATCTGCCACTGCTCTGGATGGCACCCCGAGAAAAAAGTCCAAAGACACAAAACAAATTGGGCTAGGAATGGTGAACAGTGCAATGGTTAGATTACAAAAATAGCTGTGTGTCTACATTACTGGCCATACATTGTAGACAGATTGAGGTCGGCCATATTTAAATTTATGCTCGTGCAGGGAATCTAATTTATTGGCAGTAAGGTGAGCAGCGCTAAATGTTAGAAAAATATCATAGATAATTTGTTCGTTGCTGCCAGTGGCATTCCAATGAATAAAATTTTGTAAAACGTATAAGCACTCTTACTACCATCCAAGTACTGTCAACGCAAAAGAGTATGTAATGAAATTAACCATGCTCAAAATGTCCAATAATTGTAACACAACAAAATAGTGTTATAAGCTCCAGATGTTTTACCACTTTAAATACTGTTTTTTCATTGTGTGCCTCTTTTTCGGATGGAGGTTCTTTCAGAGCACATGCGTCCAGACATTAACCACACCCGATCACACTAATCTTAAGATCATTTCTTTTATTTCCTTAATTAAGAAGCCAACTGTTTGGCTTTTTCAATGTTTATGGTTTTTAATAAGCCAATTACATTTCCTAGACCTAGAACTACACATGCTTAATGTTCTTCTCCATTACTAGTTTAATACTTGCTGTATGCTGAATTATATAGTTAACTTCAGAAAAGGCCATACAACACCGAACAAACATGGTTTAAAGGATACACTGCAGAACATCTCACGGGTTACTTTGCACTATGAAGCAATCTTCGGTGGTACTGAAAGCCACTTCTGCTAATCTTCAGAATCTTTGTGGAACATTACTATATTCACATCAAAGGTATTTAAAAAAAAATATTTTGTAATCTTTGTAACTTTTAGTGGAATCAATAAAACACATTCACATCAAAGGTATTTAAAAAAAATATTTTGTAATCTTTGTAACTCTATTAGTAGAATCAATAAAACACAGAGGCTGGAAAAGGACACATTTTTATTTTTGCATAGAGAAAATGATCTTGTTGAAGCAGGCTTTAAACTAAGCACATCTCTCCTGAGGAAATTAATGTAAATGAACAGAAAATAATTACATAGAAGGCCTATAGATATCGGTTTTTTGATATGCAGAAATTCTAACAATGGATATTGCTAATTTAGGAAACTACATTTAGAACATTAGAATCCATGTTTGCTATGGTGATTTGGTCTACACTAGAATATGCATTATTTACCTGTACATTGGGTTTGTAACATTACATGATTACAGTATACTTCAAAACAGTCTCCTCAATGTTCCACAAACATTTCCTGTTTGAATGTTGCTAACTTCTTAAACTTCCTGTCTTACAGCGCTGGTTGAATAAATGACTGGCCTGGTGCAGAGGTTGGGCATGCTTGGCTAGATGCACGGAAACTCTCATCTTAGAAGTTACTTTCTTTCCACTTTCTCCACAAACAGCCGGATGTCTGCGGCCAGAATTTCTGGTTGCTCAAAAGCTGCGAAGTGCCCACCACGGGGCATGTCGGTGAATGAGACGATATTCGTGAATTTTTTCTCCGCCCATACGGGTGGTGCATGTACCAGCTCCTTGGGGAACGATGCCACTCCAGTTGGTACTTTTACTTTAACTCTGCAAACAAAAATAATTGGAGCTGTAAGTAATACTCCTCACTGACCAAGCAATACGTTGTTTATTCAGTGCACGTTGCCTAATTTAATGCTTCTAGGCATTCCTGAGAAACAGCAATTGAGATAGGAGTAAGAAGCTGGCTAACAGTACATTGAACTCTAAGCATTAATGACATTTGTTTAATTTATTATAGAAATGAAAATCATCACGACTTACGTAGTGGTCATACCCATCAATCTAAAGGGCACACAATGATATTTATGTCTACATGTGCATGCTTTCACCTCAAAAGTGAAAGTAGTTTTTTTTTTTTTTTAATTCCACTGCAGGTTCTTTTTAATTGCAGAAATGTGGGAATACACAAAAGACCTAGTTGAAGTGCGCCCTAAAGTCTGTCTCCTTGGTAATGTCTATACTCCACGGCACATGTATTTGATATGTAAAGAATTAACAGAAGCATAGTCCTTAAGATGGAAGACAGTGGTTGAGTACGGTGTGGCAAAGATTTGGCCCTTTATTTACATTTGCGATACATTTTCAATGTGAGAGAGAAAATATATGTGCATATACTCACACCCCTAAATATAAATGTATACATTTCTAGGGAAATTTTACACTTAAATATTACAAAATAAACATTCAATATAGCTATAACCTAATAGAATAAGAAAAATTACAAAACTTTAAAAAAATGAAATCCCAAAATCTGACAAAATGTATAAGGTACTTACTACACTGAAGTTATAGAAATAAAAAATTGTGGAAGTCCAAATCGTGACATAAAACGCCCATTTGACTGATGTGTCATAGTGGTGGTCACCCTGCATTATTTACGGGGGGCCAACCGTCAGTTGTATTCCCTGCCCGGAATCTTCATACGAGACATGGAGGTCTCTGGCAGGGAGACCACATAATGGCCCAGAAGCTCAGAGAGCAAACACCCTGCATGTTGGGCCATTGTTATGCAATAACAATCTTCCACATCAGAAGTTTGTTCTTGTAGAACACAACACTTTGATGCAAAGACAAGGTGATGAACCAATTGCCTTATGCTATTCTTGAACGTCTCAATAAATAAACGATGACAGGGAAATCTCTGCACCAGGTTTGGGAGTAAATTCTTCTACGTTTTGATTATAAAAACTATTTTCCTCCCCACTAGTTATGTCGGTGCTATTTTTCCATACAAAATGTGAGTTCCGGCGTAATGGTGTTTGAAAGGTTGAAAACTTTAAAAGTAGGTGCTCTTAGAAGAGACCCCAATACCGTTTCTCGCCATGGTCTGTCGATTATTGTTTCTGTGCATCCCTAGAGGTGTGGAGGACAGAACAGGTTGACCACGGTAGCGAGATAGCAAGGCGAAAGATAGATTCACATCTTCTTTAGGCATCACCAGGGACTTCAGTAGGTCTCGCTTGTTTCCAGGGCTCCATTTTTGCCTTTCAGTCTGCACAACCCACTATTATACTAAGTACTCCATCTGCCTCCTGGGTAGTTTTGTTTAGTTCATTTACAATTGACGGCAAATGTCTATATGTGGCAGGTCATGTTCCCCGTCAATAGAATCTATTAGGATATCCTGCAGTAACAAAGGTCTCTCGACTATGTCTGGGCTGCAGCCAATGACCCTAACCGGTTCACTCTTAGTTTTTCTAGCATTTCTGCTTCATTATACAGACCAGTGATCTGTGTCCTTTAAAGATAGATTTTGTTGCTCATTATTTAAGAGTACAAACTTGACTGTATCTATTTTTCCATTTCTTGGGTCATGGGTACCAATTCCGGGTACCATGGGCTACCCCATGCTTGACCTCTGGTACTCCTGACACTGTCCTTACTACCCATCGTTTAAAGGGTCATAAACAGCAGCAGGAACAGAAAATAAAACAACACTACAAGTCCTGTTAACTCTGTTGTTTCCACAGTTTGTCCTTCCCAGTAACAGTCAGCAGGAAATAGGGGGTTGTAGAGTTGAGAGTGGGACAAGGTGTCACCTATATGATGTCATCGGGAATCAAAAGTGAATGATGTCACTTCTGCAAGCCCAGGCACTTTGATAGTGAGTCCATGTCCATGTCTTCTGAGCCGGTGGTTTCCTGCAAAGCAGTCACTCATCTTATGCAATTTTCTGTGCAGATTGGAGATTGATGGGCCGCCAGGAAATGCCTCGAGCATTCAGTATGTGATCAGCGGTGGCACAGTCAGATGTGGGCGCTTTTCTCCAAGATTAGTTTATCAGGGCTCTCAATTTGAGGCCTGTGCACTTTTTACACTTCATCACCAGGACCATGTACCCACGACCTCTCCTCTGCTTACTCCATTGTTCATTTTTTTCTCTCCTACACCCTTCCATTTATTCTCTAGCCTGTCTCTCAGTAAATAGGCACCCAGTTCCATGGACTCCAAATTTGGGGACCTGTGGCTTTCTGCGGTCTGGTTTCCCTTCACAGACACTGGCGCTACCCCCTAGATCACCTGTGGGACTCGCGGCGATTCGTCTACTTGAACTGATTTTGCTCCTGTCTATCTTTGCAGTGGATACCCCTAAGGCTCTCTCTACACTCCCACCATATATTGTTTTTGTTAGTTCGCCTCTGTCGTGCTTCTTACCTCCTCGCCGCCAACACTCTCATTGCTTTCTCATACCTCTCGGTTATGTCTGCTGTTGATGAAAGTCCTAGAAAGGCTACAATATTTTTCCTGTTTCCCTGTTCCACACGGTTACAAGCATGGCTAAAACTGGGATTCTAAATGTTATGGTTAATCATTCTGGACTATAAAATAATGGAGAATGGACAATCAATTTCCAAACTGGGCAACAATATTTGCAAAGTCAGAGCAAGGTCAATGCCCCAACCAATGGGTTACCCAATTTTAAAATGCATGTCCCTGTTTTTAACTGATCATTTAGCTACGAGTAAGTTTACCCAGGAAAAAGAAAAAAACATTTTGCCGGACATACTCACCGCTCATGCTTCTTATTACCAAGACCTTCTCCCAGGTTCTCCTTATAGAACCGCATGGAGGAGACGATGGAGCCCGAAACCCAGTAAATCATAATATTAGTTAAAAGTTCGTCCAGGGAGTAGTTCCTTAACAGAAAAAAAATGTTGGAATATATTACCTTATAGAAACATGTATGCACATCTATCTGTACTTTTCTAAAAAACAAGCATTTAGGAGGGTAATCTGTTTCATCCAAAACTAATTTGTGGCCCAAATGAAAGTGATGTAGATGCCTCATCAAGGGAGGAGCTAAACAAGCCTTGTGAGAACATGCATGATGAAGCCAGTCTTGGATTCGCCGGGCCTCATCCAGTTGTCATTAAGTCATCAGACATTTTGCCCAATGTATTAGTGGGGTCACTGATGTAGTTTTTGCAGGTCTCAGGGAGAGAAAATATGTTAAAGAGTTTGAGAACAAGAGAACCAAATAGGACCCTTGAGGCAAGGCATGGCTGGGGGTTTGCTTTAGTGCCCTTCGCATCCAACCGCTTGCCTCTTTCATACAAGAACAACGTAAACCAGTTTGCCTACTCCCAACTCTTTGTAACAGAGGCCAGAGAGCTTCAAGCTCCTCGTTCTACTTTCAAGGCACTCTGCATCATCCAGGTGGACATCCAAGCTGAATTCCAAACATATTCACAGAACAGAACTCTGCATTCTAGGCCTTCATCTCAGCTGTCCATGCACTCACAAGAAAATGGGTGAAGGTGGAACCCTGATTTCCTGTACAAGTGGCAACACTAAGGAGCGGCTTCCAGCAACGACAACAAACATACAAGTCCATTGAAAAGTTAGGGAGGAAGTAAAGACCTGGCTTTTCCTTTACTAATCAGCTGAATAATTCTGGAATTCCAAACCAACAAAGACAAGAAACCTTAAAGAGCAACCCATAGAGGGCATCTACTCTGGTCTACTGTAAGCAGAGCAAGCTGTGGGATATTCATGCAAAAATGCATGAAAATTCTTTTTTGATGTGCGGGTGTAGGAAGCTAGAGGGTGGGTTTGGGGAAAGCAACGTGGGGTTGTGGGAAGGTAAAGCACACGGGCCAGAGAGCAACAGGGGAGAGGACACAAGAGTGAGCACAACATGGAGGAGGGCGGGGAGAAGCACAGAGGAGACAACAGAGCACTACAGAGTGCATGGGAAGAGGAGTACACCAGGGAGACATATGGAAAACAAATGCATTCTCGTGGACTGCTCAAGCAAAAAGAAGGTAGTGTTTGAAAAGGAAGCAGTGGAAGCATAGATGCCAGTCAATAAAAACAGATGGCACAGAGGCTATGCTCCATGGGAGGGAAAAACAGAAGAATGACAAGCTGAAACACAAAGAAGAAACAGATTGACAGGAATCGTAAGCAATGGGTGGATTCCAAACCCTTGTATAGACTTGGTAGGAACACAACGTTTTTCGCAACTTAGACAGCTGCACTGCCCGGTGGGTTTGACCTAAATTAGGATGCCTACCGCTGCCTGGTTGGTTACTTCCCCTTGCTGCAGCAACATCTAAAACCAACCTGGTACTTGTGTATAGCAACAAATTGTCGCAATCTCAAAATACAATTGCTAACTACAACACACTTTGTTCAGAAGCTGCCAAGCACAGATGCCATAACTCCAGGTCAATTATTCCAATAAGCTTAAGGGCGTACTTTCACAGTGCCATTGATTATTCAGTGTCTTAAAAAATAAAAAGAATCTTCGAATGATTAAGTTGCAATGACTGCTTTTTCTAATGAAGTACATCTCTGCATATGGGCCTAGCTCATGGCTTCAGCCGTGACAGAAAATGTGGCCCAGGACACATGTATTTGCACATGCAGTCATCCGCGGCTGCAGGTCGTCGGCTTGGAAGCTATTATGGTATACACCGATATGGACTCTCGGTGGCCAATGACGAGATCCAGTTAGGGCGAGTAGTTAACATAGCAAGCTGTAGTTACTTACTCAGATTTCATATTGGAGCGAGTCTTGGAGCCTCTGTTGAGCACTTACCTCAGGCACTTGATTTTATTGTGAAGCAAGGGCTCGGATACGTGCAATAATGTTGTAAGTATTATCATATGGGAAGTGGTGAAGGTAACTGAATAAGAAATACTCTACTCAAGGGCCTACATAAAAGTAGGAGATGGAGTTCCCAACAGCGGCTATTAGCAGAATAAAAGTACCAGCTTGGCTTCAATGTTTAACAGCAGATGATAGCAACACCATGTATGGGCATTTGGCGTTTAGATCTATGACGCCGCACATCTCAAGTACATACCGTTCTAGCCCCCCGTCCTCCAAATTACGAAACTCGGGATTGGTCCAGGTAGAAAACTTTTCCAAAATGTACGCAGCTAGTCCAACTGGGGAGCTGTTTAACCCAATACCTAGGAGAAAATACAAGAGGGAAAATGTCAGTACCAGAGAACTTCAGTTCCCACTGATGGCTTCGGTTTAATATATTTACCCCCCAGTTCTAGCGTTTTACAAATACGGATCTATTCATATCCACAAAGATAACAGCAGTGGAAAAATACAGGTCAATGCTCACACAGAGTGCAAACCACTCCTCCTCCCTCTGACGGCGGCGATCCCCGCCCCAACTTGGCTTTCAGTCCGCACAGAAAAATAAAGTGATGATAACGTCTTATTATTATCATTTTATTTTTTTGCATTGCTCAAAGAGCAGTGGGGCGATGCGCCTACGCCTTAGCGGAGGAGCCACCACTTAAAAGAGCTTACTGAATTAAACGCTTGATGCAGTCCCCCTTGCTATTTACAAATTCCATTCCTATCAGGTACTTAAGTAGAGTTAAACTATCATTAATGCTTTTTAGGAAGAGCCTAGCAATCAGTACAAGCCATCTGGTTGCAAAATAACTATTGTCAGATCAAGAAGAATTTACAGTGGACTTAAAGCCCACCCATTGTTTACCACTTGTTGGCTTTGTTGTCACTAATATTAACTCACTTATTTCATTCCTTGAATTGTTCCTCTTGTGTTTGTACACCCTCCCCACCCCCTCAGTACAGCCTCTTTAATCGTGTCCTTCCACATCTCAATTATAGGAAATTACTTTTTCTTTTTGGTTAAGCACTCAATGAGAGAGCATGTGTTTTCCAGCTGTCTCCCTCGCGTACTTCTCTCACCCTCCACACTCTGTGTTACTATTTCTCACCTGTGCTTCTCTCCCCCATACTCCGCGTTGCTCTCACCCGTGTACTTCTCCTCTTCCTTACTCTATCTCTCCTGTGCATTTCACCTTACACCGCCATCCTTGTTGAGTCATTCCTTGTGTTCTTATTTTCCCTTTCTCTCCTCGGACTGCTACTCCGACCTGCTCCTCTGCTTCCCCCATCTTCCCCTATACAGCCACCTATAGCCCTATTTTTTTTCTCTCTTAACTTTTTTAGATGGGCATGCAGCAAATTGCAGCCAACCCCCCTTTTTAAATGAAAGCACTTTCACTGTACTTCATTTTCATATTTTCTTTTATTTACAGATCCACCACAGATTGGTAATTTAAAAAACATAAAGTGGTTCCCATGTCAAGCACTTGTGCGACTACAAAATGTAAAGACTGCTTTGCTAAGCCTCCCCCCCACCCCCAATCTTCTGTTTTAAATATATATATATATTTTTATTGTTTTCTCATTATGACAAGTAAATTAACATACAGATTACATACCTACATACTTTGCGTTCCCTGCTGCAAGAATTGCAAGACGCAGAAGGACTGCAGCATGCGGATTCATGGTCATCTACAACAGTAGAAACGTTCCCCTGCCACACAGGACCCCCCTTTCTTCCTTTTCACTTTAAAACATACTTTGTCAGCTTAGCATTTTGAAAAGCTTTGCCTTTTAAAAATGTGATGATTCAAGTCCTGTAACTATTTTGCACACCCCCATCTAATACCATAATACACAGTTGGCCATCATTTATCTTTTTTTTTTCTACGCATATCTACACTGTAAAAACATGTATGGTTCTGGCTCAAATGCAGAAGACCAATGAAAAGAACCGGATATGGTTAGTAAAACTCAGGCCATAACTCGCAACACCCGCCATACTCAACACCAATTTGCAAACAGGATAAAGTAAAGAGCTGTCAAGAGAACAACATGGCAGACAGCGCGGGTTGCGTGTTGTGGTGTTAAATAACTGATGAATATCAGGGTTTTTTGGGATTTGAGCCAGAAATAGAACCCCGTCCCCTTTTCAGTGAATACAGGGGGCCTTCAAAATCAAATCCATTTTTGGCTAACCTTTTAAAAATATTAGAATAAAGTTTACCAAATTTCAGATACCATCTTGGGTGCACATGGGGTTACACAAACTAAGTTAGGTGAACCCTGATTAAAGGTAATTGTCAAGTAAGTTTAGAATGTTTTATGGACAAATGTCTAAATAAACTTGTTTCTGAACCCGATTAAGGCTTTAATGATTTATAGGATGGAGAGAATTTAAAAATAATATATATATATATATTATTGAGTATTATTTTTTGATGTTCATGTAAACAATTGGTATCTTTACGTGGCAACACTGCAAACGGAAATATTGAGCCTACAAGATGAACATATTACAGTTATCACCAAATATGTGACTAATGCAGGCAAAATGGCATAATACACCTGGACGCTTATAAGCATTTTTGTCTACATATTTGTTACAGGGTAGTTTTTTAGGTCTCGCCTGACCCAGCGCATGCGCTGGTTTGGCGAGACTTATTGAGAGGGCTCCAAAAAGTGCTACCAGGCCAGCCTGGAGTTACAGTGCATGTGCGCGGGCGCGTGCGCGCCGCGCTTTACCGCAATTACTTTCACTTTCGCGGCCGCAGGGCCGCTTTGATGTTTGATCGTGATCCCGATAGCGATCACTTTAACTTTCGCGGCCGCTTGGCATAGCCAATAGGTCTCGCTTTTGGGACCTTATAAGTATTTAGTTATGCAACTGTTGCATGGCTAAACACTTATAAAGTCCCAAAGGCGAGACCTATTGGCTATGCCAATGCTTGTTAGTTCTTGTAATGAGTAATCACTTTGCTAGTGGCTCTATGGTGCATTGCTACCTGTTCTCCTTGACTTGATGTCCCCACTTAACCAAGTCCATTATGTTCTTCTAAGTTACTCCAAGTTTTTTTTATAAATATCTTCAGACAACCCCTCCCTTTACATTCCAACTTATCCGCTGCCATACACCAGTTCACACTGTGGGTCCATTCCTCAGCGGCGGGAGGTAATGGGCTGGCCCATCATAGTGTTATATCTTTACTTGGTAGGGGGAAACCCAGTTTCGCCTCCAGATTGCTACCAACTTGCTTCCTGTATTTCTCTATGACTGAGACACTCAACAATACGCGGATAAATGTAGCTTCTTAGCCACAGCCTCATAAGCACATCTCGGTATTAGTTCACCTAAATATCCACAGCTGAACCCTTGTGTCTTACACTGTATGGGGAGTTTTCAATTGGACCAAACAGGATCCATATCTTACTGATAAGTCCCGGGTGTATGCACATGATTCCTACCATAACCCATTCTCTATTGGGCGTTATGTCTTTTTCCTCCTGACTTTGATGCCATCTAGTGTTTGTGTGTGTGGACCATTAACATTGTGAATATCAGCAATATTGTCTTTTTTAGCCGTTCTAGCCTCTAATATCTTACTTCTTGGGGTGGCACTTCTAGCTTTACCATTAGCCTCTTAAAGCAAGAAGTAACTATGCTTGAGCTGAAGTATTCAGATGTATGGGTTTTTTGTAACCTAAATTCAGTTTGCAATTGTGTAAACAGTATTTAACATTTACCAACTGAACTCAACATAAAGATGCTTTAGTTCAGGGTCCTCCAACCTTTTCTGTAATAAGAGCTACTTAAGTTCAATGAAAATCATTACAAGCTACTAATATTAGTGTTTAATATAGACAATATCAAATGAGACATTAGTGGTCACACCAGCAGTGATCAACTCAGTTCGTCAGACATGTTTGACGTTAGTAACGCAGAAAAGCCTTTGTCTATGTGCAAGGTTTCTATGTGGGTAATACAGAATACCCACAGCTGCAGTGCCCCTGTCACTAAGGTAATTCTATTAGTAGTAAGCCTTCCCAAAGCTGCATGATTTTTCACTCAGACAGCAGCTGTAAATATATTTTGCAAATTCAACCATTTCCTTCCAAGGTTCAAACATGAGTTCTGAAATACACAAATTGTATTACCCAATGCAGTCTTTTCAGTTTGGATGTACTTATATATCATGTCAACCAAGCAAAAGCTTATAATTTAATAGGCCGGGCTGCACGCAGGAGAGCTACCTACAGGTAGCTGGAGAGCTGCCAATTGTTCACGAGCTACTCGTTGGAGAAGCCTGCTTAAGTCATTCAGGATCACAATATTGCAGTGGCCTGTATTAAACAAACATAAGAACCATACCATGCACTCAATTGGTCTGCTTAGCCGCTCATTTAATATAAGATTTCAACAGTATATAAGGGTACAATGGGTGCACACTATGAGCTGAAAAACATATCATAACTCTATTGAAATACATCAGTAAGTTAAAGTGCTTCTGAAAAAAAAGCAGCACTATAAAAAATTATGATCTAATTGTGAATGATTATCATTACAGGATACACCTTGCAAAATATTTTAGGAATGATTAAGGTATTTTGTATAGGGTAGTAATGTATTTTAACTCAACTTCTATGTTTCAATAGTTTTTAGATTGTGTTCCTTACGTGTAATAGCCTGTTGTTTTTGAAACCGCAACATATATTGGAACATTGGTGTTTTATCTTAAAATAATTATATAATCACTTGTTTTTAGCTTTCGCCTGAGACAGCGAATGTGTTCTAACTAGCAAGATATTTTGTTTACTAAAAGGGGCTTGGAGCCCACCCATTGCTTACCATTCATTGGTTTCAGTGTCACTCTTATTTGCCGCCTTCTAATTGGCTGTCATATGCTGATTTCACATCCTCTTCTTTTGTTTGGAGCACGGAGCAATTACTCCTTTCCCCATGCTGCTTCGTCCTACCCTATTTCTTCTGACCCTCCCGTTGTGCATGTTGCCTCTTCCCTCCCTCTCATTAGCTTTCTTTTACCCTTGTTGCCTCTTTCTTCTTCCCTCATGTTGCTTCTTCCCTCTCACCGCATATTTTCTCTCTTCTTCCTCAGTGTTCCATATTTATTCTTCCCCCATGATGCTTCTTCCCTCCCACCTTCCATCCTTCTGTTGTCTGTTGCTACTTCCCTCCCATCCATTGTCTGTATTGCCCCACTTCCCAAGCAACAGTGTTTTCATGCACCATTATTTATTTTCTGCCATACAGTTCCTCCAAACAATCATTACAGGCAGGAATTGGTATTTGTTTTGGTAGTCCCAGACCAAGAGTTGAACAGGTTTCAACCTAAATTACTCCAACCATGTGATCAGGTTTATTATGTGCAACTGTGCGTACTGCAAGGATTCACCTTGTGTGCAGTGCAAACCATGAAGCAAATTGTCGTTTAGACAATAGTGTATCTATTCAAGTCAAAGGCTCTTATTTTATCTACCTCACAAAGATGAACATCTGCCCGACTAGTATTTGAGACTGAGAACTGGTGCAGGTTTCCCAAAGAGTACGGCAGCAGACACTTAAGCAACTAGGCTATTCTACATGCAAGTAGAGGATCAAAGCTCCACTTGTTCTTGGTCATATCTGCACCAGGAACACAAAATAATATGTCAGCCAAATCCATTTATTAGTTCGTAGAACAGGTTATACCAAACCCCTCCCTCAAAGACACCTCCGCAGACTGGCCCTTATCACTGTGCCAAAGTGGGTTAGCGTGCCTACTTCCTACATCTAGTTAATCCGAAGTCTGCGTTTATGAATCTGTGGGGCCAACTCAAACTACCATCCTTGCGAGGTCGATTACAAAAACAAGTATCGCTTAAATATGTGGGCTAACTGATCCTGTAGAATCATATTATGAATGGTGACCTGGAAATACCAGTGGTGATGAGGAACTAGACGCAGACGGGCCTAGTGGGAAATTGTATCGGGCTAGACAGTCTACTGACACTGTCCAAGCCATTATTTGTCTTCAGAGGACCAAAGGCTATTCACATCCACACCCAGAGCCATTACTGCTTCAGTCTACAAAGTGAATGCTTCTAAGCAGAGGAATATATGATGTTACAAAGCAAACAACAATTACAACGCATGCCTTTAAAAAGCGGGTTTTACATCGCAGCTACCTTTACAACGCATGATTTTACAACACATGCCATTACAACGCATTTTTAGAAACTACCTTTACAACGCATACCATTACAACGCATACCATTACAACGCATAATACTTTTAGGGCAATAGTAGGGTAAGTGTTGGATAGTGTAGGGGTAACAATTACTATTCCCACTCCAGTGAGTGCAAAAGTAGGATAAGTGTTAAATAGTGTAGGGTTAAAATACTATTCCCATGTACCCCCAAACCCATACCCACCTTAAAACTAAAAAAACTCCATTACTTACCTTATAAAGCGTTGTAATGGCATGTGTTGTAAAGGTATGCATTGTAACTGCATGCGTTGTAATTTCATGCGTTGCAGTGACACGCGTTGTAATGGCATGCGATGTAAATGCAGTGGTCTTTTAACAGCCGTGTTGTAAAGGTAGTGTGGTGTAATGGTTGCTTCCAAAGCAGAACAAAGCTGCTCATCAGGCCGACTGTGAAGGTTTCCTAGAATATGTGCATTTTCTCATTTTACACCACGAGCCTACTCAATGGCACTATTAGAGCAATAAGCAATGGCAAAACCAATAGGTCTTGCCTATGCAAGAGCTTTTGGCTTTCACAATGTCTTTTAGCTATTTTGTACAGCAGTGTGGCTGTGCAGCATCGCTAAAAGAAATAAAGAGCATAGACGTTATAACTTTAAGCCATGCTGCACAGCCACGCTGCTCATAGTGCTTTTTTGAAACTTTTAGCCATGTTGCACAGCCACTCTGCTATGCAACATGGCGCAGGCGATCCCTATTGGCTTTACCAATGTTTGTTTCAAGTAGAACCTGTTCCTGCATATATTTGCCATTTTGTAGCACTGCAAACAAAAAAGTGTTCTTAATAATTAACCAAGTTACACCATTTTTATCTGCCTTAGAATGATGAGATCCTGAGAAGGCCCTGCTGAGATTAAACCGGTTTCCTGCGGGTTAAACATAGGTCCCTCCACAGAGCAGCATTCTATCACTGCTAGTGTTGCAGCATTTTATCACGGCTAGTGTTGCAAATTACGAATGGCTTCCCAGCAGGGCATTTTAGGAAAGGCAAAATCATTTGCAGAGCATGTCTGTCCTAACACGGATTTTGATTCCGGAGTACCTTGGATTGGTTCTGCGGCCTCTGTGTCCAGGAGCCTGTTCATTCGGGCATGATAGCCGGCATCATCTCTGCTGAGTACAAACTTGCCTTCAAACCTGTCTCCAGACCTAAGAGTAGCCCAAGTTAATGATGCTATTAATGAAAATTAACAACTAGGCAGAGCCTATCTAGCTGCTGGCCCCTGTGTAGCATTAGAGAAAAAAAGAAACAAGCATTGGCATAGCCCATAGGTCTCGCCTTTGGGACCTTATAAGTGTTTAGCCATGCAACAGTTGCATAACTAAATACTTAGAAGGTTCCAAAAGCAAGACCTATTGGCTATGCAAAGCGGCCATGCGGTCGCGAAAGTGATCGCGATCAAACATCAAAGGACCGTGCGGCCGCGAAACCGAAAGAAATGGCGGTAAAGCGCGGCGCGCGCGCATGCTCTGTAACTCTAGGCTGGTCTGGTAGCACTTTTTGGAGCCCTCTCAAGTCTCGCCAAACAAGCGCATGCGCTGGGTCAGGCGAGACCTAAAAAGCAGTTTTTCAAGTGCTGAACGACCTTGGGAGGGTCAGGACTCTTTCTTGGGTGGGCCTGGCCCACCCTCTAGAACCGGGCCTGCGTTTTTGCCAATGTTTTTGCCGCATGAATAAAGGCATTGGCAGTGCCAATGGGCAGCAAAGCCAAAGCGTGTTAGGGACGCCAAAACTGCGAATAAAACCGCCGTACTAAAACACTTTATTGTAACTTACAGACACGCTACTAAAGGACTTCCATATGTAGCAGACAGGAAAAATCTATATTTCTAATAAATCATATAGCAGCCATTGCCTCCTTGAAATGTGCTGGGGCACTCACGTATGAAACTTTATCTAACTGCCAGCACAGGAAGAGAGGTAATCACGCGAGATCAGGAAGCTCTTGGGTCGCAGTTCTGCTTGGTAACACAACTCTGTGTGAAAGTCCCACTTTCCTGCCTCCAGCCGAATGTTTGCTCTGTGAACTGTGAACAGTGCCAGGCTCAGCGAGGCCCCGTTGCATTGTGCAGGGGTTCGTGTCATTGCATGCCCGCGCTGGGCACATTAATGTCTTCTATGGACTGAATGTTGACAATCAGCCAAGAGTTCTGCTGATTAATGGGCCGTGATTTAACCCTTTGCAGCGCTTTGTAAACTCTTTCTAAGCGCAGTAAACTCTTTCTAAGCACACGAGAAGAGCTCTGCTAAAGTGGCAGCGCTGCTCTTTCGTATTTCGCCAAAGTTACCAGAATTATCTACTCATCTAGATGTTTTGAAGCGCCGATTGTTATTTGACCATAATTTCGCAGCACTAGAACTTACTGAAAAAATAGAGGAAAACCACAGTGTAAGAGACCATAGTCGGGCCATGCCATAGGTGGGCCTCCCTTCCAACAGTCAGTGGCCCAGACACAATACATTTTAGGCAGATGCGTTCTTAACAAGCATTAGCAAAGCCAATAGGTCTCACCTATACAAGAGCTAAATAATGGCTTTGCCAATGTGTTTTAGCCATGTTGTACACCAGTCTGGCGGCTGTTCAGCTTGCCTAAAAGTTAGTGCTGTAGAGTGTGGTATGGAGTGCTGCAAAGTGGAGTGGCATACAGTGTTGTATATTGGAGTGGCACAGACTGAAGTTGCGTAGAGTAGAATGGCGTACAATAGAGCCGACTAGTGTAGAGTGCACGGTGTAGGAAGCTGGGTTTCTGTTGCAGTAACCCCCCCCTACTTTTTGCCAGACTACTAATGCACACTTTGACTCTATGTGCCCTGGGTCCCTGCCAATCAGGTTCCCAGGGCCTGTGTTCTTTCCCAAAACTGTACCTTGTACCCCCAATTGGCACCTCTCTGGCCACATGTCAGTCCCTTGTAAAAGGTACCATAGGTATCAAGGGTACTGTGGCCAGGGAGGACCTCTAAGGGCTGCAGCACTTATTGTGCCACCCTTAGAGGCCCTGTACCTTTACACACACACGGCCATTGCAGGCGGCGTGTCTTGGTGCAGAACAAAGTGAAGAGTCAACATGGTATACATCCCTGTGTGCCAAGCCCACAACCCACTGCCCTGGCATAGGTCAGCCACCCCTCCAGCTGGGTGCACTATGACAGTGGTGAGGGTACAGGTGCATGAGCCCTGTACCCCTACAGTGTCTAGATCAATTCTTAGACATTATAAGTGCAGTAATGCCATTAAGAGTATATGGTGCTGGTAGTTTGTCATTATGAACTCCACAGTACCATAATGGCTTTGCTGAAAACTGGGACGTTTGGTATCAACCGTCTCAGCACATTAGACCCACACTGATGCCAGTGTGGGATTTAATGGAAAATGCACTCAGAGGGCATCTTAGAGATGCCCCCTGAAAAACTACCAGCCTCTGGTGGGTTCCCTAACTGGTACACACCAGCCTGCCAAAACGAGGCATGTTTCTGGACCCCTGGGGTGGGAGCCTTCGCTCCCAGAGCCCAGAAAAAAAGTCTTTCCTGGGCGGAAGTGGTCACACCTCCCCCAGGCCAGGAAGAGCCATCTGTGGCAGGGGAGCTTCAAAGGCCTTGCCGCATTTGCAATGCGACCCATAGCCATATTCAAACAAATGTTTGCTTATTAAGGTTTTTCAAAGAAGTTGCAAAAGCTCCTTGAAACCCTGATCAGTACTGTACGCTTGTATTATTCTTCCTGCACCATCCACATGCAATACCCTGAACCCCATCTCAAAGCTGAACCTAATTACCTACAATTTAAATAAAAAAAAAGAAAAACTCCAAACGTTCTCAAAACCAAGACTGTGCAGCTGTCTGGTTTGCTAAAGACATCTTGGGGACATTCAGGAAGTTTCCCTGGGAATGCTTTCCACCCGTTGCTTACCATAGGCTTTTGGGTTTGTATCTCACATTTGCTGGCTTTTTATTTGCTGGCTTCATTTGTTTTAGGCTGTCCAGGGAGTGTTCTTCTCTCCCAAGGAGCAAAGCATTTTCACACCAACTACCCTTGTCTACTTCACCTTTCTGTAAACAGACCTGTAGATATTGTTCTTATCTTGTGACATTTGCTGTGTACTCAAAGACCAAGGTCATATGTCAGGCTCTGTTTTCTGAGGGAGATTGGTGTTTACTTTTCTTTCTCTAACTTTTTTTTAAGCCTTTATTTAACCATTTATCAATTACCATACATGAGAAAAAAGGACAAGGAGGTGGGATTCGAAACAATGAAACGTGTGTGTGTATACTTGTTTACATGCACAAAAATCATGATTGCATTACAACCGTACTGGGAAACAAGAAAGTGCGATAGTGGGGCGAATGTAGACGAAAAGTGGGATTGTTTCAAGAACGGGAGGTACAGTAGGTGAAGAATTAAGCATTAGTATCTTGGCTAGTGTGGCCTGAGAACGAGACGGGTGTTGGTGCCAGCGGAGTAGACTCGGGGGAGTCAGAGTCCAAAGTGAGGAGATATGAACCGTGAGGCTGCCAGATTTCTTTTGGCCGGGAAGAGGGCGGTTGTAATGAGGCATAAAGCTCGCTAGTTAGATTGCAGTAGGTCATGCTTGGCAGCTAGCCCTGGACTGTGGGACGTGTAACATTGCCCCAGCAAAGTGCAATCTCTAATTTTGCCAACAAGAGGGCATGGCGGCAAAGCAGCAGTGTGTTATAGGGATGGGTGAGACATTGCCCAGTAGTGCCATGAAAGGTGAGGGGGCTCAGTGCTAAAGAGATAATTCCGGATAGGGTACTGAACACTTCCGCCCAGTACATCGCAATAACTGGACAGGTTCAGGTCAGGTGCGGGAAGTCTGCATCAGGGGATGGACACTTAGGACAGATTGACGACCTCGAGGGGTCAATCCTGGCAAGCCCCCAATCGGTTGTATGTTTCAAAGTCATGCATACACAGTGCAGTTTGGAGATTAATTGTGATCCATCCGGGTCCGCAACCAGGAGAAGGAAGGGGGGGGCTTGCCATCCGGGACGAGGGAGTAGGAAGACATTTGAGCTTGTAGTGCGCTGTGTAATCAGGGTCGGCATTAGGGTGGTGCAACCGGTGCCACCACACCGGGTGCTGACTTCAGGGGGCCCGAGTTTGCAAGTTTGTATTAGTTTTAAAAGCACCTGCTGCAGCGTTCCTTGCCTCCAGCAATTTCCAGACAACAATAAAATGTTGAGATAACTCCAGTGATTAAGGTCCTTCCTGGACAGAGATCAGAGTTTCGTCTTGTTGAGGTTTTGGCTCATCATAAAATAGCCCAGAGGGTTAATATTCCTACTGAAATAAACATGTACCATGCAGATCACAGAGTGCATATAATGTAAGTAGGTCAGTGGGTTACTGCTTTTCTGAGAGACATCCTTTTGTTACCTGCAGTTTATAGGTTAAAATCCTAATATAGAACAGTGAATTATTAACTGTCATCAAAGAACTGTATGCACTCAGGAGGTCAGGAAATGTTCTGCAGCAACCAGGGATAAAGAAAGTGTGATATTCAAGCGTGAGTATTGTGCCTGAATGTATTAGTAGAATGCGAGTAGTTGATGGAAGTGGAATGTGAAGGAATTGGGATGTACTTGGGTAAGGGGTGATGTCGCATTCGTGGTCAGTTGGTGGGAGCAGTTGCTCTGACATAACGTGTCTATGGTAACTCCTGTTCAAAATAAATGTACCATTATCATGCGAGTTCAGAGTCTGAGGCTTTCTCCTTTGTCATTCCATGACGATCATTACAATTTTCTACGGCAATGACGGGGAGCAGGAGTTACCAGGACCAGGGCTTTAAGTGGGCTTGGTCTGTCCAGGTCTGAGCACCGGGAGTTATTTTCAGGGGGCCTCGAAACGTGTCTATCGGGGTCTATTTTCGGGCCTCGCAAGGCCCTGCATTGCTATTTGAGTTGCTATGAGCTGCTGTTTGGTGATCTTTTTATGAGCTACTGATTCCACGCTGTAATTGTATCAGCATAGTGCACTGCGCTGATTTTACCAAACAATTTGAAGATCATAGCAACGCTGCAGTTTAGACTGAGAAACTTTCCCTAGTGGCGGAATAACAGACTGCACCCGCATTCAAAATTCCGTACACTGTTCATCCAGTCAGTGACCTGGACAGATTCAAAGAACTTCTGGCACAGTCATTTGCGCTCCAGTTGCATCACAATTAGAAAAGCCCTCTCCTGTGCTGACCTTTGCTTTCCTACAATATGTGAACATACCGTCATGTTCTCTTCTCACCAAATCGAAACAGACTCGAGTTCTAGAAGCAGCCAAAGATGCTGACGGCATTAGTGCCGCAGGCACATTCAGCACTGTGTATGTAGCATCACGGCAGTAAGTAAGAGCTGTATTGGAACCTTCTCGAGCTGTGCAGGAAGAGTTTGACTAGGGTTCGTACCTGTTCCAATGAAACAGGCCATTCGTTGACGTTTTGAGATTCTGGAATGGCCAGAACCTATTATTGATTGATTGACTGATTAAATCTATGTTGACACCTATTTTTTCGATCTCAACGTACTGGCAGTTTTTAGTTGTCTGTTGTCGAAAACCTGTTGTGGACAATACAAATAGTGTGGGCTTCAGGCCAGCCCATTGCTTACCATTGGTTGTCTTCCTTGTCACTCTCTTACTTGTTCATTATACATTGGCTTTACATCCTGTTCTTGAGTCATTCCCTTCCTTTGCAGCACAGGTTCTTTGCCATCCTTTTGATTAGAGGACTTATATCCTTCCACTCACATCAGGAAGGAATATGCTACTTACCAGTATGCATCTGTTCTTGGCATGTAGAGCTGCAGATCTACACACTTTTGCATAGATCGCCATATGGTGTTGGGCCCGGATGTTTGCAGTTTGTTTTTCCTCTTGGAAAGTCTTTGGAAGTCACGAGGTCGGTGACTCCTCCTTTGGATGGTATTGCGCATGGGCTTCGGCACCATCCTCAGATTGTTTTTCGCCATCAGGGAAAGATGGAGCGTAGTAATAAACAGTGAAGAAACCCATGTGTGTATCTAAATAAGAGAAACTGGAACAGATACAGGTAGCCGGGGAGGCGGGTGGGCGTGTGTAGATCTGCAGCTCTACATGCCAAGAACAGATGCATACTGGTAAGTAGCATATTCCGTTCGAGGCATATGAGCTGCAGATTACACACTTTTGCATACACTATATAGCAGTTCCCAACCTTAGCGGCGACCACCGGTATCTGTTGCAGTGGTTTGAAATAATGTTTTGAGTACAGCCTGGCCCACACTAGCTTGTTGCTTAGTTTGCACATCTACACAATAGTGTTTAGTGAAAGTGTGCGGTGTTGACCATGTAGCTGCTTTGCAGATATCATCTAATGGGATGTTCCCTAAAAATGCAATGGAAGCCCCTTTCTTTCGTGTAGAATGGGCTTTAGGGGGAACGGAGAGCGTTTGTTTTGCTTTGTGGTAGCAAATCTGAATGCATTTTACGATCCACCTAGCTATCCCTGATTTTGAGATGGGGTTGCCCTTGTGTGGTGGAGAGAAAGTGACAAACAGTTGTTTGGTCTTCCGGAAAGGTTGTGGTCTCTGGATGTAGTAGAGTAAGGCTCGTTTGACATCTAGTGTGTGCAGAGCCCTTTCTGCAACCGTCTGTGGTTGCGAGAAAAATACTGGTAGTTCTACAGATTGGTTTAGGTGAAAAGGGGAAATGACTTTAGGTAGGAATTTTGGGTTGGTACGGAGAACAACCTTGTTATGGTGCATCTGAAGAAAAGGTTCTTGTATGGTAAGCGCTTGTATCTCACTGACCCTTCTAAGGGAAGTGATGGCTACAAGGAAAGCTGTTTTCCATGTTAGGAATTGCAGTTCGCATTTGTGTAAAGGTTCGAAGGGAGGCCCCATTAGCCTTGTGAGAACAATATTTAGGTTCCACACAGGTGAGGGTGGTACTCTGGGGGGAATTATTCTTTTTAGGCCTTCCATGAAGGCTTTAATGGCAGGTACTCTAAAGAGTGAAAGATGTCGCCTGTTTTGTATGTAAGCTGCAATTGCTGCGAGGTGTAATCGAATGGCTGTATAGGCTAAATTACACCTTTGTAGGTGGAGTAAGTAGCCTATGATGTGTTGAATGGACACGTCCAAGGGATTGATGGTGTTATGGCAATAAACAACAAATCGTTTCCACTTGGCAGCGTAGCACGCTCTAGTGGTAGGTCGTCTAGCTTCTCTGATGTCAGGGGGAAGATTTAGGTACCCAAATTCTAGGATTTCAGGAGCCAGATCGCAAGGTTGAGCTGATCTGGGTCCGGGTGTCTGATCTCTCCATGGTTCTGGGTTAGGAGGCATGGTGAGAGGTGTAGTTTTTGGTGTGGTACTACAGAGAGTTCCAGCAGCATGGTGTACCACGGTTGTCTGGCCCACGTTGGAGCTATTAGGATTAGTGTGAGGGAGTGTTGTTGTAGTTTGCGCACCACTAATGGAATGAGTGGGAGAGGCGGAAAAGCGTACGCAAATTTGCCTGACCAGTTCATCCAGATCACATTTCCTTTGGACAATGGGTGTGGGTATCTGGCGGCGAAGCTTGGGCATTTTGTGTTTTCGTGGGTGGCAAAGAGGTCTATCTGCGGATACCCCCACATTTGAAAGAACGGATGAAGAACCTGTGGGTGAAGTTCCCACTCGTGGATCTGTTGTGTCTGTCTGCTGAGCAGATCTGCCACGGTGTTTTGGACTCCTGGGACATGTTGAGCTAGGAGAAAGATTTTGTGGGGAATTGCCCATCTCCACATGCTCTGTGCTAATTGAGAGAGCTGTGGAGTGTGTGTGCCGCCTTGTTTTTGTATACAATACATGGCGGTCATGTTGTCTGTGCGAATGAGGACTGCCTTGCCTGAAATCTGTGTCTGAAAAGATTTTAGGGCTAACAAGATTGCTAGTAACTCCAGATGGTTGATATGGAGTAACTTCTGTTGAGGCGTCCATGTGCCCTGCACGGTGAGGTGTAATAGGTGAGCTCCCCAGCCGGAGAGCGATGCGTCCGTTGTTAGTATTATCTGGGGAACCGGGTCCAGGAACGGTAGACCTTTGGAAAGGTTTGTGGTGTTCCACCACTGCAGAGAGCGATGGGTGCGACCGTCTACCAACACCAGATCTGTCAGTTGACCTTGGGCCTGGTTCCATTGGCGCGCTAAGCACTCTTGGAGAGGACGCATCTGGCGTCTTGCATGGGGCACTATGAAAATGCAAGAGGCCATCATCCCTATTTAGTTGCATGAACACTCGTGCTGGAAGGGAGTGTTGAGGTATGAATTTTTGGCGCAAAGCCTGAATGCTTGCAATACTGGCTGGATTGGGGTAGGCTATCGCTTTCGAGGTGTCTATGGTGGCACCGAGGTATTGTTTTATGTGGGATGGTTGTAGCTGGGACTTTTGGTGGTTCACCGTGAAGCCTAGTTGGTGAAGTAGTTCGATTGTGGTGGCGGTGTGTCGTACACACTGATTGTATGAAGTGGCTTTTATCAGCCAATCGTCTAGGTATGGGAAGACGTGAATGTGCTGTCTTCTCAAGTGTGCTGCCACCACCGCCAGGCACTTGGTGAATACCCATGGTGCTGTAGTGACTCCGAACGGGAGCACTTTGAATTGGTAGTGTTGTCCGTCCACTACAAATCTGAGATACTTTCTGTGAGCATGGTGCACTGGAATGTGGAAGTATGCGTCTTTCAAGTCCAGTGTGGTGAGGAAGTCGTTCCGGGAGAGGAGCGGAAGTACCTGCTGAAGCGTTCCCATGTGAAAATGGTCTGAGTGTATGTATGTGTTTAGGGGCCGGAGATCTAGAATAGGTCGTAGAGTCTCGTCCCTTTTTGGTATGAGAAAATATAGGGAGTAGACCCCCATATTTTGTTGATTGACAGGAACGTGTTCTATTGCCTGTTTTTGTAGGAGGGAGATTACCTCCTGCTTTAGTATTACTAGTAATAGTAATTGAATGTTCTTGTGACATTGGGCGTTGCCTGGGTGGAATGTTGGGGGGGGGTAGATGTTAGTTCTAGGCAGTAGCCTGACCGAATTATTTGGGTCACCCATTTGACTGAGGTGATGGTCTCCCAGACATGAAGGAAATTTTGGAGTCTCCCCTCGACCGGAGTGGAATGGTCTGGGGGGAGTGGGAAGTCATGTTGTTACCCCTGTAGCCGCCTCTTTGGTAACCTTTTGTAAAGGTGGTCTGAGTAGGGGATTTGTATGATGTGGACGCTGTGTCTGAGCAGTAGCCTCTGGATGTACTCCAAAAGGATGAGCGGCGAAAGGAACGTCTGGGCGGGTGAGACTGTAAGGCCCCCATGGATTTTGCGGTATCCGTGTCCTTTTTCATCATTTCTAAGGCCTCATCCACCTTTGGCCTGAATAGATGTTCCTGGTCAAAGGGATGGTTAAGGATGGAGGCTTGTACTTCTGGTTTAAAACCAGATACCCGTAGCCAACCATGGTGACGGAGAAGGACGCTGGTGTTGATGGCCTTGGAGGCTGTGTCTGCTGCATCTAGGGCACAACGTATGGAGGTGTTCGTGATTGTTTTACCCTCTTGAATTAACTCATTAACCCTAGCTTTATATTTTTCAGGGAGATGGTGCATTATGCTTTCCAATTCGTCATAATGAGCCCGGTCATATCTGGCCAGCAGTGCCTGAGTGTTTGCTATACGCCATATGTTGGCCGCCTGGGATGCTGTGCGTTTGCCAGATGCATCTAGTAGTTTTGATTCCTTGTCAGGTGGTGGTGCATCACCTGACGCTTGTGAATTTGCCCTTTTACGTGCCGTAGATACTACTAAGGAATCTAGTGGCGCTGGTCCTCTGATGTAAGAGGGATCTGAGGGAGCAGGTTTGTATTTTTTTTCAATACGTGGGTTAATGACCCTGGCTCTTAGTCTTAATGAGGGGAACTGGGAAAGCCGGCAGTCAGGAGGTTTGTCACGCTAAGTATAGGTAGAGAGATCCAGCCATACCGGACCTATATAAACAAACCATTCCATCTGTTTTTGTTAATAAGGTTCAAGCATGCTTCCCTGGCTTTTGGCTTACCCTAAGGGTTTTTTCAAAGAGGGAACCCTGGGGCCCTGTCCTTGTGATAACACCTCAGAACAAAACACGCTGCATTTGGTCCTTTTTTGCAAATTTTACGCTTTGCAGCAAAATAAATGTATCTTTCCTATTTTTAAGAACCGTAATTTTGAGCAAGTGAGGCCCGCACTGGTTTATCTGCAAATGCTAGGGTCCCCACTGGTATGTTTCGGGGTAGCCAGCTACATTACAGGGGCTATCAGGTGTAGAAATAGGGCGCAGTCCTTTTAGTAACCTCCCCATATTTTATTAGTACTGTTTTAATAGTTGGAGAATGTGAATTATTGAATTAGTTTTGGTTTTATGGGATCCGTAAAAACTGCAGAATCATTTGGATGATATACTTTTTATTGTGATTATGTGCCAATCATATTTGTATCATTTATTATTCATGAAATGTTGTTAATTGTGTTTAATTGGTATTGTATTAGTGGATTTATTAGACTATTGTAACTGTAACTAATTGCAACATGAAATATCGTCGTATGCTTTGATGGTTTTAAAATTTTTAACCGAATGAAGCTATTCTTGATTTGATTTGACCCTGGCTCTAACTGGGTCCTTAAAAACTTCTGCCGCATGCTTTACCACCCCTTTGAGCATGGGCAGTATGGAGGTGGACCTATGTGAAGTATCAAATGTGTCTAGGAGGAAATCTTCCTCCACGGGGTCGGTATGCAAGTCCACCCCGTGATAATGTGCCGCCCTTTGCAGAAGATGGTTGAACCCTAATGAATCTTCTGGTGGAGATGGCCTAGAAGGGTAAAGATCGTCTTGTGGGACGTTGGGGATATCTGGAATATTGTAATCGTCCCATGGGTCTGGGGATCCTGTAGGGGTGGGGTCCTGTGGCACATCCCCTGTATCATGATATGGGTCCCCCTGATCATCATCGTCTGGAGACTGGGTAGGAGAACGATGAGGTGGGGGTGGAGAGGGCAGAGGGGGTGGCGGTGGGGAAGGAGGGGGAGGGGAAGGTATTCTTAACGGAGAGGTAGCAGAGTCCTTCCTCTTAGGAGGTGGAGGCGGAGCAGGCTTCTCCAAATGTCTCTTTTTGGTAGAGAGTGTCAAATGTCCAGTTTTTGGATCCTTGGTGAGAGTTTTTTTGCAAGGGATTCAGTGTAAATAGCTCTGGTGAGGTAATTTGGTTCGTCGGCGCCGAAGGTGTCGGGCCGATGACTTTTTAGGTTTTTCTGTGCCAGTTTGATGTTTAGAACCCGGCTTAGGACCCTCCGGTCTCTTGGTCGGTGCAGAGATGGACTTCAGCTTGGAAGTGTCGGTGCCGGTGGCCTTGTGTGGTTTGGTCGGTACCGAAGATGGCGTTGGTACTGAAGAGCTGGGTTTCTACCCAGAGGGCTTCGGTGCGGAGCTCGGTGCCGAAATGTGTCTCTCGGCACCGCTGGTAGGCTGGCTTGAGCCCGAGCCTCCGGAAGGCTTACTTGGCTTCTTCACCGGGCCCGAACGTGGTGTGTGTGAAGCAGTGTCTCTGGTCTTGCCTACGCCCGGAGGCAAAGGCGTGACCGAAGCCTTTTTGGGTGTCGGCGCGTGTGTGGGAGGGGGTAGATTGGTACTTACGACCCTCTGCGCCGGAGTGATGTCTTCCACATCTGACTCGTCGGCCTCGGAAGCGCTGACTAGTTCCTCTTCGGTGCGATGATGTTCCGGATCGTCGATGTCGTCTCCGAAGATGTCGACTGGAATGGACGTAGAGGAGTGTGGCATGTTCCTTCTGGCTCTTCGGTCCCGAATAGTCTTTTTGGATCGGAAAGACTTACAGGCCGGACAGTCTTGAGCCTCGTGTTCAGGGGAGAGGCAGATGTTGCATACCTCATGAAGATCGGTGTGGGGAAATTTGGACCCACATCGAGGGCACTTTTTAAATGGAGTTCTTTCTATGAGCCGGGACCGGAGCCTGGGTAGGCCCGAAGGCCGCCGTCGACGACTGGAACCGAATGTTTGTGTCGATGAGAAGGCGCGTTGATTGAAGAGATCGCGATCGAAACAATACAGCGAATTGGGGTGAGGATTGCGCGTGGATCGTCGAACTGGAAGCTGTTCGGAACCGGAGCGCGAAGATTACATCCGAGCCCGATGGCGGAAAAAAACAATCTGAGGATGGAGCCGAAGCCCATACGCAATACGATCCAAAGGAGGAGTCACCGACCTCGTGGCTTCCAAAGACTTTCCAAGAGGAAAAACAAACTGCAAACATCCGGGTCCAACACCAGATGGCGATCTATGCAAAAGTGTGTAATCTGCAGCTCATATGCCTCGAACACTACTTTTTTCTTTTGCCTTTACAACTTCATGGAATGCGTCAATTTTCTTTTTTTTCTTTCTTGGACTGCAGTGACAGCATGCACATCGATGTGCGCATGCTCATTTTGCTCACTACTGAAAATAACTGCTGGTGCTCAGACCCAGACAGACCTGGTCCGCTTAAAGCCCTGCTTGTAGTGATTGCCCCTACAGTAAGGCACCTGTCAATAAATGTGCATATAGCACCTCTCATCTTTTCCTCTCTTCCTGTCCGCCAGGTAAGCAGTGTTGTAGGAGGAAGGGAAATCCTTTACAGAGAGCCATTTTCCCTCAGGATTTCCCTTCTCTTTTTGCAGCGCAGGAGCAATGTCGCCGTGGTGCCAGCCTTGACATCGTGGGATGATCAGGAGAGAGATGACCACAGGCAGACTGCTCCATCACGACCCTGCTCTGACCTTTCACACTGAGCGTCAAGGCTGCAGTGTAATCCAGCAAGAAGTGAAGCGCAGAGAGAGGAACTTGTCTGCGTGATCCTGCCCCAGCCTTAACACAATGCTAGTTATCTTGATTTAGACCACACCCCTACTTGGATAGGCCACACCCCTTTAAGAGGTTTGCCCCGCCCCTTTTAGAGCACCACCAGTTTTTTTTCCCCACTTAAAGCCCTGACCAGGACGATCCTATGCCGGCAGATTGGTCTCTAACCGCAAGCAAATTTTTTTTATAGCTCTGCTCTGGAATGATTTAGAATTTCTTGTTTAGTCAGAGAAGCTTGCGCAGTAAGTGGTTGCTCATTCCTCAGATGGCCCGGTTCTCGCAACCAACCTATTAGCATCTGCACACTTTCATTGTGCGTTGCAGTAAAGTCAGCACAATAGCAGCCATTTTATATATAAATGACCCGCTTTCCAATGCGCTCTGAGCGTTGCAATCCATCCAGCACTAGACTGTACAGTCATCATGCATTCCCGTGATGTCAACAATAGCGGCCATTTTAGAAAAAAGGTCCTGAGTTCCAAAGATATCCGATTGTTACCATCCATCCGATGCTAGACTGTACACACACCGATATCAGTGTCTATAGATGTGCAGCCATCTCCAATATGTTATTTTCGGCTAGATTAAACCGGCACACAGTAAATCGTGACCGCTGTTCAGCACAATTAATAAAGGTGTTTTCCAACAGCACTGTTGCCCACATATATCACACCTCCATCACAAAGGCCTGTACGCTATAAAGGTCACACACCACATATTTGGCCCTCAAGTAAACATTGGTACACTCACAGCATCTAGGGAATTTACGTATCATTGTTTATTATTCAGCAGTGATACAAACACTAATGTTGTGGTTCGAAGTATACACAGTGATACTTTATATCGGATTCGAGGAACTGAAGTTTCCTTATTACAAATCAGTGATACACAAATTCCTTCAAAGCTGTAAGTGAATGTATCATTGATTATTATTCAGCAGGAATACACGCACTGGTATTGGTTCGAGGTTGAAGAGACATTAAAACACAGCGACGCGCACACCACATTATTCAGGATATATTTTGTGGAGCATCATAGAAAGGAACTAGCGCGTTTATATTGTCACTTTTTATATGGCAATCCATATAATTTGCAAGCAATTATATGGATTGCCCGGAGTGGCTTTAATACATAAAACAAAGTGATGTTGTACTGTCGTAGTGCTTTGGTTTAGCCATGCAGTTGTTAACCCACCACCTCCTTTTTTTAGAATGTCCAGTTGAGCCACCTGTATATCGGAGAAACTGGTTTCAAACAGATCTCAGGGAAATTGGTGCCTCGAGGTTCCAGCCAGGGAGAAAGAAATGCCTTTTTTACACTCTTTAAGGTTTGAGGGCCACACAATATTTAACCCGTTCCGTGCTCATGACGGAACCACTCCGTCATGAGCCACGGGCGCCGTGTGCTCATGACGGAGTGGTTCCGTCATGCTGCGGCCGTTGGCGGCCGCTCCGCCCACGCGGCGCTAATTCCCCGCCTGTGCGGGCGATTAGCGCAGTGGGCGGAGTCATGACGGAACCACTCCGTCATGAGCACAGCTCGCCCGTGACTCATGACGGAGTGGTTCCGTCATGAGCACGGCGCCGCCGCTGTGCCCCCCAAACCCCCCCCCAGCGCCGCGGCGGAATTCCTGCCGCGGCGAAGGGGTTAAACATCTTTCGGAAATTGAAGTTTCGAAAGAGTAACCAGTGGATGAGTACACTGAGACCATCAAGAAGCTGGAAAGGCATTTTGATGTACAACCAAGCATTGCTGTGTTACTCAGAAGATTGGTCGCAGATTGAAATTTTGAAAACTTTACAGAACAGCTGAAGTGTGATCAATTTATTTGCCACTGCACTAACAAAGCCGTTTAGCAGAAACGTATATCTCTAAATAATCCGTCCGTTGAAGACACTTTGTTGATTGCGATGAGTATTGAGGCATCACAAATTTCTGTAAAAGAACTCATGGAGAAAACAGACGTGGTGCAAAATGTGCGTCTGCAAAGCAGAAACCCCACAAAGAGTATGCAGTGAATAAAAACGTCTTAAGGACAGCTAAGAGGTTTTTCAAACAGGCAAATCTCTGTTTTAAATGTGGAAATGTACCTCACTTTAAGTTATGTAAACCGTGTCAACCAAAAATGTTGTTTGCAGAAGATGTGGTAAGATGGGACACTTTGTAAAAGAGTATCAAAGACAATCACACCAATCTGAGAAAAGGGCCAATGAAGTGGCTGATTTATTTGAGCATCATTACTGTGCTCATTTTCTTTTTAAACTTTATTTATATATTTTGCATCAAATACACATAGTACAAGACATAGGAGGTACATCTCAGCATCAAGGAGATCATAAGCAATGTTAGGCAAACAGGTGTTCTGACAAATATAGGCAGCAGTGCAGGTTCACTGTAGGTATGCAAGTTGAGTAGAAAGGCACATTAAACAATACAGTAAGGCCTCATCCTATTATTAGACTGTGGGAGATAAGATTGTGTGACTGCAGGAGGTTAGTTCCCCCCACCTCTTGATATCTGCAGCACGTGAAGCTCCAGTCCACACTTGTGTAGGGGTGTGGCAGCGGGGCTCTACGAGTAGCGTAATGAGCCAGTAAAGCCAGGCTAGGGCCTAGGCGAAGGTGGTGTGGTGTTGAGGTTTGTGAGGCCGGGGTCGTGAATTGTAGGGAGTCGGTGGCATGATGCGTGTAGCTGCCCATGTGACAATCGGAGCCCAGATATCCTTGGGACTGGACATCCTGGGCATTAACTCCCAGTACACGGCCACCCTCTCCTGACAGTAAGAGACATCCTGTATCCACTTGTTTACGTTGGGTGCGTCTTGAGTTCCCCAGTGTATCGCAATGCACCGCTTGGCCAGGAGGAGCATCATGGCCGACAAGTGTCCCGTGCCTGGGGGCGCCTCCGCCACGTGACCCAGTAAAGCTGTGAGGGGAGTGTGGTTAATTTGGAATCCTGTCACATCCTGAATAATATCAAATACCTTGTGTCAGAATTGTGAGATGGGCCAGCATATCCATGCTAAACGGAGGAATAAGTCCTGCTGTAGCGCATTTCCAGCATGTGTCATCTGGTCTCAGCCCCATTTTGTGCAGTTGTATGGGCGTGCGATACAGCCTATGTATGTATTTGAAGTGAATGAGCCTGAGCTTGTAGTTGGGTGAGAGACGTCGGAGTTGGCCCCATTGTTCCTCAGTAGGGGGTGGGGTTAGATCCCTGCTCCATTGTTCCAACGCCGAGGGTATCGTGACAGGCTAGGTGCACTGTGTCACGTTGTATATACGAGTAATGAGTTTCTTGGTGACGGCTGAGTTAGGATGTTTTCTAACGCAGCGGGGAAGGCGGAGTGAAGTCGGCTGCAATGGGCTCTAAATTGGTAATATAAAACCAGTTCCAGAATTGGGGGTCTGAGTGCACGTTGGACTGTATGGATTATCCAGGAATTTGTTGTCTGGGTACAGGTCATTAAACGTGACTAATCCCATCTGGTGTGCGCGTTGAATAGAGCTAGTGTCTTGCATAGCAATACCGTGCTTATTTAGAGAAGCTACAGGATGATCTGCAAGATATGGTGATATTTGCTGGGGGGACACATCTGCAAAGGGGATCCTGCAGATAGCATACACCCCAATGCAATGTGCTAATTAGTAATAAGTCTGTCAGACTGTTGGTTGACTCTGGAGCCAGAATTAAAATGGTGACCCAGGACGTGTTCAAGGACAGGAAGATTTTTGAAAAGGTCTATGTGGCAATTAAAGGATTATGTATCCTGGGTTGGCTCCACCAAGGTCTTTCTGAAGATTGTTTTGAGACGTGTGTCAGTAGTCACAGAAGATCTGGTGAGTAATATCACTACAAAGTTCCTGGCAATATACCATACAAGGGTTCCAGCATAAAATAAAGGTCAAGGAAGCTGCAATCCCCATTAAGCATAAGACACGGTGTCCGATTTTCAATAAAGGAGAATTTGGAAAAGGAACTAGTAAAGTTATGTGACAGTTGCACAACTGAACCTATAGAGATATCTTTGTGGTTATCTCCCCTTGTAAAGGCACGGAAGAAAAATTGTGATTTGAGAGTCTGCGTTGATTTGCAAAGCCTCAACTGTGCCATTTGGGTTGATGCCCACCCGCTCACTCGTCTTTCCGATTTGTTGGCTATAGTGGCAGGTGCAAGTTGTTTTTCAAAACTTGATTTAGCATCCGCCTATCACCAGGTATGTTTGGAATCTGAATCAAGGCATTACAGAGCCTTTGTGTAACCTATTAGAACTTTTCAGTATTGCTGGGTACTGTTCAAATTGGCCTCCACGGCATCCGTATATTTCACAGAAACATGTATCAACTTCTCATGGAGTTTGACGCCTTTCAGGACGACGTGCTAACTTTTGCGACCACAAGGGGGGGGAATCATGATTATATTTTAGATCAAGTGTTGTTCATTCTCCAAGAAAGGGGTATTGTGTTAAAGATAGAGAAATGTGAAATCGGCAAGGCCAGGGTCGAGTATCATGGACATGTGGATTCATGTGACGGCATTTAGCCAAGACCAGGATTGGTAAATGCCATCATCGATGCTCAACCGCCTGCTGGTAAGACTGGCCTCTAGTCGTTTATGAGCATGTGAGTTTTATTCTGGTTTCATCCATGAGTATGCGTCCCCCATTAAACCCCTGACTACTCTCTTGAAGAATACAATTTTCCAATGGGACACCTAATGCCATGAGTCTTTTGAGTGGGTTAACAAACAATTGAGCCCGCTCAAGGGTTTTAAGACCATTTGACCAGAGTCTATGACGTTGTATAACAGTTGATGCATCCAATTTAGGGCTGGGGCAATTCTCACACAATTTGATGGTAAAGTTGAGAACACCATCTGTTATGCTTCATGAGTTCTGAGAGAGTCAGAGACACACTATTCCACAATAGAAAAGGAACTTTTGGCATGCTGGTGAGTGATACAAAAGTTTAAATCATATGTTTGGGGAACAAAATGTACTATAGTGCCTGATCATAAACCACTTGTTGCAATTGTAGCTTGAAAAAAAATAAATGAACAGACCTAGAATTTCAAGGCTCACTGCAACGCTATTGCAATACTAATTTGGCATAGAACACACCAAAGGTACCAAGAATGTGCAGCCTGACTATTTGTCTATGTTTGTGGCAGCAGATGGTAACACAGATGATGAGAATGAGGCTGCAGAAGAAGATAGTCTGATTGCTGCAATGGATTTAGAAGAGATGTGTGCAGTGTCTGAGGATTAATGGAAGGTACTATTGATTAAAGGCATGGTGCTAAAAATGGTTATTTACTATGTTAAATCAGGTTGGCCAACAGAGACATCCTTAGATTTGCTGTGTCAGTCCTTTTGGAAAATTCATGATGAATTATTCATAGAAGATGAGCTGTTGATGAGAGGGGATAAATTAGTCCCACCAGACAGATCAGATTTAGGTTGATCAAAATGGGCCACGAAGGACATCGAGGAAAGACCTTCCCCACGCACAGGAACCGACAAATGTTGTAGTGGTCATCCATGGATAAAGAAACAGACCCCGTATGCAGGAAAGCGTGTTGAAGTGTAGAAAAGGGATTGATTGTCACGAAGCCTCAATTGCAGCCCATTGAGTGTCCCTCTAAGGCTTAGAAGAAAATTGGCATAGATTTGGTTGGCCCATTTTACTGTTTACTGAGCCATTTACAATATGCACTGGTAGCAATGAATCTGTATTCAAAGTGGCCTAAAGTAAAGTTTGTCACAGAACCCAGTGCGAAAGCAGTTACTGAGTTTATAAAATAAATTATTTTCAGGAAGAGTTTTCACAGGTTCCGTATATCAGACAATAGGGTTCAGTCTGTGAGTGGAGAAATGGATGTGTTTCTTAAAGCAGGTGACATCAGGCATCATAGAACTTCACTTTACCACCCCCAAACAAAAAGACAAGTGAAGCGCATGTACGAACAATTATTATCTCAGTATGTCCAATGGGTGACTGCCAACTGGTGTGTCGTTTGGAATGTGGTTCACTCAATGCTATGGTTTTATCATACAAGTCCCAATCAACAGAACAGAAGTGTTCCTGTTTAAGTTGTTCAGAGGAAGGAAGTCAGCCACAAAGGTTTGTCCAAGTTGGATGAGCAGACAGGTCAAATTTGGGATTCATTTGGATGAATATGATGCAAAAGTCAAGAAAGATGTTGCTGAGTAAGACAAAAGGAAACATTTCATAAGTGTAACAAGGTTAAGAAAAACAAAATTGAAGTTGGGGATATGGTTTGCATCAGTAAGGGGGCGTATGCTAAAATAAAAATAGATCAAATGTACCAATCCTGTTGTGGGCAAAGTATGCGGGAATGCAATCGGAGTTAATGGTTCTAACCAGTGGAATCTAAGGACAGTCATTAAATGTGACAGTAGGACTGAACAGATTAGGGCACTTGCGTAAGGCGATGGGGAGCGAGATAGGCAAAATTTTTGCTTCCGGATCGAAGTTTATTAAATCGAGGGACTACTAGCAGAGCCTTCTCACCAAAGCTCAGAGATCTGCCAGAACGTTAGTGGACAAGTTTTTCAACCAGATATCTGGGGCCCCTATCATAGATAGATTTATGGATGAGGCAACAGATTTTAAACTTCATTCTGTCACGGATGGGGAACCAGTTAAGTGATTTCAATAATGGCAGGGAGGCAGTTCTGGTAGGCTCATTGAGCGCCAACCAGGCTTCCGTATTCTGAACTACTTGCAACCTGTTTAACACCACCTCATTTGCTGTTCCCAGGAGTGCATTGCAGTAGTACAGTCAACTGACCACAAAAGCTTGAAGTAGTCTTACAGACAGATAAAGGGAGAAGGTGGAACACTCTCCGAAGGAGCACCAGCATGTGAAAACAAGTGCCTGAAAAAGCTGCAACATGGTCCTTCATAGATAAAGAGAGGTCTAGATACATACCCAGATTTTTTGCCTTGGTTGTAGGGATGGGGGCAGGGCCCAATTATAGTGGCCACCAATCAGGGGACCACAGGATGTGTGCTTTGCCAAACCGAAGAACTTCAGTTTTACCAGCATTTAACTGGAGAAAATTCTTTATCATCCAATCAGATATAGCTTGCATACCGTCAGCAAAGAGCTGTTTTGTGTCCTCCGTGTTATTATCAAATGAAAGAAGAAGTTGCGTGTCATCCGCATATGAAAAAGGAACAAAGCCATGGTCTCTGGTAATATTGGCATGGGGGGCTACATATATATTAAAAAGAGCCCTGGGGAACCCCCTTCGCTAGAGATTTGGCACCAGATCGAAAGGAACCCAGACTGATGGTTTGAGTGCGATGCTCTAAGAAGCTGGAAAACCAATGAAGAGCCGGCCCTAGCACCCCAATTTCTGTCAGTCTTTGCAAAAGCCTTTGATGAGCTACAGTATCAAAAGCTGCGGACAAGTCTAGCAGCACTAGTGATACCGACTTATTATTGTCTAGAGAAGTTTTAACAAAGTCCGTCACACCTATTGAGAGTGGATTCGGTAGAGTGTCTCAGTCTAAAACCAGACTTTGAGGGGTCTAGACATAATTGGGCTTCAATATATTTAGATTCATATTAGTTTTGTAACAATGCTATTTATCTTTTATATTCGGTTATTTGGTTGTTTTAGGTTTTGTTTTTTTAATTGGAAGGGGAAAAGTAATGTGATATTCAGGCGCGAGTATTGTTCCTGAACGCATTAGTAAAATGCGAGGTGATGGTGAATGTGTAGGAATTGTATTGTACCTAGGAAAGAGGTGATGTCGCGGTCATGTCAGTAGGTGGGAGCAGTTACGCTGACATGATGGGTTTATGCGCACTTAACCATTTTCACACGAGCTCAGAGTCTGCGGCTTACTTCTTTGTCATTCCATGACAATCATTAAACAGAGCTAGTTGTGAGTTGCTTACATTTCCGTACTTTGGGCCACAGGTGTGCCTTATTTTGGATTTGCCCAAGAAGACAATCCAAGCCTGCTATCCAGCCACATGGACATTAGGAGCAGATTCATACCTATATTTTCCAGAGGGGTAAACATGCATGCAAGAGCACTTCTGCTGCCCACCTGACTATTTCATGATGCTCTGATCCTACCCATAAATATATGATCTTCTTCGTGTGTGGGTTGTGCACACTGCAATGCCATGCACCTGCCATCTGTGTGCTATACTAACAATATCATTTGGCGAAGGGTATACATGCGTTTGCATATTGTGCATTGGCCAGCTGTAATTTTCACAATAACTTCGATGATTGTATTTCCTTTGCCTAGTAGGGCATCCAGATAAACTATGTATTGAAGGTTGGCACCCGCCAGATATTTCTGTGGTGCAATGCCAATTCTTGCACACTCAAACTCCCCAGAGAACAGCATAGAGCATCAAGAATTTCAATTTGCCTAATATTGTGTTGTGTCTCTCAAATACAAAGAAAAGGAATCCTGAAAAGCAACTAAGTGCCATAATATCTTGAATCTCCCAGGTCTGGCTGGCCTCAAACTTGTGTAGGATGTAATGAAAGTTGTGAAGTCCACAGATTTGAAAGTATTATCGTGTCTGTCTGAGCATCGTAGCAGAAAACCTCTTAAGGTGAGAACATAACCACAAGAATAAACTTTGTATAAGTTCACAAACTATTTTGAAGAATATGTATGCCCCGTACAAACAAAATAAAATTAAGAAAGTTGCCACTGTAGTAAAACTATAGGTTTCCTAATTTGTAAACCATAAGGAATCCATAAACTGGTGACCAACTCTCAAAATCGGATTGAGCGGTCAAAGAACAGAGTTTTTCATTATATTTCAAAATATACAAACAAAAGTAAATTTCTATTCTACCTCTCTGACAGAGATACATACCAGTTCAGCAAATTAATTCAGCTATTAGGATCCACAAATCACTTCAGCATAGGAGCAACATACACCCAGACGTCTGATAGGCTTCGAAGCACACATTTGCAAATTCTCAGAACAGCAGAGCGGCACATCAGTCCTTGGGGATGAAAGTCACCCTCAGAATTGTACCTAATCCAGCAATCCTATCCATTTTGGGATTCTGGACACCCAATGTAAGATGTAGGTGGGTGACACACCCCCTCAATTCACAGTACCATCACTCAGGATCTTCTGCATGGACCTCTGTAGTTGTTCTCATAATCATGTAATTGGGGAGTTGTTGGGTATAAAAGTTTTCTATTTGTCACATGAGTGTATGGACCTTAGACATCTGTAGGGTACAGAATGTGTGAGGAATGATCAAGAGCATTACACTTTCACTAGGAGTTCTAAAAAACATTTTCTAGTTCAGAACCCAGGAGTGGTGGCATCCACTTCTAGTGGGGTCAGACAGATAGCCCCTAGACGTCGAGACAGATTAGATAGCTAATATGTCTTTAAAGAAGAGTTAATGAACATTCAGTGGCAATACTGCATGGCCTCAGATACCTATGGTGTCCATCAATGGTAAGAAAAGGCTCATATACTTGAAATGTATATGAAGATGTTATTACATACCAGTAAGGCTAAGTGTAATTGACCTTAGAACTTTTTTCTCTCCTCAGTTTTATATCATGCAAACTTGGTTGAGGGCATGAGGGCACTTTACATGAGCAGCAGATTAGTTTACACATTTTTTCCGGGATAGGGAGATTAAGGGATTTGCACACAATCACCCAATGTTGAGCTGAGGCCAGGGCTCGGAGCTGGTTCCCCAGTTCCTAGGTCAGCAGTTCTGGCCATTAGATGTAGATATTTTGGAGCTGAACTACTATACATGGCAGGCACTGCCCAGATGTAGCGAACTACTGGGGCACAGTAAAGAAAAAATTGAATGCAGTTACCGACTACTAAGTACCTTTCTCCCTGCCGGTCACACTACTCACCTACTTAAAGGAAATACCGATTTCAGTTAGGCGCTTCACTACATTGACACCACTGATGGCCAAATGTAGGGTGGATATTTGTTAGGGAAAGGGACCCCCACTAACAAAGGAGACATGGTTTAAAGATCTAGGCACAATTTAACTAATGCTTTGTGTTATTTTTGTAACACAAACCCAACGCAAAGTGTTATGCTGGTATTTTCAGTATGCAACGCACATAAGAATTTGTGTTAGTTTCCCAAAGTACTTAAACTTGTGCTGTGTTGAGTTACTTTGCATCAACAATACATTCCATGGTTTGCACATGGGTGTTTCCATGCAACCGCGCATGGGTTTTGACTCCAATCCCCATCTACAAATATTTGTAGACCGCGATTTGAGCTAAAAACTTACGCTTCAGACTCGAGGCAGGAAAAATAATTTCATTTCTTCTCATATTTCCTACTTTGCATGTGTGCTGCACTTGTAGACCACACAAACAAAGCAGGAACAGTGTTAAAAGGATATTTTTGGTACTGGAACGGTCCCTTCCAGTACAAAAAACTATTTCTTACTTAAAACACACACACACTCTTGCCCTATGGTGCAAGGGTGTGCGCATTAGTGTGCCAGCGCAAGGAGACAGGAAAACATTGCTCTATCTTAGAAGATATGGTGCTGTTCTGCTCTCTCCCTTTCACACAATGAAGTGCAGCAGCTTTGGTTGCTGAGCTGCGTTGTGTGAATGTTTTGTAAATCTATGCCTTAATATTTTGTAGTGATACAACTGAAAGGTACACATCCATATTATCCACCTTTGTATGATTAGGAGATGTTTGGGATCCACGGAGATAATTCCTAATTACACAACAGCAAACTTAACATCATCATTTAATACCAGCACCAGTGACAGGGGAACAGGCCCGGTATTAAGATTGGATTGGATCCATGTAGATTTTTATAAATGTCATACTGGAGAAAGAGTAATGGAAAGGCTATGAAAATGATCCAACCTTTGCAACAAAAAAAAAGATAATTAGAACCTTAAACCCTCTTGTGTCAAACTAGAAAGTGAATTTAAGTACCTGTGTAAAGATAATGGTGCCGGCCTATTGTGCCATATGGAAACCAAATAAATATGAACTTTAAAAAAAAAAAAAACTGACCTGGAAACAGTGGAGTCGGAGTTTGCTGGGCAGGTGCCGCCGGATTGAGTGTTCAAGACGAGGAACGCCATAGGGAGACATACACACACATACACATACACATACACATACACATACACACACACACATAAATATGAGATAGTGTGTGTATCTGTGTCAGGCTCTGCCTGTCTATATATCTGTGGGTATGAGTAATTATAAGTAGGTGTGTGGATCTGTGTGTTTCAGCAAGTGCTTTTGTATGTGTGGTTATAAGAGATACTGTGGGTTTCTGGATGCATATGTGCACATCCATCAGACGTTAAAATATCCACAAGGGAATATATTTATTAACTAACCTAGAGTGGATCAGTGCAAGACACATCTTACTTAATAAGCCTATTGAAAATTCCTCCGATAATTAATTAATCAAACACAACATCAAAAGTCCCTCATTGTACCCCTCAAATTAGGCATATGTATGGATGAAGGGACTGCAGACTTATAATAAGGTGCCTGTGGATGGCTGTGGTGTGAAGACTTTTTTTTTTTTTTAAAAGTTAGGCGTATGTTTAAAAACATGGTTAGTCCTGTCACTGAGACCCTCATTTACGAGGATTTGGCGTAGGGCAGTGCAGCAAGTCACCTTGCTGTGCATTCCTTACGCCCAAGTGAAAGGGCAGGATTGCACCACATTCATGCAATACGGTGCATTCCTGTCTTTTCTCCCTGTGGTTGCACCGTTTCGGCTGCCTAACACTATTGCAGGCACTCTTGCACGATTGTGCAAGGGTGCCTGTGTTGTCGGCAAGATTGTTTTTGTTTAAGGAGGTTTTCCTCTTTCTAGGTCTCCTGCAAAATGCAGTACACATAGAAAGAGGTAATAATGAGGAGAATTAAAATTTCTCCTTGTTACGCCTCACCTCAGGAGGCATAAGAATTTGGCGCTTGTCCAGGCTTACATGCTCTTGTAATTCAGGGGCAGCATCAAAATCCATGGGTGTTGGGTGGGAAAACCCACCGCACTGCATATAGAATGCATTCCGAGCACAGAGTAAAGCAACACAGCGGAATATATGAGTTTGTGATTTGCTCCCCCAGAGCGTCACAAAAAGTGACATTCCGGAGGCACAAGGGGCTCGTAAATATGCTCTTGAGTGTGGTAAGCACAGGCCACACAAGGTCTTTGGTTGTCACAGTGGGAATTAAGGCTAATGATGAGGACTATCTTTGATTGTGGTGGTTTACATTGTAATGAAGAACCCGTAGACTGTTGGTTCAGAACCAAGTGTTGCAGATCAGTGAAGCTATTGAGGAAAATAGATGAGTGGTGCTTGGGGGTAAAATCAGCGTCGGGAGTCAGAAGAAGTTGGTACCGGCTGCTGCCCTACTTTGATTGATGCACCTGCAACTCCAGTGTCTTCCAGTTAGCTCTTGCTAGCACAGAACCTCACATCTGCGCAGAAGTCAGCTACATGTCCTCATGTAGAAATTGGTTTCATTTTTCAGGTTTTCTTCTGTGACTGGTTAGTGTCACCAGGCCTGCCATGTATTTGGATCTTTCTCCCAAGGCTCTGGTGTAACTGGTTTACATTTTCAGGCTCCACATGTAAATCGTCACCTTGAATAATTATCCTGCGTAGCTGGTTACCTTCCCTCATTAAGCTTCAGGACTAACTGCTCACCTTCCACAAGTTTCCTGTATAGGCTGTTACCTCCTTCAGGCTTCCTGTATCACTAGAGAACTTGCAAATGTGTAAATGAACACCTTCTCAGGATCATCGGGTATCTAGATACTGTTCCAAACTACAGAGTTGGTACGCCTCTTGTCTACCCGTGTGGGGATTGCTCTCCATGCCTTCCATCTCTGGCCAAGCCCATCTCCCTCTGCTGCACTGCGGCAGCAACAAACCTCATCTTGTGACCATACCCTCAAAAGAGACAACCCGGATGCACATATGCCTGCCTTAAGAGGAATATGGTTTGGTTGCTCTGTTTCAACTGAACACTAATGTGCAAGTCCAGTGAATCACAGTTTGATAACTGATCAGTATTCCATATGCTGAAGGTGAACAGTGATCAGTTTGAAACTTTGGTCGCAGAATACGGACTGGCCTTCACCCACACTTCCACTCTAGAGCATCAGACCTAAGTTACATGAACAGGTTTATTGAATATGTCATTTTGAGTTTCTGCTCCTGAACTCTGGAATTCTTTGCCCTCTCCAACTTTTCTTTGGAATTTTAGTGATGATGCACATAGCACAAGTGCAAATGAAGAAAGCCTTGCAAATCTATATTTAATGTGACATTATAGGATGTTCATGCCCACAAAATACTATAAGTTCCAAAGATTTTTTTAATAAGCCAATCAAAGGTCGTTACCTTTCATTGCCCACCACATGCATCCGGACACGTAGATCTGCAGATCTTACCAGCACTGTCGGGCTTCGTGGCCTGAATGTGCATGTAGCCGCTCTCCTTCACAATGTGATACAGCACTTTCTCCATAAAAGGGAACATCCGCTCGACATCCACATCTCGCAACCCAAAGAGCCCAGGGAAGTATTTCCCGAGCAAGATAGAGAAGAACTGAGATGGCCCCTGTGGGACGAAGACCATATTCAAGTGGAGGCCCTTGACATGACTGCAAGAAAGAATTGTATATACATTAATGATAGCACCTCATAACAATACTGGATTTCAAATGCAAAACTACAATGGCCACCAAAATCATGTACATAACTTTAAAATTCAAATCTATTATACATTTGATGTAAATAATCATACTTATGAACATGTATCAGCATTTAATCAAATATAATATACATTAATATGTACCTTTCTTTTTTTTCAGCTTCAACACGTCTTCTGTAATGCCTGAAAATGAGTAGCATGTTGAAACAATACCTTATTCAACACCCACAACCAGTGGTCAAGCTGTCCAGCACGATGTTGCAACAAATCGGTCCATCTGTGTTCTTTGTCAGGCAAGCACTTCAGATTGACTTATTAGACCAGCAAATGCTACATGCAAACATTACAGATCAGGATATAGTGTTTTAGACCATAACCTGAAGAAATTTAAAGAATTGAAATGCGTACATATGAATATCAAACTAGAATGGCTTAATTATGGTTGTGGTATTGAGCAGATATGAAGAACTAATAATGCAGTGTGGCATAAATTGGGTTTAAATAAGGGTGACAATCTAAAGCAGCAACAGGCTCGGAAAAGAAAACAGTGATGCAGATCTATATGGTAGCCCAGTGAAAACACATTCAGCAATTCCAGTTCCAAATAGAATTTCTGGAATAAAAACACGTTTCATTTGCAACAAATCAGATACATCTGTAATGCATAAAGAAAAACAGAAGGTGTGGATGCTAATGTTCGTCAGTGTGCCGGGTAAGTTCAAGATACAGCACTTATTGCAAAATTGGCTATGTGAGATGCATGTACAGATGCTGAATACCATCATAATTGTTTTGTTGGACTTTTTAAACAGAGCACACAGTGTACGAAAGAATAAAAACGAATAACCTAGTGAGACCACAGTAAAAGGAATAGCTCTAGCCAAGCTTGTATCTTATCTGAAAGATTCACGAAAGGGAGATATTGAACAAGTTACTTACCTTCGGTAACGATGTATCTGTAAGAAACATTAGTTAGTTAGATTCCTCACCTTAGAATATCCCCAGGCGTCAGACTGGATCCGGAAGATTTTTCGTCAGCAATACCCCTTGCGCGTCGCTAGGCGTCGTCTGCGGCTCCGCGTCCGGCGTCGGCGTCGTGCGCCGGAATGACGTCGGAGTACTTAGACGCCGCCCTCGCGCGCTGACGTCAGTTCTTGTACATAGCTTTCCGCGCCATGAACGCAGAGCCATGCAAGAGACCGACACTGGTGCCAAAAATAAAATCTAAGGGCCTGAAAAGGATAACCTTATCCCTAGATGTCAGTTCGCAGAACGGGGAGGATGGGTGGGTCGGTGAGGAATCTAACTAACTAATGTTTCTTACAGATACATCGTTACCGAAGGTAAGTAACTTGTTCATCTGAAAGAAACACGTTAGTTAGATTCCTCACCTTAGAATAGATACCCAAGCAATACCATCCCCCGGTGGTGGGTCTGCGAACCAAGATCACACCAGAAAGTCCTGGAGGACAGAACGGCCAAAGAAGCCATCCCTCCGGACTTGGCTGTCAAGGCAATAATGCCTGGCAAACGTGTGTAGCGAAGCCCACGTTGCCGCCTGACAGATGTCCTGCAAAGGGACTCCCCGTCCCAAAGCAGTAGTAGCCGCTGTGGCCCGAGTAGAATGGGCTCGCAGCCCAACAGGAGGGTCCTTTTTTGCCACGGAATAACAGATTTTTATGCACAAAACGACACACCGGGAGATGGTCCGTTTGTGCACAGCTTTCCCCTTCTTAGCACCCACGTATCCAACGAAAAGTTGGTCGTCCACCCGGAACTGTTTGGTGCGGTCCAAATAAAAGGAGAGCGCACGTTTTGGGTCCAGACGGTGGAGCCTCTCTTCCTCTTTGGAAGGATGCGGATGCGGAAAGAAGGTGGGCAAGGTGACAGATTGCCCGAGATGAAAGGGGGTCACCACTTTCGGTAGAAAGGAAGGACGAGGCCGAAGGACAACCTTGTCCGGATGAACAGATAGAAAAGGAGGCTTGGACGAAAGAGCCTGGAGCTCACTCACCAGTCTAGCCGAGGTGATGGTTACCAGGAAAGCAGTGTTAAGAGTCAGAAGACGAAGAGGACAATTGTGAAGAGGCTCAAAGGGAGCGCACATCAGAAATGTGAGAACAAGATTCAAGTCCCACTGAGGCATTACAAAAGGGACACGAGGGAACGTGTGAGTAATGCCTTTAAGAAAGCGTGACACTACAGGGGACTTGAAAAGAGAGGGCTGATCAGGCAGCCGCAAGAAGGCAGAAATGGCAGCAAGATAACCTTTCAAGGTGCCCAAGGCAGAGCCCTGCTGGGCCAAAGAAAGAAGGAAGAGGAGAACCTCAGAAAGAGGGGCGGAAAGGGGATTCACAGCCTTTGCTGTGCACCATGCCACAAATTTGTTCCACCGGCAGGCGTATACCGTCTTTGTGGAGGGACGCCTGGCTGCCAGAATGACATCACAGACTTCAGGAGGCAAGTCAAATGGCATCAACTGCCGCCGCTCAATCTCCACGCATGGAGGTGGAGGCTGGACAGGTTCGGGTGGAGGACCGTCCCCTGCTGCTGCGACAGAAGATCCTCCCGAAGGGGCAGGTGTATCGGAGGATCGGTCAACATACTGAGTAGCTCGGGATACCAGTACCTTCGTGCCCAATCCGGAGCCACCAAGATGACTTGGGCCCGGTCGTGCCTGATCTTCTTCAGCACTCTGGGCAGAAGTGGTATAGGCGGAAAGGCGTACAACAGACCACAACTCCACTCGCGGCGAAAAGCGTCGCCGAGCGTGTGCCGCCTTGGAATTTCCAACGCGCAGAACTGCTGACATTGCGCGTTCTCGTCGGTGGCGAATAGATCTAACCAAGGCTCTCCCCACTGCTGAAAGAGACCTTGCGCGACTTCTGAGTTCAGACGCCATTCGTGATCCATCATGCACCGGCGGCTGAGTTCGTCTGCTCTGGTGTTCAGAGAGCCCGCCAGATGTTGAACCACTAGGGTGACGCCCTGGTGTTCCAGCCACGTCCAGAGGCGCAGAGCCTCCTGACAAAGGGTCCACGACCCCACCCCGCCCTGTTTGTTGCAATACCACATGGCGGTGGTGTTGTCCGTGAACACCTGCACGACACTTCCCCTGACAGAGGGAAGGAAGGCTTTCAGTGCAAGTCGGATCGCTCTCAGCTCCAACAAGTTGATGTGGAGGCGAGACTCCGCCGGAGACCAGAGGCCTCTGATCTCCGCCTCTCCCATATGGCCACCCCAGCCCAGGAGGGACGCATCTGTCACTACGACATGCTCCGGTAGGGGTAGGGAGAGGATCTTGCCCGTGACCCAATTGCGGTCCGTGAGCCACCACTGCAACTGCTGTGCAGTGCCCTCCGAGATCAAGACATGGTCGGACAGGTTGCCGTGATGCTGGGCCCACTGAAACTTCAGGTCCCACTGCAGAGCCCGCATGCGCCGCCTGGCGTGATGCACTAGTAGGATGCAGGAGGCCATCAGCCCCAGAAGCCGCAACACTAGCCTGACCGAAACCCAGGATAGAGGCCGAAAGATGGGAATCAGGGCCTGTATATCCTGGACCCGCTGTTCCGGTGGATAAACCCGGAACTGCGCCGAATCGAGAACCGCTCCGATGAAGAGGAGCTTCTGAGAGGGGCTCAGGTGTGACTTCGGCACGTTGATGGAAAACCCTAGCAAATGCAGGAGATCCGCCGTAGTCTGGAGGTGGGAGACGACTGCCCGGGGCGAGCCCGCCTTCAACAACCAGTCGTCGAGATAGGAGAGGACTGGAACCCCTGATCTGCGCAGATGAGCTGCGACCACCGCCATCACTTTCGTGAACACCCGAAGGGCACTGGTGAGGCCGAAGGGGAGCACGGTGAACTGAAAGTGCTCCTGACCCACCGTGAACCGCAGGTAACGCCGGTGGGCCGGCAGGACGGGGATGTGGAAATATGCGTCCTGCAAGTCCAACGCTACCATCCAGTCTCCAGGGTCGAGGGCAGCTAGAACCTGAGCCAAAGTTAACATTTTGAACCGTTCCTTCCGGAGGAAGGCATTGACGTTCCTGAGGTCCAAGATAAGGCGTAGACCCCCTTGCCCTTCTTGGGAACCAGAAAGTAGTGGGAATAACAAACACGACCTACTTCTGGGCTCGGAACGCGCTCGACGGCCTCTTTGGCCAAGAGTGCCGAATCTTCCTCTCGTAGAAGATTCAAATGATCCTCCGAGATACGGTGGTGCTGCGGTGGCATGGCTGGAGGGATCGTCTCGAAGGGGAGGGAGTAGCCCCTTCGGACGATTTGCAGCACCCACCTGTCCGAAGTGATGGTACGCCAGTGGAGCAGGTGATGGCGAACTCTGCCTCCCACTGGCGAGGAATGGGCCTGAAAGCTCGGACTAGGAAGGCTTTGAGGCGGATGCTGCCGGGGTGGATGTGGACTGACCGCGTTGTCCTCCAGACCCGCCTCTGCGGAAACCACGTCCGCGACCGCGTGCAGGCTGATTATGCGGCTGGTGGCTAGGCGGACGTGAGGAGGTGCCCCTTCCTTGGCCACGAAAGGAGCGAAAAGCGGAAGGCTGTGGCCGTGGGGCAGAGAGGCCAAGGACTTGGCCGTAGCCCGGGAGTCCTTAAAGCGAGCCAGCGCACTGTCCGCTTTCTCATCAAAAAGGCGAGTGCCATCGAAAGGCATGTCCATGAGAGTGCTCTGGACATCCCCGGAAAATGACGTGGACCGCAGCCAGGCGTGACGTCTAAGCGCCACCGTGGTAGAAATCGCCCTACCCAGCGAGTCCGTAGTGTCAAGTCCACATCGGATTGCATGACGTGCCGCATCTCTCCCATCGGCCAAAGCTTGGGAGAGTCGTGTCCGGGCCTCCTCCGGGCACAGGGGTAGCACGTCCTCCACCGTATCCCACAGAGAGTGGGAAAAACGGTCCAAGAGACAGGCAGTGTTTAAAGACCGCAAGCCCAAACTGAGCGATGAGAACAGCTTCTTACCGAACTGTTCCAGTCTCTTGGAATCCCGGTCCGGAGGAGCGGTCGGGAAGGAGGATTGGGAGGTAGATGCCTGGATAACCAGACTCTCGGGGGTGGGGTGTTGGGACAGAAAACTGGGGTCGCCCGGAGCAGGGCGGTGGCGCCTGGCAACGTTCCTATCCACAGGAGGGACTGTGGAGGGCTTGGACCAGGTGCCCTGCAGAACGTCAATGAGGGCCTCATTGAATGGCAGCAGAGGCTCAGTGGAGCTTGCTGCAGACTGAAGCACCTCGGTGAGGATGTTCGTCCTCACAGCCACGGCAGGCAGCTCGAGCCCAAGGGCTTCCGCCGCCTTGCGCAGCACCACAGAAAAAGCTGCACCCTCCTCCGAAGCCACAGTCGGAGGAGAGATGAATCCTGTGTCCGGTGAGGTATCCAGACCACTGGCCTCCCCCAGTTCATCTGCCCAGTCCTGAGAAAGTTGACCCCTCCCAGTCTCTCCCGTCATCCGATTCCTGGTAAACAGGAGGAATGATCGGAGCCGGACGATAGACAAATCGTGTCCCCAGCGGCGCTGGACGCCGCACCGGCGCCGGGTCCGGACCGGGGCTAAACCAGGGAACGACATCGACCGGAGTCGGCGTCAGAGATGGCACCGGTGTCGACGCCGGCGGAGGAGGTGTGACGAGGTCGACCGGCGTCGACGGGGGTCGACGGGGGCCCAGGCCTGGGCCCCTCGGGGTCCTGCGGCGTCGGGGCCGGAGCCGCCGGTGCGCAAGGATGCCCAGTCGAGTCCGCGGGGCCCGAAGGCGCGCCAGCGGGCGTCGACGGCGGAGCCAGGCTCCTCATGGCCGAGAGGAAGGCACTGACCTCCGCTGGCGTCGCGTCAGTCCCAGGGACCGGCGGGTATGGGGACTTGCGCGGCGCCTGCGGCTCCGATGGAGCCGCGGGGGTGGAACCACCCGTGCCCTCGGCCGAGTCGTGCGACCGGCGAGGGGAGTCCGAAGAGCGATGTCGCCTCTTGGACTTCTTGGATTGCTTGGACGATCGATGGTGTCGACTGCGGCTCCGCGACCGATCCTTGGACCTCCTCCTGGACCGGGATCGAGAGGGACACGGAGCCGAGGGGCGGAGCTCGAGAAGCTTGCGGGACCGCTCCCGCCTAGCTTTCGAGGTCAGGGCCTTGCAGTTGGAACACGACTCCGCGTCGTGGTCGAGGCCCAAACAGTAGAGGCACCGGCGGTGGTGATCGGTCACCGACATCAGTTGATGACAATCGTCGCAAGCCTTGAAACCAGGCATCCTACCAGCACCAGATGTCGAGACAGTGACAAAAAGAGTCAAAAATATTTAGTCAAAAAAGACTAAAAGGGGTAGCTCTCCCGGATCGGCGCTTACTGGTGCGGAAAAAAGAAGAACTGACGTCAGTGCGTGAGGGCGGCGTCTAAGTACTCCGACGACGTCATTCCGGCGCACGACGCCAACGACGGACGCGGAGCCGCAGACGACGCCTAGCGACGCGCAAGGGGTATTGCTACAAAAAATCTTCCGGATCAAGTCTGACGCCTGGGGATATTCTAAGGTGAGGAATCTAACTAACGTGTTTCTTTCAGATAAAACAATTTACAAACTCTGTGACTTAGTAAACTTTTACAGGAGCAGAGTAAAGCAGCTCGATTCCACTGCAGGTAAGGTTAATTCGTCAAGACTAAAAAGAGAATTCTCAGAAATACAAGAGGTTTAAAGGCATACAATGAAGGAAGAGATTTCCTGTTCACTTTCAAAGACAGCGTAGGATCCGCATTAGTATTTGCCTGTGACAAATCAAATTCTGACACTGTAAATATTGCCAGTGCAGCAAACATTGTTAGAAGGGACATGATGCTAAAATCTGAAAACTTGAACGTTTGGGATGACTTTAGAAACTGATCAGTTACAGAATCGCTCCTTGCCCTTGTTAAAATTATACTTGATGGACCCAACCTAAGAGATCAGTGTTTCTGCGAAACAGCTGTTATCAATAGAGCATTGTCTATTTCCGAATTACTGATGTTTAACAGTGTAAAGAATTCAAGAACAGACTCTACATCAGCTCCTAGACATAACAGCAAAAGAGAAGCTCCTCTCTCTATATACATTGCTCTTTCTATCCACGGTCAAACGAGAAATCGAGAACTGATAGACATGTTACATAAACTAGGTATCTTTATTTCATATGATAGGGTTTTGCAAATATCAGCTGATGTAGGAAATAGCACTTGTGCACTGTATGCGAGTGAACAAGTTGTGTGTGCACCAAAACTGAAGTTGCAAGTACTCACCAGTGGAAATATTGATAAGATCGATCACAACCCAAGTTCAATGACAGATAAAGACTCCATCCATGCAAAAGCAATAACTATGACAACACCCAAAACAAGAACTAGAAGAAATAGATTGTGGTACTGTGGTGATTAATCCCAATACGGCAAAGCCAAAACAGATTTCAAATCTTCCAGTACCGTACACAAATATCCAACCAGCTTCTATGAACAATCAAGATTATCAGATTCCATTACTATCTGTATTAGTTGATCGCCAAAGTAATCTAATTGATGCTGCTAACAACTATGAATATAAATGGCTTGAAAGAGAGATGCGCAATGTTGAGAGTGGAAATATTTCTTCTGATGAAAGCATATCTTGGGCCGCATATCACGCATCACTACTACCACCTATCAGTAGACCACTGTCGACTACTGTTTTGTTGCTGCTGTTTACAGAAAGTGCTCAATCTAAATCCATGGTCTTGCACTGCATGAAGGTCATTAAAGAGTCTGTTCATTATCTCAATCCAGGGAAAACACCTATTAATTCAATGGACCAACCTCTCTTCGCCCGAGCAAAACAAATTCAATGGGATGTACCACATCTATATGGTGAAGATAAAGGGGGGACTTCATATGGAAATTGAACAGTGGATAGACCAGTATGTTAGTGCAAGCCGACATCACTACCATAGGAAAAGCTGATGCTATATTGAAGGTTTCCCACCCAACCTGTACACGTCATGCTTATGAAATTACTGTTACTGTGCGGTACATATTACAGAGGAAGGCTTATCACAGTTATCTTGAATCTAGACAGTCCCATGAAGAAATAAGTGAGTTTTCTAACTGGATTAAGTGGAAATCGAACAAGCACCCATACTTCCAATTTTGGGCAATTTAATTTGTTCGTTCAATTAGAGATGGTAACTTTGATTTGTATGTAAAAGTATGTGATCAGAGGATTCCATGTATGTTTTCTACACAACACAGTCATTCTCAATGGCTGGCTGTCCACATTCACGACGTGACGACACTAGCAGTACGCCACCCACACATTCACTCAGAGTTTTGTAAAAGAAACGTAGTGGTCAATAAAAGCAACCATGCATTCTCATAAATTCCTCTAGATCAAATTCATGAGCAGGAAAATACTATTATCAAGGGAGACTGAAGTTCTGTAGGTCTGACGAAAAATCCAGGAGTTCTCAGAAGATGGACGATACCTGGGCCAGAGATTTCCAGAATTGAAAATGAATTTGAACAATCACTCATGAATGCCAAAAAAAGACAGCCTTTACCACCATCAACAAACACCTAGTATACAAAAAACTTTTGCAAAAAATTTCAAATCTGGAGGAAAGTGGTGATCTATTCAATCTGGACAGCAAACAAGTTATGCTTGCTCCAGTCGGTAAAAACAGCACGTGAAATAGGTATATCACAATATAACGCCTATTTTCGTGAGGTGTTGCAAAAGTGTTGAAAGCCCATAACAGCTACAATTCCGAGGAACAAACTTTCAATTAATCAGCACCAGCCTGTGTAAAACTTCTGAGTTCAAAGACAAACTATCTTTGTTAAAAAGTAATTGCAATCTGTTTGTTAGATTATATATTGTGTGTAAGGCAAGAAATTGGAATTTGGAAGAATTTTTCAAGCATCAGAATCAGTCTTTTCTGCCATCTATATCTGTGAATGGAAAACTCAGACTAGGACAGAAGTCACAGCTATTGGACGAAATTGCCGAAAGTACCACCATTCACAACACTGCTCCAGACGTGGATGTAAATTAGATAATGCAGCTATAGTGGATAGATTAGATAGTGCAGCTTTAGTAAATATGCTACCTCCCAAGTCTTGTAAAACATTTGATTACTCTTCGACAGTTTTTATACCCTATATAGAAACTCAAGCAAGGAACATGAAACGATTGGATCTTGTACGGGATATAACTGGAAGCATCAAGCAAAGTGTTAGATTCAAATCACTTTACTAAACCCTCAAGTCTTTTTTCTCTAACAGTACTGTACCCCAAAATTGTTTTGTTTTCATCCTGTCTAAGGAAACTGTGCCATATTTGTTTGGTTTACCGAGTAGCTGAGTGCAACTTATTAACATCAAAGGGAAGCTAGTAATGGTCACCTGTCAGGATAAAGTTGCAAGCTTCACAAAAACTACGAATTTTTAAGTATCGCCTTGCAAAAATAAGGAAGAGGACACGAGGTATGCTTCATCGTTTCCATGCACCAACTGAAAGTCATTCCAAAATAATGATTCATACAGTAGATACCGATGTAGTCGTTCTTGTAATTGCTAATTTTAAAAACATTGAATGTCAAGAATTATGGTTAGCATTTGGCACAGGAAAAAATGTTCCGCTACGTACCAGCTCACAGTATTGCAGTAAGCATAGGTGTTGATATATATGAATCTCTGCCCTTTTTTCCATGTGGATACCGGTTTAGGAATAAAGCTGCTTATGACACCTGGATGGCACTATCTTCTACTACTCCTGCATTTAAATGTTTGTCCGATCGACCAAGTTCTGTTGAACAGGCTCACTTCGGAAATGTTGAGAGATTAATTATACTAATTTATAGCCGCACTTGTCCACCGCATGAAAAAAATGGATCTCGCCAATTCATGGAAAACGTCCCAACTGCACAAGACGCTCTTCTGCAACATGTTAAACAATCTGCGTACCAAGGGGGCCATGTTTGGGGTCAGACTTTAGTGCCAATGCAAGAATTGCCAAATTTAAATGATTGGGGTAGGAATCAGTTTGATGGAGTAATGGTACCACATTGGACAACCATTCCGGAGGCATCTAAGGCATGCAAAGAACTTATTTGTTGTGGGTGCAAAACGTTGTGCCAAAATTGATGCAAATATTCAAAGGTGAGTTTCCTGTTCATCGTCCTTTTCTTTTGCAGTGGAAACTTATCAAGATTGAGACAGTATACAAACTCAAATCATCATTGTTTCATATTATAGAAATGTTATCAGGGTAATATAGTCTTGTATTGTATTGTTTAATTACAATAGAAAACCTATCCACATATTTATAGTTTGCGTTGTAAGGATACAAATGACGCAATTTATAAGTTTACTTTTGCTACAGTGTGTTACTTATTCCTGGCGTCCTTATTGCTTGCTGTTCTGGTTTTATATTTATAACGTCACAGTCTATAGCCAACGTGGGCATGCACGGACATGAACACATGAACTTTTGTGTCATTTGACACAAATCAGCAGTTTTAAAATTATTTTGGGATATTTGTCGGCCATCTTGGAATTCAATTAGACTTTATGATGTCTTAGGCAAGATGCTCTTTGGATCTTGCGCTTATATGATTACTGTTACAAAGACAAATGTCTGTAACAACTTTCAGCTTTCTATCACAAAGTGAAGTTCTTAAGACTTTACATCTTTTGGTCATCCATGGACAACAGTTTTTTTCACCTTGGAATTTTTGGTGTTGCGTGGGATCAGGCTGTTGCGTTTCTGTAGCCTCTCCTTTCCTCTCCCTGGAGCCAACGCGCCGAATTTGAGGTGCAGCTTATCTTGTAAGATCTGATCTTTGTTGTGTAGCTTCAGTCTTTTAGACTTTGTTGGGTATCTTCTCTGTTTTTATTTCTGGGGCTCTCTCTCTTTATTCTGGTATTTCTAAGATGAAGATTTCCATATTGGGATCCCTTATACCATTTCATTATGCTACCTGACTGCAATGAGGCTTTGGCGCTGGGTGCCCTTTGTGTTTTGTTTTCTTTTGTTGAGCTGCTTCTTGTGGCCTCTTTTTACCTCCTAAAGAGTATGGATTCTGGCATGGACTTTGGAGCGGTGTCCTTGTTTCTATTTTTGTTGAGAAGTAATCTTGATCTACGGTGAAGTCACGGTTTGCTGTAGTGATGACTTTTCTGGTCATTGATTATTAATTACGGATTGGGGATTTGGTATTCCATATACATATTTATTGGGACGAGGGACAGAGGGGCAATGCCCAGATTACTTGCCTTGATCTTCATTGCTCTAAATTCTACCCTTTCTCGCCCCAGGCATTACTATTTGACTGATGTGGAATGACAGTCTTTTTATATGGAAATACAAACAGAATGACCCCCTGCCCCCCCAACACGGTTATAGTTAAACATTTGTTGCTATACTTTTGCTGTGCATTTATTTTAGATTAGCACTTTTAAAAGGGAAAATGATTTTGTAAGACATGCCAGATTTCCTCAATCCTTTAACATACAAGATTACATACAGTGAACATTACATACAATAAGGATTATGCTACTTACCCTATAAGCATCTATTTGTTGCATGTAGTACTGTAGATTCACATGCTTTATATGCTTCCCCCATGTAGTGTTGGATTTGGAGTTGTGCAAGTTGTTTTTCTTCGAAGAAGATTTTTGAGTCACAAGATCGAGTGACACCTCCTCTTGGTGATACTGCGTATGGGCATCAACTCCTTTGTTAGATTGTTTTTCCGCAGGCGGTTGAGAATGGAATGGAAGAAGAGTGTAAGAATGAGGATGCCCATGCTAAATACAAATGTATCACTTAAGTATTAAATGTAACTACAAATGCCACAGGTGTCTGGGGAGGAGGAAGGGCGTAGGTGAATCTACAGCACTACATGCCATGATCAGATTTTACAGGGTAAGTAACATAATCCGTATGATGGCATGTGTGGCTGTAGATACACATGCTCTGCATAGACTGTAAAGCAGTCCCTCCTAAATAATGGTGGCTAGCCTGTGGGAGTTGCAGTAGTTTAAAAAAGACTATGTAGCTCTGCCTGACCTACATTGGCTTGTTGGCTTTCGAAAACATCCAAACAGTGTTTAGAAAAAGTGTGTGGGGTAGACCATGTAGCTGCCTCACAAATATCACCTATGGGAATGTGCTCTGGGAGTAACAGGTAAAGGCCTTTTGGCTTTCAATGTAGCACGTTTGAATACACTTAAATATCCATCTGGCTATGCCGGATTTGGATATGGGATTGCCTTTATGAGGTTGAGAAAAGGCTACAAAAAATTGCTTTGCTTTCCTGAAAGCTTTAGTTCTACCTATGTAGAACATCAGCACTCTTAACATCTAGATGAAGAGCTCTTTTCGCTACAGAATCAGGGTTAGGAAAAAAAATGGGAGCTCAATAGACTGATTGAGGTGAAATTAAGAGACCACTTTAGGTAGAAAAGGTACGATTCGCACGAAGAACCAGTTTGTCGTTATGCATTTGAAAGAATGATTTTTGTAAGGATAAAGCCTGGAGCTCACTAACACACTTAAGTGAGGTAATGGCAGCCAAGAATGCCACTTTGCATTAAAGAAATTGTAGGGGGCATGAGTGAAGAGGCTCGGACGGGGGACCCATGAACAACAGGGTTAGAACAATGTTAAGGTTCCAAGTGTGTGCTGGAGAAACACTTGGAGGAAGGATTCTTTTTAGACCTTCCATAAAAGCTTTAAGGACTGGCATTTTGAACAAAGAGCGATGCTGTCTATTTTGGAGATTGGCAGCTATGGGAGCCAGGTACAATCAAATGGCAGTATAGGCTAAATTAGCCGTTTGCAGATGGAGCAGGTAACAGATAATGTCTTGCACCACAGCTTTAGAAGGATCAATTTGCTTAGAGTGACAGTAGTAAACAAAGCGTTTCCATTTTGCAGCATAGCATGCTCTAGTAGTTGGCTTGTGCGTTTGCTTGTGAATGTCCATGCATTCTTGTGGTGAGTTAAGATAGCCAAACTCTAAGACCTCAGGAGCCAGCCTGCTAGATTGAGAGTTTTCGGGTCCGGGTGTCTAATGGGTCCTTGATTTTGAGTGAGAAGGTCCGGCCTGCTGAGGAGCTTCTTGTGTGGAACTACTGAAAGGTCTAGTAAAGTTGTGAACTCGTGTTGACCCTCCCTAGTGAGAGTTACCAGGATTATGGTGAGAGATGATTGTCTGAGTCCCCGAACCAGCAATGGAATGAGAGGAAGAGGTGGAAAAGTGTAGGCAAATATCCCGGACCAACTCATCCATAATGCGCTGCCCTTGGATAGTGGGTGTGGGTACCTGGAGGCGAAGTTTGGGCATTTTGTGTTTTCGGCTGTGGTGAAATCTATTTGCGGAAACCCCCACTTTTGAAAGTAGGGAAGGAGGGCTTGGGGGTGGAGTTCCTACTCACGGGTCTGTTGCGGCATCCTGCTGAGCAGGTCTGCAAAATTGTATTAGACTCCCTGCAGATATTCCACCAAGAGATGAATGTGGCAGTGAAGAGCCCAGCTCCATATTGTCTGAGACAGTTGTGAGAGTGGAGAAGACCGTGTCCCATCTGTTTTTGTAAATAATACACGGCTCTCATATTATCTGTCCGGACTAGGACAATCTTGGGAGATAAGTGAGGACAGAACGCTTTCAGGGCTAGGAAAATCACCTGAAGCTCCAAGTGGTTGATGTGTAGGGATTGATGTTTGGCATCCCACAGACCTTGTACTGGGAGGTCCTGTAGATGAACACCCCAACCCGTCTCCAATTCGTCTGTGGTGAGAGTGAGGAGAGGAACAGAGTCCAGAAAAGTTTGCCACTGTAGTAGGTTGGTGGTGTTCCACCAATGCAGAGAACGGTGAGTATGGCGGTCTATATCAACACTAGATCCTCACGGTGACCCTGTGATGGCGACCACTGGTGAGCTAGACACTGCTGTAGTGGGCACATATGCAACCTTGAGTGGGGGACTACCACAATACAAGAGGCCATCCTCCCCAACAGACGAATCATGGTCCGAGCTGTGAGAGACGAGTTGGGTTGGAAATGTGGGGAAGTTATTTGAAAATTCTGAACTCAAGCTGTATTGGGATATGCTCATCCTCACTGCGTGTTAAGGATTGCTCCTATGTATAGTTGAATTTGGAGAGGTTGAAGGTGAGACATGGAAACATTTTCTGTAAAACCCCCAGCTGTGAAGTAGACCCATTGTCAACGGAGTCTACTGTTTGCACTGAAAGTAGTTACTGGCTTTGATGAGCCCATCTTCCAGGTACGGAAATACGTGAACGTTTTGTCTTCTTAGATGTGCTGCCACTACTACCAAACATTTTGTGAACACTCGAGGTACCGTAGTCACCCAGAAAGGTAGAACTTTGAATTGGAAGTGTTTTCCTGCTATGAAAAACCCGAAGTATTTGCAGTGAGCAGAATGTATGGGTATACGAAAGTAAGCGTCCTTTAGGTCTAGTGTTTCCATAAAGTCGCCCTGTTGTAGAAGTAGAATTACATCCTGTAGAGTAACCATATGAACATGTTCTGATAGGATGTAGTGGTTAACAAGCCTGAGGTATAAGATTGGTCTTAGCGGCCCATCCTTTTTTGGAATCAGAAAGTGTAGAGAATATACTTCTGTGCCTTGTTGTTGATGAGGGACTGGTTCTATGGCCCCTTCGAGAAGAAGGGCTTTGCGCTCTTGTTTGAATAGTGTTAGGTGATCCTGTGAAAACCTGCGAGTGTGAGGTGGGATGTTGGGGATGTGTGGTAATGAGCTGCAGACAATGGGCATGTTGGATAATAACCAGTACCCACTGGTCTGCAGTGATGGACACCCAGACTGGGTGAAAAAATGGTAGTCCGACAGGTGTTGTGTGGTTGGGAGGGGGAAGAGAATTGGTTAGTCACTTTTTTGCAGTGGATGTTGCTCCAAGTGCGGAGGTACCCCTGCCCCTTCCTTTACTGTTACCACATATGAAGGAGCCCTTGAAATAGCCTTTAATATAGGTGGATTGGCCCTGCTTTTGTGGAGAATTGGGGGCATCTGTGGTGATGGATGTATATCCGCTCCTGTAGCCGGAGTGACAAAAGGGGCCTCTAGGTGTAGTAGTTTGTAAGGCCCCCATAGCTTTAGCAGTGTCCGTGTCCTTTTTCATTCTATCTAAGGTGGTGTCTACCTGTAGGCCAAAAAGATGGTCTTTGTCAAAGGGCATATTGAGAGCTGCCTGTTGGACTTCTGGCTTGAAGCCAGACACCGGAGCAAAGCGTGCCTCCTAAGGAGCACTCTGGTGTAAGATACCTCTGAACCCCATGATAAGAAGCTGCTCTAGCCATGACCTGTTGGAAAGAACTAGCATCTACAGGCGGGGAGGGGAGGCTGGATAAATATCTGGATCATTAGGTGTCATGGGATCTGTATCATATGTATCCCGGGGGTCAGGATCCCCTAGTGGCTCTCCCAATCCCCCAGTGTTTGATCTTCGTGACCCTGGAGGTGTAGCATTGAGAGGGTCGAGTTGTGGAGATGTAGGAGAAGGGGATGGTGGAGGTTTTGATGATGGTGGAGGAGGTGGTGGCGGCAGCAGCAGAGGAGGAGGAGGAGTAGGACTGGTAGCTTTGTTCTTTTTTGGGGGAGAACAGGAGCGTCCAATGCATCCTCAAAGGCTAAATGCCTCTTTGGCGGAGGAGAGGCCATTATTTGCCAGGAGCCTTCCTGAATTTGGATCTTGTGTTGTCGAATGTAAATTTTTTCAAGAACAGGCTCAACAGGAAACATGGAAACAAGAGAAATGCTTTGAGATTTTGGTCTCTGACTGTTTCGGAACGGATGAATGTTTCTTGCTTGGTAGCGAGGTAGATGTGTTCCATTGCCAAGTATGTCTCGAAGGCTGGGTTGCGACGAAGCATGCACTCGATTTGAGGAGGTCAATACCGAGGGCTTAGCCGTGGTGGAAATTTTCCATGCCGGCCCGAGGGTGGGGCATACAAAGTGTTTTTTTGAATCCGACCATGGCCAGATAGCAGTGGTGAACCGGCGACCTATAGTATTGGGAAGGGCAAGGGTTTTCAGGTGTGCTTGGGTTGTGGAGCAGGGTCTGGGTCGATAGTACTCGCGTGCTGTCCTGGTGGCAGGGTGTACTCTAATTCATCCTCCAAGTCAGAACCAGAGTTTTCTTCTAGAAAGAAAGTTCATTCTTCGTCTTCCGCAGCAGTCTCCCGAAAATGTCGGGAGTGTCATCTTCACTCCGATGAGACATCTGCAACCGGTGAGCCATTCAGTCCCGGAGATTCTTCTTGGAGCGGAAAGAGTTGTAGGCGTCACAGTCGGCCTCGCGGTGGTTGGGTGAGAGTCAGAGTTTGCACACCGAGTGCTGATCAGTGGGCAGATATTTGGAGCGATACTGCGAGCAAAACTGAAAAGGTGTCCTTTCCATCGGGAACACGTCTTCTACACGGACTGTGCACGTGAGATGGTAGGCCAGAGACGGGCGATGTCCGAAGGGCAATCGGTTGGTGCCCGAACTGACGAAGTTTTAAAGCAGTGCAGTAATGGAAAAGCACAATCGAGACCAACTATACCATCGAAAACAGGATAGGAAGAAAGACTCATCCTGAACGGAGTTGAACACTGAGGAGAGGTACACACGTCCGAACCGGACGGCGGAGACAAAACAATCTAATAAAGGAGTCGATGCCCATGCACAGTATCACGATGAGGAGGAGTCACTCAATCTTGTGACTCAAAAATCTTCGAAGAAAAACAACTTGCACAACTCCGAATCTTAACACTAGATGGTGGGAGTATGCAGGGCATGTCTATCTACAGTCACACATGCAAACATATAATAATCATGAATACTTGCTCTTCATAAATTTATCATTAAAAAAGTCCTTAATATGATTAGTATCAAGGAAATAACAATGCAAAACACACTTTCCATGTGGTCCCTGATGAGGGGAGTAGACTTTTTTCTTTTTTTGGAAAGGCCGGGTACCCTAGTATTCTTAAAACAGGTTTGCAATTGAATGCCAGCCAATATTATTACGCTTCCCATAATCCTAACGTACTAATACATTTCAATCGCCTCTGGTGGATAACATTCAAATTGAGGTTGTGCTCAGGGCAAGACATCATAACCTACTCAGGACAGTGCATTCAAGACCAGTTATGATTAATATGTACAATCCTTAATGTTTTTTGGCTAATTGTGGAGTCATTTATGTAGTTACTCATCTCAATTACCATCTTTTGTCATTGATCACTGTGGGAAGAAGGAAATAGCACTGCATCAATAGACAGTCTAATCTCAATGTAATGACTTTAAGTGTGAGACCCACCACCATGTGTCACGCGTGTTATCCCATGGTCTGGTCTCACCTGAACACTTGCTGTAACTGGGAATTGTTTTGCTGGAAGAAAATAGCACGCCAGTGAAAACAACGCCAAATTTACAATCAATCATTCAGTCATATTGCGATACTGTGGTACGCTTATGCAGGCCCATAGATTTCAACTGAGATATCTTCTACTTCATGGGACAGGCAGGAAGGTACTGCGGGTGCTTCTGTCGACTGGCATTAGGTCCTTCTCAGCAATGGGGTGGGAGCTGGGATCTTTGATTCCCACAGAACTCCTCTCGGATAGGTGTGTTTTTTTTATTTTATTAGTGCTGCAGGTCGCATCGCTGCCCCTTTAGTGGGTTCGCTGTCGAACTCCTGACTGAGGACGCCAGTGGTTATGCTGCTTCCATGAAGTTCCTGAGTCGGGAATACGGGCTCAGCGTGGCCCAGAACAGGCTCCTTAAAATTAGTGTGATTTCCTGTGACGTATTACGCGGATTTCGTAATCTTCCTATTCGTGTGGTGCTGGCTCACTGATTGGATATACCACTGACATGCTGGGAGATGTAGTTTCTGTTCCAATCAGGAGCTGATTACCTAAATCGTAATACCTCTCACGATAGATCAGCCTTCAGATTTTATGGCACACAGCTGGGTGGGTGGGCTACATTTTCAGCATCTCTTCTACTGTTCTTGTATCGGTGTGGGATTCACCTCCTAAGTAATGTCTGGGACAAGGGCAAGAAGCACTAGGAGTAAAGAAGATTACCAGTAAGTAATCTGGGCATTTATTTGCCTAGACATGAACTAAGAAGGATTTGCATGCCAAGGACCATAAGAAGAATGTTTCAGCAACTTAGGCAAAGCACATGGGCACTGAACCCAAACAAAGGGCCTCTTGCAAAGCATGCCAAGTTCGAGGAAGATCTGTAACACGAAACGGCAATACTGTTACACACGGATTTTGATTAATAATAAGGGAATTTAGTTTCATTGCTCCTACACCACCGAAGCAATTTATTGCGCCAACTAACTAGGCGCACTGCTAATCAAAAGCATTTACAAATAAGGTTTCCTTTCCGTGCATTCTGAAATTGGCACTGGTTAACCCACAAAGTTAGAATTTCTGAAAATTAGAAAAGTGTCTGCAGGTATAGTCTGCGTTCAAAAAAGGCATGTCACCGCTGACCGGTGTATCAGCAGCAGTGGTGGTGGTTGATTGTGCGCTCAAGACAGTCATATCCCAGAAGCCAGCAAAAGCGCGGCCCTTGCTTATGATGTGATGACCATCATGATGACGCGCCATTAAAAGCCAGCTGGTACAGATACAGAGGTCTGCTCCATACTCCAGGTGTTGATACCTTGAAGGGATCCATACAGGTGCAGGGCATGTGTTCGGATTCCACAGTTCAGTTTCAGGAGAAGACAAATAATGCAACACATGCACTGCGAAGACAAGCTTCTGCAAATGTCCAAGTGCTATAGGCAACAGTGGTCTTCAGGGCACAGTAACCTTGAACAGCACACCATTGGATCAAGCCATGCTGACTGAAGTAAAATGCTCATGGGAAAAAGAAATGTGTTCCTTACCTGGGGGCTATTTGGGAAAGGTTGGTGCAGATCAAGGATCCCCAGTCTCCGCCTTGAGCATAAAATTCACGAAATCCCAGCCTCATCATCATTTTGTAGAATATGCGGGCCACCGCCACGGAATCACATCCTGGAAAAAGAGGAAACAGTTGCACATTTACCAACAGACCGTGCTGGTGTGGAGAAGCAGACTGCCTTTCTCTGGTAATGATTTTTTATTACACTTTTTGGTACCCCGGCACAGGCTTGTTGTGGTCCATTCATTCGCTCTTTAACAATTTCTGAACTATGTTTATTGTGGCTAGACCAGTTGATTCTGCTGACTATGGAGTCACAAGTGCTATGACCATGAATCAAGAGAGACCATTGCTTCTTTTAGAGGCTTCGTCGGCGGGAGGGTGGTCTTTGCCTCCATGATGAGGTCACTCAGGTTGGCAAGGAGGACCACAGGGTCGTCAGATCTTATTGCAACTGGGTTCTCCAACACTTCTGCTCTCGGTGTTTGATGGCTTCTTTACAAATGGCTCATGTTTTCATGTACTTTGCCACAGAGGGAGTTGAGCAGTGCATGTGGCCACTGACTATTGTGGACGGGACACCGCATTATGTTTAGTGATATTATTTTCTTGAAAGAGAGGCATTCCCATATTTATGTATATTTTTATGAACATCACCGCAGAGACGTCGGTGTGTTAGATGTCAGTTGAAAAAACGTTACACAATAGGACTGTCAACTCCAATATGACTAGTCCTTTGACTTTGATTAACTCGTAAGTCTAATTGTTTAATGTATGGAAGTTTATATATTTCCTTCCTACTTAAGTTCATGTTGTCCAATACAAGGCTTTTTAGTTTGTTTTGCTTCTTACTCATGGATATGATTAGCAAATATATGAGAATACCAGCCACAAGCACTCACTTGTTCTTTCATTTTCATGGTTCAAAGAGATGAGTTTTACCAGCCATTTCTCAAATCTAATAAGGCAAGGCCAGCAGAGTTTAAATGATCGACAGAAATGTAAGGTACTCGTTCCTTCCTCCCACTGGTCAATCAGTGTAAGACCCGCCACCTTTACCTTTCTTGTGAGAGGCTTCCGAGAAGCCATAGCCAGGAATGGAGGGACAGATGACCTCAAAGATGTGCTCGTCGCTCAGACCATGGCTGGATGGATCCGTGAGGAGCGGGATAATTTTGTAAAACTCGTAGAATGAGCCTGGCCATCCATGGACCATCAGCAGCGGCTTCGCAGTGCGCCCCGCGGGTAAGTGAGGTGGCTTCACATGGATGAAATGGATATCAATGCCTGCGAAAATAGAAGAACAAGAAAAGAAAGATGCTTAAATCGAAAAGGAGTCATGATTACAGCAGACAAAAATATTCCTCCTAATGCTATGCACATTACTTCAATGAGGTCATCTTTACTCAGGCCTTAAATACTAAGGGGCCAGGAGACTTATGCTTTCGCCTGAGCATACTTTCCCCTTTCATTTTCTAGTCACGAAGGTCCATGGCAGTATGCCTGGAAAACAGCCCCAGGCACAAATTGCCAGGTGTACTACTGAGGACGTCAGATGACTTTTAAAAAGTTTACCATTTCCCCTGCATGGAGTTCTGTTCCCAGTGCAGGCGCAAACCCATGCCGGCATGGGGGAAAGCACATTAGGGGGAGGTGGGTAGGCTATGTGAAGCCACAGCCTGCCTTGTACTGTGCAGGCAGCACCTGACCTGACTTTCAAAAGGAGGGCAGAGATCACCTATAGGCAGGTACAGTCAGTGACAGCGCCCACCTGCAAAGGGATACTTGGAGGCGGTCCTTGGGACCCCATTTCAAGCCGTGCCTGTGGGGGCGCTCAATCAGTGTGCTCCCGATGGCCTTCTTGCATCGACAAGTGCATCTTTATTATAGCGCGAGCTCCAAAGCAAAGGATTTGCTCATTAGCATCGGGTCACACCCCCTTACGAATGAGGCAATGCCCGCTCTAGATCGAGTCGGCACACATTTAGCTCTGGCAAGATCTGTGTTACCTAAGGGGGCACACAAAATCTGCGTCCCCTTCTGTAATACCAAAGTGCCCCAGGGGTGCAAAAAGCAGGTGCACATCGCACTTCCTATAATGGACCCCTGATTTAGGTCCTGATGAGAACAACACTTCTGTTAATCTTCTCAGGACTACAGAGTGCTAAAAATTATACAGAGTAACACATTGACAGCACTTTAGACCTAGCAGTACGGACATCGCTGTGTGAGAAATTAATAAACAATTTTCTGCTCATCGGGAGTGCCCACTTCTGTTCTTTGCGTATGGCTCAGTGTTATAAATAACATTTGACTGTTACTCTGTCCATCTGCCCTTAAACTCCTTTCAAAATCTAGTGCCTTACACAAATAGTACGGATTGGTCAGAACACGGATGATTATTTTCTGGCTATTTCATTTTTAATATTTACTACTTTTCTAAAGCACCCACAGAGCCTTTTCAGCCCTTCACAGAGCCATGGGCCCACCTGCTTTCTGGTGGTCACTAAATCCCACCCAGAATGACCCTCACAGATGTGTGAAAGTCAGAGTTCTCGGTGAAGAACTCAGAGCTAGTGTCTGGCAAGAGTAAGACGCAGACTTCAGTCACTGGTTTCATGACAAATTATCTCTGAACAGAAGGGATTTTCCATATTTAGTGTGTACCAAGTGTTTTATCCAACTACTGTAGCCTCCAAGCAAAATGTTGGTGATTCTCTTTCAATGATAGTGTTCGTGTGCGAGTCATACCTTCTACTTTGGTTTTAAAATGTGGGTACTTGTTGAGAATGTCCACTTGTTTTTGCCAGCTGTACTGATTTCGCCAATATGACGCCACTTTTTGGAGGTAAGTCAAGTTAAACCCGTAGTGGAAGCGGATGTCCTCCAGCGGCGCGGTCCATCTGGTCTGGTCAATTCGAGCGAAGAGATCCTAGGTAAAAATACCAAAAAAAGTGATTTAAAGAAGAAATGGAAAGGTGAAATGTTATGGCTCAAGACCTTCCATCATTCAAAAACAGGTTCCGATAAAAAGGGAGTATATCTACAAACTGTATTTTTTATTTATTTTTGTGAATTACAAATTCACTCTGGAAATATACAGAAATGATGGAATTCCAGGCATTTTAACTCTTCTTTTTTAGTCATACTACTGCACTTTACAAGCATGTGGTAAACCGATTTAGGGGAAAAAGCGCAGGTGCACATTTATTTTTTTCTCTCTACATGGAAAATATTTTTTATTGTGTAGAAATCCCTTATCCCACACCCTCTGAAGATGTGAATATGTTTTGGGACCTGTCAAACTCACAGCATATTTACTTCCACATTTCTGGAGTAGTTTTCAGTATGGCTTTAGGGTGGGAAATTTAATCGGGAATGAGTGTGAACCCAAGGATGTTTTCCCGCTCTTCCCAGCATTTTTTGTTAGTGTAGGAACATTTTTTAGAGGTTTTCTGAAGAGATGATTTTTTTTAGTCTTCTCAGTCACAATGCCTGCTCATTTCGACAGAAGTCCATCCTATCTGGCAAGATGTGAAGGATGTCACACCGTTGTGTGGTCTGCCTTCGACACTCTCATGGTTTAAGAGGGTGTCACAACCGTTAGAAAATCCTTTACAGGAGACTGAACTACAGAAAAGAGTTCACCTCGGGGTGCACAAGGGATACATTGGCAAGCACGTTTCTCTTGTTCCAACAAGATTTTCTTCATTAAAGGTGCAAGGTTAACTTCTCTTTAGCACCTGTACGGACCAGGTCACATACTCCCAGTGCTTAATTTGACTCGGTGTTTTCCGGTGCTCGGCACCGGCACTTAATTTTCAACACCGGAGCTTGTCACAGCTGCCACAAGGTGGTGCTGTGTGGCTAATTTGGAGATTACCAAAACAGGTTCGTTCAATACACATTAAAAATGATTATTAGCTGCCGCCCAAGCCATTTTGGGGGCCTGAAATAGCCCGAACTGTCACACTTGTAGGAGTTTGATGGTTAGTAGTTGTGTTGTTACTACATTTAAAACGGAGGCAAAGAGTAATCTTGAACAAATAATTGGAGCACACAAGGCACCATCAGTTACAGCACAATTAAGGTGGCTTACACAGGAACTTTCTAGTCACACTCGGACCTCCACAGGACCACACAATATAACCACAGGAGGACTCCAGGGTAATGGGTCCCAATAGCAAGATTTAAGTTGGACACTTGAATATTTTACTGAAACACAAGGATTCAGAATTCATCATAGGATGTGCGCAATGTAGGAAGGCACCTCATTGCTCAGGAAATGTTCGCTGTATAATTGCACTCTTTATGTTTTTAATCATGGTCGCATTTTTGTCGTTATGTTCACCATTCTTTTGTGTCATTATGTTACTTGTAAATATGAATGTCTTGTCAATTGAAATGTTACACTGAATTGTACGGTATTGTTCTTTTTTGGAGAAACGTGATGAAATCCACAATATAAATACTTGACTGAGAGACTCACCCGGCATAGGAGTATTCATTGTGATAATGACAGCTGGGTATCTCATTGAAAATAAGATATGGGAAATGGTCATTTTTTCTAAAACATGAATCTAAATAAGGACACTTTCTTAGTTTAAGCAAAGTAGAGGGACATTAGTGGCTCTCCACTTTTGAAATAAAGTTAATCCATGGTCTGGGAGGTACCTACTTGCAGTTACTATCACTGGCAGGGGCCATGGGTGGTTCAAGCTGCCTCCTGACAGGAGCCCTAGCACATTTTTTTTTTTTTTTTTACAAACTAAGCACTGCATACTCCTTGGGATGAGTGAGCATTTTAGTAACTGAGAGCATGACTTCAGTACCAAGAGCAATTTCCCCGCCCCCTTGTCTACTTCTGATGCATTCTTTAACCTTTTCTTCTGCAACTGGTGATGGTAAAATGTGTTCAATTTCATGCGGTAAAGCCAGAAAATGAAACAAGTGCAAACATTCTGATATTTGATGTCTGCTGCCTATCATTTCAGGAAATATATTTAAGGCATATAAATTATATTTTACTAATCTTTATTTTACCAAAATGTAATTTTAGCGGTCCTTTTTTTCTAGGTTTGTGCGTCTCAAGCCGTTTTTATATAGTTTGCATTTCTAAGCGAGAGGCGCTTGAGAGATTTAACAAGAGATAATCCTTCAAATGAATTTCCCTTCAAATTCCAATCACCAGATTGTAACTAAGTAGACTGAAGTTTAGCATTATATCTTTTCTGATCCTATTCTGATCTTCCTACTTTGAGCTGCCTTTTTGATCACACCATATACATAAGGCTTATTTATATCCCAGGCAATAGCTAGATCTCCTTCTCCACAGACCTAGGTAACAAAAACAGTCCCTAGACTCCCAGATAAAGGTCACTAAAATCATCATTCAGTGCATAGTGTCAAAACTAGGAATGGACTAGATTTGAGGGATAGTTAGAAGCATGGAGACACAATTAATCCGTTGTGTTCAATGGGAGAAGTTGCCTGTCATTACAGAGGAGCCATAAACGTTTAATAATTCAATAGGCAATTTCAGAAAGCATGAGGGGGTGGTCATGACAAATGGGGCCCGAAACCAAGGCAACCGTGACATGCGACTTGGAGGGTGCAACCCTAGCTCAACAAAAGAGCACCGAGCAATGCCATGAACCAGGTTTCCGCTCCTTAAATTAAGCCAGCTTACTTAGATGTAGTTTTTGGTACAAACAGATTACCGGTTTAACTGGACTACTTGCACGATGTGGTTCTTGAACCACTTTCCAAGATGTGCCCTGACAGTCATCGGTCGCCAAATCATCTTTAAGAAACCGGTAATAATTATTTAACCACAGAAATAGAGCAGCTGCTTAGTCCTACAAAAGAGGGAAATTCTGACTTCAAATGCCCATTGCTTAAAATAATCTACAGCTCGTTTTAAAATGACGATGGAGAACACAGAATTCAGAACAAAGACTTCCAGATTTTTGTTTTATAACTAAGAAATGTCTTGCTTCTGAAAAGTGTCAGCATCTTGATATTTTTTTATCTGTCGAATTTGAGGTAATTTTCTTTTTAAGAGGCAAACTAAAAAAGAGAATGTCAAGAGGATACCGTCTTTTAAACCGCGACGGCTCCTGCGCTATGGCGGAAAACCTTCGTCCCCCTGCCAGCAGCTGCAAAACTTGAACAATAAGAGGTAATAAAGCCCGTTTATTATTGTTTTATTTTTCTCAACAGCGTCAAGTCTAGGGGGTGGGGCCGTGAAGATGACAGGCATGAGGGGGAGTGGTAGGTGCACAGTTGTCAGTGCACATGTGGGATTGGTCGGCTGTCACAGGACAGCCAAATCGGCATGCACACTGAAGCGGTCTCCAACCTGAGCTGCGTTGCGGGGTTGGAGACAGCAGGAACAGGCTCCCACTCTCTCTAGGAGCACAAATCCAGCCCGCTCAGGCCAATCCGGACGCTGCTCTCACGTATGAGAGCACCATCAGGATTGGCCGCAGTGTAGTCTGGGAGACTGTGCCTGCAGTGTAGCCAGAAGAGTGGCGATGCGGAGGGCATTCAGGTACTTTTTGTTGTTGTTTGTTTTGTGGCCCCTCCCCCCCCTCCCATCCCGCTACTTAGCCCCGACACCAGTGGAGACTGCTTTTAAACTAGGGATTTCCTTACCAAAACAGAAAACAATATTGACGGATGCTACAACTAGGCAAGCCCCGCGTAAAAGTGTTCACTGAGTTTACTATTTGACCCGCACACTCAATAAAAGTGGCTGTTTAAAATGTGTCGGAGGGTAGCAGGCTTGACGGTCGAAAGTAATCTACTTCGTATGTATCCAAGTGTGCATTGTACCAGAACTCCTGAGAATGTACAGAGGTTGCACTCATCCAGTGTAGCTAAGAGGTCCTTCGCACTTCATCTACAAAACCTAGTGTAGGTGAACGTTAGAGCTGTACCACAGTAAAATAGGGCTTCAAGAAAGTGTAAAAAATACATCACAGTAGAAAACTCCTGTTACTGCACATATCGAAATGATGAGTTTTGTGATCAATATCAACAGGTCAAACCAGCTGATATTTATCGAGGGTAAATGCCTGGCTAATATGGGAAGATGCAGCTTTTGGTACCTAAGCACTAATATTTGCATGTTATTCCCTAAAAACTCATGATTGGCTATAATTATAGCGCCTTGTAAATAATGAGCACTTCTGTGTTAGTTTTAGAAGATGCAATAATTATCGCATCCAATATTGACCAACTCTTGATGAGCACTTTGACTGGTTATTGAAATTAGACCTGAAAGAGGAACAGTGGCTGTTAACAAGCAAACGAAGAGCGCCCTCGGTGCAAGACCCATCGTTGTCCGAGATGCTTTGTACAATCCGCGCTTCATGGTCCGGTAGGGAGTTGATAAAAACGGAGATGATGACGTCTGCTGGTATGTTATTGGGTAGTTTCTATGTCCATTGCTGGTTAAAGTCAAAGAGAATGATTATCTTCGTTTAAAATAAACATTAATACGCCATGTTCGCAGAACTGTATAGAGCTATAGTTATGAAAATCTGATGTGCTAGTATAAGTGGAACAAAGTTCAACATTGTAGGTGAAACGCGTTATCTATCATACATATGGCTTTAAGTCGTGTGAGGTAAAATTTAATATTTATTTAAAAATTAAAAAAATCACACAAAAAAATCAATGTGTTGAAACTTTTTTTAGACCACTTGATGTTTTTAAAGAAGTAAGACACAGAATTTGCATTTTACTCTTTCTTTCTATCACAACTTACCTTTAACATCTCTTCTGATGCTTCGATTTTAAAAGGACGCACGGATTTATCTTCTTCCGTTTCCGGTTCCGCCCCGGCTCCCCACCATCCGTCCTCCATTTCCAGCGTTTCCTCCTTCTTCTTGAAAATATAATGGTAGATGAGGGCCCCCAGCAACAGGGCCAAGGTAATTTCAAGCAACATGATGGCTGCAATTAATGGACAAGATCTGTGTCAATAAAGATCCGCCTACTCAAGCAAATGTTGGACTAAAACCAATGCATACATCCATCTGTTCATCCATTTCAGAAAAAGCCCCGCAGTGCCACATGCATTCTACAGACCCCACCCATTGTTCTCATAATGGAACGATCTGTGCAAATCACGTGGTCCCCAAAACGCCTGAGAAACATTTTCTTTTTTGATAACCGACTTTATTGACTTTTGATTGCAACAAAGAACTCAGCACCATTTAGAAATACCCATTAGAAAACAAGACCAAGACACAAGCATAGCACATTGGTATAAAAGATTTGATGTACATAGGGTCAATATCAGCAACCCACTTCCAATCTAGACACCATATCAGCCCAAATCAGTCTATCACTCAGACCCATTTGCCCCACATTCGGCGAAATTTCTTAGGACAACCTCATGCCACATAAAGAGGTTGTTCCTGTGCGGCACACCAGTCCACCCCCCTGCGCCAACGCGCCAATGTGAGAGCGGTATTGTTCAGCCAATGAGCTGCAATGTCCCTCTTGGCCACCGTTAGTGCTGTATTAAGGAAGAGTTTCTCAGCCCTGGTGCCAGAGAAACTTTTTTAAATGACTGCAATGCACTTGGACATCAGAAACATTCGAATCTACAGATATGATTAGAACTTTGCAGAATCAAAATGTTTGTCAAATGATTAGCTAACTGTGCTGCGTAATTGTGAAAACAGACCGAATTTGCTGGCACAATTCAGAAAAATGTTTCAAGAGTTAAATATGCCGGAGTTAAAAGCCAGAAATGCGCGTCATCACTGGCACACATTAGCAGATGTCTTAAACTCAAACAACACATTGGCCATGTTCTATACCATTTAACCTTCAGCACTACGCTAAACCTCACAAAGTGGACTATTAATCTGGGAAGGAGGGGTCTGTTACCAGTGTAATAAATATGCCATGATTATGTCTTAACACAAGTCTCAGTGAAACTGCTCACACACTGGCAGCCACGGCATGAGCAGCAAGCAATTCCCCAGAGAAATAAGTTATTTCAAACAGTACTGACCACTTTAAAGTAAAAAAAACATTGAAAAAGTCCCAAACTAATTTAGAAAAATAGACAAAAAATGTAGTAAGAAAAAAAGACACAACAACAATCAAACTGGATAAGGAGAACCAGAGATTTGCGTTCTTAAAGTTTTAAGGCAAAAAGCACCTAGAAAATGTAAAGCTTCAATGACCAATAACATAGACGTGAATTCTGGCTAACCGTAATCGAGCAGAGCTCAGATAAAGCAAGCAGTCAATGGTCAGAGTTTTAACCCTGGGCCTGAATTGAAAGTTTGGTGGCAGGGTTCTGCGTCACAGATGTTACAGAGTGCCCGCTGCCACACCTGCCGTCCACTCGCATTATGATGAGGTGGGCAGAGCATCAATTTTCCAATGGCAGTGGCACCGCAGGCTTTGCTGTTGCAAAACTTACTCCACTGGAGTAGGGGCATCAGACCACCCTCCCCATTTAGCATGGACTGTCTTGGGTCCTATTTTATGTCTGTCAATAAAAAAAATATATAATGGTCCCCACACCATGGGAAAAAACTCACGGTATGGCGACCATTATCCTTTTATTCTTCAGAACAAACTCCGGCTTTGGGAGTTTGTTTCTGAAAAACATAAAAGTTTGTGGTGCAGCCGCTGAAAAGACAGTGGCCGCACCCCAATTTTTTAGTGACTTCACAGGAGCTGCCATGAACACACACAGATCACCACCAGGCTGGTGGTGAACTTAAATGCAGTGGTCTTCTGTCTGTCATGGTGGAGGATGTAACTTCCTTTGCAAGCTTGACGGGCAGAGGAAAGACCACCTTGGACTAAATCAGCCCCTAGTCTATTTTCGGGAGGTCAAAGTCTTGCAGCCAGGGGCATGGTCCAAGGCTGAAGTAGTCAGTGAGGGTCCTCTCAAGTCTGATACGTAATAGTGTTCACTAAAGCGGTTGGCTTTGGTGTCAAAAGCTGTAAGTGAGACAAAACTGGATTTTATAGCAGCAAAGGTTGCTTAGCTGCTGGGATAGGATTGCGGTCTCAGCCCGGTTCCAGGTTTTACTTCATCACTTTTTTGGGTTCTCACAATCCACCGGCAAGGCTTGAAGCAGTAGCTGGGCCGGGCTCCAACAGGCTGGATGCCTTTACCCGATGTTCTTCCCTGCTTAGGGTTTGACCTCTCTGGGGAAGTTTTAGCATCTTGTCCTCATCTTCTTGAGATGGAAAAAAATCCCACTTTTCTCCGACTGCTAGAAAAGTTATTTTTGGCCACTCCTTCAGCTCAAGATCCTTTTTGGCTGCTCCTTCAGTCCAAGATCTCCAGGGCAGGCTTAAGGCACTGGGTTTCCTTCCAGCCAGGGCTACTGCAGGGTGCACTCCGCAGTGGTTAGCTGGTACTTGTTGAAGTCACGAGTCTGCTTTTTGTGTCCCTGAAGAAGGCAGAGAGGCAGTCACTCACTAACTTTGGAGAGAAGTTCTAATGTTTGAATGTCAGCAGGAGACAGGAATCCTCGAGTCCTTTAAACCTAGCAGGATCTTCTTTCTTCAGATGTTGTCTTACCAGGTTCATCAATGGGCTGAGTAGGGGTGGTGAAGTGCCAGTCTTATTCTATGCACTACTCACTGGCTGGAAAATTCCCAGCACCAAATCCTAACTATTTTTGTGCCTTACTCATGCCTATTTCTGCAACACTTTCTTGTTTTACTTCAAAAATCCCCAGAAGCTCTAAATTCAAGCAGATTATCCCGCTCTTCCTCCCTTAACTATTTCCCGCCTGCGAGTGAAGGGGGCAGATCCTGCCAGCCCCATTTGGCATTAACAACTCAAAAGAGGAAGCATGAAGGCGGCCCTTTGTTCTGCCAACTAATGCCGCCCCCCTCCCACATAGCTAACCCCTGGCTGGTGGCCACTTATGCCAAGTCTGGCTGTTCTGTAAAGCCTAAAGCATCCTGACACTGTCAGTTGTCTCAGGTTAACGCAGTGGCATCTGCAGGTTGAATACCCCTCTGGGACGATGGAAGGATAGTGGACGTTACCAGACACGCTGCACACCCGCCTCATAAACTTGCATTGTACGGTGTTTTCCATTTATACAGCACTTTCCACCCCTGACGAGGTGATGCTGCGTTTCAACGCCAGTCAGCACGCCGCTCCGGAACCCAAGGTTAGTGGTTATTCAGGTGCTTCTAGTTCTTGCCGATTACTGGGATTAGTATTATGCGCTCAAGCCAACCATTCCATGCACTCACTCCAGTTTCTTCGTAGTAGATTAAAGTAATAGGAGCCAGATGTGATCATTACTGAGAAAAGGGGGATATGTGAGGTCATGCAGATGATTGGTGGGGTTAGCAGATGAGCTGGAGGAGATTAACCAGTGTTAGCTTGCAGGGCTGAAAAAAAAAAAGGAGAGCTTGTGATCTTTGAAATGAGGTGGGAGTAATTTGCTGAAATACAATAATAGATATGAAGGTAAACGTGTATGTGGCTTCGAGAAGGTTGAATAAAATACAAGACATGGTAAGGGAACAGTGCGAATCTGGAGCCATTTTTGCAAAGCATTTAGACCTCGAGAAAGGAATGGTTTACTAATAATGGGTCATTCATTGAAAGTCCCTTCGAGAAGACTGCTCCTAACTAGAGAGGAGACATGCGTGGTTTTCATTACTCAACTCAGTTAGGCTAAGGAGTACCTATATAACCATTCGGCTGGAAGCTGTTCTTTAAGTGTTCTTAGCTGTGAAGTTTGCATGCATGCATTAACCAGAAATCCTGTGCCACGTAAAGATCCTGTTGGCGTAAAATATGTTTTGTTTGAAAGCAAATATTTGCCTTGATCATTGCTGGCGAATGCGTGTGCCCTATAAGTCAGAGGAAGAGATCCATCTAGCATTATTGTGTATCTGGGAATCGAACTGCTGTGAAGATCACAATCCTTTCCCAATTCATTTCTGGCCAGTTTATTGTTTGAGAGCAGAGTGACAGAGTCAACAGGAATGACTAGTCCATGCGATGGCTACTTTTGTAATGCGCCTTTAGAGTGCCCATCGCAAAGGGTCGGCCACTGACACTCATCTGGATACCCACGGTGGACCTCAGTAACAAACACTTACCTGTCTTGGGTGTAAAGGTATATTTGGTTATGTAGAGAAAGCTACAGAATCCAGAGTTTTATATGCATACCTATCTTTAAATGGAATGTCTGCTAGTGGACAATCTACCAATTCACGGTGTATGTGCAGACAATCGAATAGCTGCAACTCCTACCGGTCCTTTTGTGAATGTCATTAAACATTTCCAAATTCCTTCAAGATTTGATTCCTTAGGGGGTGATGGCACCCCCAGTTTCAGCAGGCGAAGTTGTGCTCTGTGTACTCATCTAAACCAATATGGTGGAAGGTATCTTCTTGCTGGCGAGTCAACACGGTCTTTGGAGCATGTGCTGTGTTTCCAAGCCCCAATGGTGGCATGGTCTCTGGAAGAGAGGTTTGCCCTTTCTTGCAGGAGACACACCGAGCAGAAGTGAGACGGCATGGGAAGGCACACCCAGCCTCGGTTCCTGACTGCTAGAAAGCCAAGCAGCATATGGATGGGAAAGGGAGATTAGTGATAGATGGGGAAGTGTGTATCCCGCGCAAACACCCAAAGGCGCCCAGGAGCTCCACGCTAGCATTCTGCATGGCCAGAGGCCCCTGTAAGATATTAAATGCACCTTAAAGGTACCTGCATGCACAGCGTGTTGTCAGAAAGACCCAATACCAGGACTCCTGATTTAAAGAGGCACACAAGTCAAGAAGTGTGGGTGAGCTGACCTTTCTGCATGGCTGTGTGTAGATTATGTTGATCTATGTGTACAGGTGCCTGTAGGTTTGTGTTCATGGGTGTTTGTAGGTGTATTGATCTTTTTATGCACTGATGCTCTGTGTGAATGTGCTTCATCCATGTGTGTGTGCGCGCATGTTGTGTATCTGAGTGCCAATGGTTGTTTATTCGGTTTCCCTTTAGGAGGTCCCAGAGATCCTGGTGTGTGTGTGGCAGGGTGGTTTATTATGCAGCAAGTGATATTAAAGGTCGTGTTTTACGCGAATAAGTCACCTTTCGCCACTAACCAAAAAATGAAGTAAAAAAAGCAACTTCAAGTACAACAATCAGAAGAACATGCAGCATCAGAGGTCCTTTTAGTAGAGTGTGTTGTTGCAAATCATTCGGATCGAGGGTTCCAAGGTCATGTGGCTAGAGGTATAAAAGCAGGCTGCAAAGAATGCACAGCAGGGCCCTGTACCCCCACGGAAACAAAATCATGTATCCGAAAATAATTGTTCATGTAACTTTTGGACAAACAGTGAAGGTACAGGGTCAAAGGGAAACAGTCAATGTGTGATAGGGCGGGTAGCTGCTTTTTTAGGAGTGAAAGTGTTTTAACGGGTAGCGGGTTTATACAGTTATTGTGGTGCAGGATGTGTCTATTTATGGGCTGACAACAAAGCAACTGGGTAGAAAATGGTAAAATGGAGATTTAAAAGAAGCAAAAAGATAATGGACAGGGCATAGGAGTGCGGTGAGGAATTCACAGAATGGGAGATTACCTCAGTGAATTCCTACCATGAAACACAACTTACATCCCTCTCCCCACAATACTTCCTACTCCAACTTCCAGTGTAATGGCTATATGCAGAATTGTAAATCAGACAGCCACGCTACCAAAAAGCCACATCTTGACTGGCTTCTTGCCGGTCAACATCAACCCAGAAGATTCACAGCTTGTGCTTGAAAGACGCCTCATTTCAGTATCATCCACATATCACTGCACCTTCCTCCTCTAACAGCTGCCTCTGGACAACAGAGTTTTAATAAAGAACTAGAGTGCTCACCTAGCTTGCTGACAGGCCCTGCACTGGGAGACATGTTGCTAGGGAGGACAGTTTCTGAATCATTCACTTTCCTTCATAGAAGAATGAATATGTCCATGAAAAAGGTCATCTCCGCTGCCACACGTTCCAGAAGTAAATGAGGCCCCAAAACACTTTTAGCTGTTTGCACTACATGTATAAAGTGTTCCCACTCTGAAAACTGTACATCCATGACAGCTTTCACTAGTTTAAAATAGTTACCACACTGTTCTGTCTGACTTACAATGTTACTTTTTTTTAAATGTTTTAATTAATTACCTTTGGAACTAGTTGTTCATGAGGTAAACACAGACGCAGTATGTAACAACAAATATATATTTAAGCATGTTTTATAATTTCTTTATACTTGACTCAATAAAAATGACTTTAAAGCCAGTGCACGTTTACCCAAAAGGGATGCAACTAGTGACAAGAAGACAGCAGTAAAAAGAACAAAATTCTGTCCAAACAGCAACCCATTTGGAGCTAAACCCATCTTTAGCTAAAACATGCTGTCATCCTTTCGATGCGCTCCTTTTTGAGATGCTCAAAGCAGGTGTCCCCTGCGATGCGTCCCATTAGGACAAAATGGCGACGCCTAATCACCGAAGCATAAATCCAACAGGAATGCTTTTTGACCCTTCCACCTAAATATCACCAGGAAAAAACAATCTAACAAACATTTTGTGAATTTCACCTAGATTTTAAAGGTTAATTTACAATCATAATCCAGTGGGTAGAGCACTCCCAACTAGTTACTGGCCGTAGTGATTGGCCTGACTCCAGGCCAATACCCCGCCCTTCCCTGGAAAATACTGCTGGTGTATTATCCATAGGACTGAAAATACAAAACCCGCCTCATCCTCTCTCTCTCGTGGCGACATGCATGTACGGTGGCTGTAGTAGGACAACAGAGTCTTATAAACTTGATCTGAGCTCCTGCATCCTGGCACAGGGTTGTACCAGTGACAATTTACAAAACCCACAGTAAAAGGCAGCAGGCTTGACTTTTACATAGAACAGCAGCACATAAGCATAGAATATCAAAAGACATATGTATACATACATCATGGGTGTCCACTATAGGTTCAGAAAGGCCAATTACCGAGCATGGACAAAAAAGATAATAGACATAAAATGTATCTGAATGGAAATCATTTCCAGAAATAGAGGTTATCGTCAAAATGTAGTGTGGATCTAGCCATCCTGGACCTATGATGCACACCACTAACCTATATATACACACATGAGGCAGAAGAGCAGACTGTGAAAGGCTTCCATTTGTACAAAAACCAATACACAGAGGCATGCAAAAAACAATACTTGTACAGGCTCCCATACAGAGACAACACACGTGCAGACCGCCACCCTTGAACACAGCGCACAGACAGCGATGTGGCGCACACACAAAAGCAGATACAACACATGCACAGGCATACACAAACAGCTGCGAAGAGATGCCATGGCACTGGGGACACCGCAAAACCACAATGAACGTATGAAAAAAAGGATCAAATCTACAATTAGGGCCCGATTATAAATTGGGTGGAATACAGCTCTGCCCATCCATACCAGCCCGGTGTGGCCGCACCCAGATTTCTCTGATGTGGGAACACCAACCTTATTTAACTAGGCGGGCAGGAAGCGCAGCCTGGACTTGGCCCCTGGCCAACCCCCTTTCTTGGCGTAGGTGGAGCCTTGGACAGCCAGAGCCCGGCATGTCCCTAGGCGCCCTCTCCACCCCCGCTTTTATTACTAACTGCTCAGAGCAGGTGGTAAATGGAAGCAGCTTTGTCCAAGGATTTGGGGCACCACATGCCGCGGGATATCTTATAGCATGCAAGGCTTGAATGAACAGAACCCATGTTATGTCTACACTGTGAATCCTCCCCACCCAACAGTGCTCGGCTTCCCTGGTCTTGCCATTACATTTCTGTTCTTGTCATATCTGTCTCTGGCCGAAACATGCAAAGTCAAGGCGATTCTGCACGTGTATTCAGTGCAGCCCTAGGGATCCCGCTACTGAGCGATGTGCGGACAGCGGAGAGAAAATAATGCAAGAAAGCGCTTGGACCAGTAGGACAGCCCCTGCAGTCCTGGGGCTGCAAGAGATGTGGTTTTATGAAACATACTTTCCATAAATAAAGCAGATCTGAAAAGTCTGGTCTTGGCAGATTACATCACTGAGAAATGTTTGTAAGATGGTCTTACACCACTTACACTACTCTTGGGAGCGAAAGGGAGGTTGTGCTCTTAGAAGATACAGGATAAACCCATCAGAAACTGGCTGGAATTCAAGACTGAAGTCAGGGGCTGCTTTGGAGTCTGCATTATATCCAATGGCACTCGTAATACAGCAAATGGGGTATCAGTCATATTTGTGATGGAGTATGCCGTCCGCTGAACTCTAAATCAGGACTCCGTGTGCAACCATTGTCGGCTGCTGCAGCAGCTCCTCCCCCTTCGTGGAACAGTCCTGCTATACAAATGACCCTCTATCTGTCCAGCTGCCACACCCCTGGAGAAGGATTTCTTGTCCCTGGACACATCATGCTCCCTGAATATGCAGTCAATGGTTAACAGTACTCGGTCTCACACTGAAGTACCTACACGAATGCATCGCACACCACAAGTCCACCTGAGCCTCCCTAGCACCCCTGTTGACAACACACCACATTAACTCGTGAATTAATCATGCACACCCCAGACCAGCTTGATAGAGCGGATGGTGAAGTTCAGACACCTCCTGCAGGCACACAAATGGGCTCAAACACATCAATGAAACCGCCAGCAGACGTCACCGAGAGCCACCAGACCACCACCAGCAAGCTCCACACACACAAGGCACGCCAGGCATATCGGCAGGCACGCGAGGCGCCTCAACAAACGCTCACTCAAGGTTGGCCTCACCATTCCCCACACTCATCCTGCAGTGCCCCTTGGCTCAGTCTACTGGACCAATGCACAAAATAACTGCGAGCCGCAAATCAGGCACCGGTGACGCACTTCCTATGAAGTTATATAAAAACAGAAGCAATGCTGAAGCACTGGCCAACAACAGCCCAGAATCACACAGCACGCCTGCGGCCAGGGAAAGCAAGCCCTGCAGTTAGCGTCAAGGACCTGAACCTACGTCATCTGGGCCGGTAACTAACGCAAGGCCCCCGAAGGGCCACAAGGCATACATAGGCTCCTAATAAGTCAGAAACCCCAGGCCTCCAAAAGATCTCAAGGATACACAGATCCCATAAAAATTCTTAAGGATACAACGCCACAAGGGACCTCCTACGTTCAGTGCTTACCATTAGAAAATTGCCGGTTTACGCACAGCGCAAAGAGGACCAAGCAAAAGACACTCTGTCTACCTGCAGCACACAAAATAAAACAGCTCCCAGAGATCACCCAAAATTACAGACTCTGCCATTACCTTCAGCCACATCTAGCCCGTGACCCGTCTCAAGATAACTCCACTATGCCTACCCCCATTTCAAGGCCAGACCAGGAGCGGAACAATCAGAGCTGGAATTTGAAAAAATATTAATGCAGGAACCCATAAATTGGAGGTCAAGGTGCGACAGAGGGAAGGGGTGAAGCCACGAGGGGCAGAGTTTGAAAAGTAGAATCTGACAGTCAACTTCTACATTTTTTTTTTTTAAATCTGCTGCAAAGAAATTGGCAACAAGGACAAAAGGGGACAGCAAATCTGTTCTAGATTACTTAATTGGTCACGAAGAGGCCACAGTTTAAAATATCTTACAGGGTTAAGACACCTGCTGTGGAGAGATTTGTGTGCCCAGCACTTCTGAGGAGATTATAATAGCAGTGAGATAACTCTAATGGTTCATGCAGTTCTGGGAGAGTTCCTGGTTTTGTCCAGTCACAATTCTGGCTCATAAAGTAGCACGGAGGGTTAATATGCCCGGTGCAGAGCATGCCATGTCCCATGCAAGTCCAAGATTTTAATTTTATGATGATAAATAGGCAGGCCACTGCTTTTGACTCCGAGATCGTTTTACTTCCACTTTTCAAGTTGCAATCTTAAAGTAGCACACTGATCTATTTACTGGCATCAAGGAGCTGCATGCAAACTGCAAGTCATGGGTTTACATCCTTATGTTTTTTCCTCAATCTGTTGTTATTCAGTGATTACAAAGAGGGGCTCCTCTGGGAATTAATACATCCTTGTTGGTACAGACAACTGCAATCACTGCGTTAGGTTTTATATCCTGACTTTGCGTTTCTCCCGGCGGTTCACATATAAAGTATGGATGATGCATGATTCCTACACTTATAACCTCATTGTCTTAAGTAACATTATTATTATTAAAGCACAATAATATTATTTGGTCATTCGATATCGTGCACAACTTGCTCCCGGAGGAGCACCCTGGCGCTATGCTGCACGAGAAGAGAAATGGAGGTAATCTAAAACAGCCAAGTCTTAAGCCCCTTCTTAAAGGAGGGGGATTCTGGGTAAGAGCGAAGGCTAAGAGGGAGTTTAATCCAGTGATAAGGGGCTCTGTTAGAGAAAGATCTGCCCATATATCTTGAGGTACGGATACGAGGGATCACCAAACGCGCCTTGACCGAAGATCTCAGACATCTTGAAGGAAGGTAGAGATTTAGTCGAGAAGACGAATAATCTGGCAGAGACTTGAGAAGGTCTTTGTGTGTCAAACAACAGAGTTTAAAGAAGACACGCTTCCTGATAGGCAGCCAATGAAGCTTTCTAAGGATCACGGTGGAAGGCGAGCGAGAGGGAAGATTACATATTAGCAGAGCTGCAGTGTTCTGGACCACCCGCAAATTGGACAGCAGAGAGTCGTTTACGGAGGTCAGCAGGGCGTTCCCATAGTCCTGGCGACTGATGAGAGCATGGACAAGAGTCTTACTAGCAGTATCTGGAAGCCACAGAAGGCCTTTTTTTTTTAAGCCTCATGATAGCGAAGCAGATGCCACAAGTGGTTCTAACTTGATCTTTCATGGAAAGAGATTGATCCAACCTCACGCCAAGATTTTTTACTACCCACTTCGGTACGAGGGCCGAGCAGAGTTGTGTGGGTCAAAAATCAGCTGCCCATAACTCGGTCGCCTTGCCAAATAGCATGATCTCTGCCTTGTTGCGGTTTAATTGGAGACAGTTGTTACTCACCCAAACAGAGACTTTCATCATGAAGTTTGCAAATTTACTCTTTACCTGGTCAGGAAAAGGACCAACGAAGAATAGTAGTCGAGTATCGTCTGCATATGATACGATCTCCACACCACAGGCTCCAACGATTTGGGCTAACGGCGCCACATAGATTTTAAACATAGTAGGGCTCGGCACGATCCCTGGGGTACTCCCTTGTCCATTTGCATCAGTCGTGACTTGAAACAATAACATGACTAAAAATATTGATATTAATACTGTGAAGTGTGACGGTAATTACCAAGAATGCTGTAATATAGACGAGCACTGAAATGCCGTATACAGTTACTGGATATCTGTGGCGGCTCCTCTGCAATAGCGGAGGAGATTCGCCCCACCGGCTGCCGCAGAGCCTCATTTTATATTTCATTTGCCAGCTCTGATCCAGCTTGTGCATGGAGGGGAGGGGCATGTGAGGGGTGCTTTTGCGCTCTCCAAGTACACATATGTGTTTGGCTGGCTGCCTCAGGCCGACCGAAATACACATGGCACTTCGGTTTCTCCAGCCCGGCTGGACTCAGCAGCTGGGCTAGAGAAACCCCACTAACTCCCTGACCTGAGCAGAGCGCCTTTCCTGCCCGCTCAGGCCAATCCCCGCGCTGGCCTGCAGCACGGAGATTGGATGGGAGTCTGTCCCAGGGGTTGCTGGGACCAGGAAGAGGCCAGCAGGAGCAACGCGGGAGGTGACATCAGGCAAGTTTTTTTATTATTAACACTTCCCCACGCACTGCTTAGCAATGAACAGCACGTTCAGTTGCCTTTCGAAAAAGGTACTGGGAATATTTGTTTTGCAAAATAATCGGTTTTATAATTATGTCACTGCATCCTTTTATGAACATTTCCAGGTCAAGGGTTATGGCCATAAGCCGGTCACAGCGCCAAACATCTCTCCTGATCTCAACCATCAGTAAAAATGTATCTATTTTTAATGCACATGTCTGAGAAATTAGCTCATGGTTTGTCATTTTCAATATGACCCAATAAGAGGTCTTCTTGGCTCAGAGAACACAGCCAGGCCTACCACGGTCTAGCATCTCTGCATCACATCCTTGCCCCCATCTGCTCATCCTATTCCAGCCAGCCTGTACCTACATAATCTGATCCCAGCTGTCCAATGCAATCCCTCCTGGCACTGGAAAGTCACACTGCGGTGACCTCATAAAATAAATGTTCTTCTTTCAAGTAGAATCCACCCTTTTAAGGGATGCGTGGGTTAAAAACGATAAACAAAGCTGTGTTTCTCTCTCTTTTGGTTCGCTCTGCCCTTGGAAAAAGGTTTCATCGTTTGTTTTTCCAGACAGAACCAGGCAGCCCAAGCATTACAACAGTGAGCCCAAAGCTGCTTTCTCCACAGTCGGCAGGAAGGATGGGGGGGGGGGGGATGCAGCGAGCAGCTCTGCCAGAAGATAAACGTTCAAGCAAAAAGCGACACAGAGGTAGCCAGGCCCCGACAGACCCTGTACCAGGCCTGGGGTACTCCAGCCCGGGTTTAAAAGGCTGCCCTAGACATTAACACAGCAAGCTCGGGCTCATAATATTTCAATGATCTGCACACTTGGACTCACATCTTTTAGCAACCTGCCCTGCACACAGAACACTATATAATGTTGCTTCTTTCTACAGTTTTATACGCTCAGATTGCATTCCATCTCAGAACGCCACACCCCACAGTACCCCTAAAACCAGGCATGAAACATTGACCTTGAATTACAACTCTTGGTTGGCCCATCTCCTTTGTTTCTTCAGAGTGACCCTCTCCTTGCCTTCCATCCTCCTCTTTCCGAGTATGGCCCCGCCTGCTCTAATCTCTACTATTGTATTTCTGCAAGTTGCTCACACCCCACTTCATCAATATCAACTTCTTCTTTAAAATCGCTATCACTGCAACCTAACACCGCCTAATCTCCTAGCCAATCTCTTGATCTCGCTAGCCATTTGCATGAACCAACATAGCCCCCCACTAATGATTCCACCCAACTCCTATTATTTTAACCGACCACATAGAAACTCGAGAGAATGCATGGGGTGGTTTGTGTTCCTTGACAGCACACGACTAATGCCAATAGCCAGCAATCATCACTGGACTAACCAGCCACACTGGGTTCCGGGGTACCGTGCTACTCACCGTAAAGTGCTTAAACTCCTTGTCAAAGTTGGTAAGCGCTACATATAGATGCAATTACAATACTAATCCCCAATGGGTTACATTTGCCAGGAGGCTATCTGCTGTTGCCTGGAAAAAAAAGTACTGGCCGAAAGTCACCTTTTAAGAGGAGGCCAGTTCATAGCCGTGGAAGTGTGACAAAAGAAGTGTCCCAACCTTTGTACTGCGTACCCCAGCACTGATATGGGGCCTTGGGGAGAGGTTCATAAGAGGGTGTACATTACAACTCGACTCTGTGGCATCGCTTAGTAAACATAGAAGTTTCTAATTTGCAAACTAATGTTGTATTATACCAGCAAGGCCCGTTCTCAGATGGTGTGGTTATTTGACGTCACAATGTACTGCTTTTCCAATTCTGGATACATCATGATTTTAAGGGGTCTCAGTATGATCTCAAATTGAACTGAAGAAAGACTACACGTCCCAGGGTGCTCTGAACTGTGGAATGCAGACCCCAAGACTGGAAATAAGGAACAGTGTGTCCTGGAATCCTCGGACTGTCACTTCAAGGGCAGAGGCGCAACTAGAGCCAAATTTCGGGAGGGGGGGCTAAGAAAACATTTCGGGGGGGGGGGGCTGAATCTTTAAGCAATAGGCAGAGTGGAGCTGCAGGGGCTCTTAGAAGGGGTGAAACAACAGCGAGGCCTCATTAACAAGTAAATGGTCTTTTAAAGACCTGTGAAGGGCTCGGGTGCGGCTGTGTGCGCGCCCTGGAAGCGGTCTCATCCCGGGCTGATACACAAGACGGGGGGGGGGGGGGGGGGGGGGGGGGGCTGAAGCCCTTTCAGTCCAATGGGTGTTGCGCGCCTGTTCAAGGGTGTACACATTTCTTTCACTGTACACAGGCACGCCTTTCTTTCACACCGAGACAACGCTGCTGCTTGTTTTATTTACATTGTGACAGGAATTCTGCCTGACACTTTGAGGACTTAACGCCTAATCCTGCCTGACGTTCGCTGCGCCTCCAGGGCACGCGGGTGCGGCTTTCAGCAGGGCGGCCATCTTGTGTTCCACGTCATCTCTCGTACGGGAGATGTGCTGGGGACCGGGTAGTGCTGCTGTGCTTTTTGTCATTGAGAACCGATGCAAGACTGAAATACTGTTTGCTACAGGCTTCTCCTGGATATTTGTAAACTGTGTTGTTTCCTGTACTTATAAAGGCGTGGGATTCCCTACTGTCTGTCTTTAGAAACCTGAGCTACAATATGACATTTGCTGTTTGTCACTAAATGCATTTGCAATAGAATTTGCACTGCTGCTATGCTGTCTGCGGCCTAGGAAACGTTTGATGCTGCTGTGGTGTTTCCTCATTAATGGGCCCTATATGCTGTAGTATTGACATTGAACACCCGTATTAGGGAAGTAATTTCCCCTTCTGCTGTTTGATTTGTAATACTGAGTTTTGTAATACAGGGTTCCAGTTCCAGAGCAATTAATGTTTGTGCTACGCACGATATTAAACTGGAGACAGCAAAGACAGCATCCAAATTCAATAGGTGTGATGGGGAAGATCCTTGAAAATATTCGCACTACATGCCGAAACATCAGGAAAATCAAAGCAACCTTCTACATTAAAACCAGCCATGGACCCAGCAATAGAAGTACAGCACTCTTCACTACTTCAGCCCACTCCAGAACTTCAAAATAAATTTCCAAAGACAACTGCAATGGGTTCAACCTCTTTCACGGTGAAAACATACAAGATCAGTATAAGCTTATTCAGAACACTGAGACATCAATAGCCGGTTGACTAATCTGCCTGACTAACCCGCCCCTTAATGCACCCAAATAAAGATATTTCCTACTCAACACTGATGAGTTGACCAGCTACCTTAAGACCAGAAGCTAGAGTCAACAGAATCCCATCCACCAGAGAGTCACTCAACATAGTCAGTGCTTCCCTCCTGCATGGCAACTTCCGCCACACACTCCACCCAGACAGATCTTTTATTAAAAAAAGCCAGCCTTGATCCGAATAACCTCTCCAGCTTATGCCTAGTGACCCACCTCTCCTTGCATGGCGACATCATCAAGAAGGTGGAAGCAAACCAGCTGCATGAACCAATCAGCTTAAGGAAGCTGAAGACCCTCCTCTTCAAGGAACACCTGGTCTAGAAGGAACTGTTTCAATTGATGACTCCACACAAATGCAAAAGCAGACCACCCTCTAATATGTATGAGAACATCTAACTTGTGCTCAGGTTGAGTCCCACAACCCCTCCGTTCAGCGCCCAGTGGAATACGCACTTTGGCCTTTTAGCTAGATCTTTGATACATGAACACCAATGCAAACATTCACACAGACACCCACAACACTGCTGGTTTAGAAAAGATCTGCATGCTAAGGTCGTAAATGTATGTACAACCAAGTAGGCACCATAGCAAGCCCCACATGCACCAATTTTTACCCACCCTTGTTGAATGTACCAACCAAGTGCATCCCTCCACCGATTTAAAATGTTGGGGCTTAGAGTGAATTATAAACTCAGCTTTCTTAATATGAGGAACAACTTTGTGTGTATTTACAACAGGTAAAATTACTTTCAAGTGCTCCGTTCACATTTTTATGGGCGACAATATGAAGTTTATTTGTTGTTTATGCATAGCACTCAGAAGGCATCTTAAGAGCAGTAACAACAACATAATATGATCTGAAGCCGCCGAGATCCCCAGCTGGAAAACTTACAACGTGAACCCTGAAATATTTTTGTTACTTCTTACCTGCTTTTTTGTCCCCTAATTTTAGACATTTCCAAACTTTCTTGATAAAAACGTTTTTCCTTACTCCTGAAAATTCACCCAAATTGCGTTTCACCAGCTTGGGGGGGGGGAGGATGGGGGGTGGTCCCGGCATATGTTCTCCATGTAGGTTTTTCTCGAACAGGAGGTGGAGCCCTTCAGAGCATAAGATAACCCTGGGCGTAGGCCTGCACGTGACCCATGGCCCGGTTTCATGAACCTATATCATACAACCACGAGCATTTATGTCACCCCTACTTATGTCACTCCTACCATTAGAACATTATCATAAGAGTGCATAGCTTCTTAAAGCAATCCTGCATTCCCTGGTGGGTATTTAACTGCACGCCGAATGACTGAATGTTAACAAAAGGGTGTGCTGTTTTTTTAATCGTAGGCTCCTATATATTCAATACATATTTAGAGATACACGAACCATGAATTACATGTGTT